>NC_136752.1:16892870-17492870 GCF_936440315.1 Barbus barbus
AAACGAGCTATTAACCTAATCATCTGAATCAACTAATTAACTCTAAACACCTGCAAAAGATTCCTGAGGCTTTTAAAAACTCCCAGCCTGGTTCATTACTCAAAACCGCAATCATGGGTAAGACTGCCGACCTGACTGCTGTCCAGAAGGCCATCATTGACACCCTCAAGCAAGAGGGTAAGACACAGAAAGAAATTTCTGAACGAATAGGCTGTTCCCAGAGTGCTGTATCAAGGCACCTCAGTGGGAAGTCTGTGGGAAGGAAAAAGTGTGGCAGAAAACGCAGCACAACGAGAAGAGGTGACCGGACCCTGAGGAAGATTGTGGAGAAGGACCGATTCCAGACCTTGGGGGACCTGCGGAAGCAGTGGACTGAGTCTGGAGTAGAAACATCCAGAGCCACCGTGTACAGGCGTGTGCAGGAAATGGGCTACAGGTGCCGCATTCCCCAGGTCAAGCCACTTTTGAACCAGAAACAGCGGCAGAAGCGCCTGACCTGGGCTACAGAGAAGCAGCACTGGACTGTTGCTCAGTGGTCCAAAGTACTTTTTTCGGATGAAAGCAAATTTTGCATGTCATTCGGAAATCAAGGTGCCAGAGTCTGGAGGAAGACTGGGGAGAGGAAAATGCCAAAATGCCTGAAGTCCAGTGTCAAGTACCCACAGTCAGTGATGGTCTGGGGTGCCATGTCAGCTGCTGGTGTTGGTCCACTGTGTTTTATCAAGGGCAGGGTCAATGCAGCTAGCTATCAGGAGATTTTGGAGCACTTCATGCTTCCATCTGCTGAAAAGCTTTATGGAGATGAAGATTTAATTTTTCAGCACGACCTGGCACCTGCTCACAGTGCCAAAACCACTGGTAAATGGTTTACTGACCATGGTATTACTGTGCTCAATTGGCCTGCCAACTCTCCTGACCTGAACCCCATAGAGAATCTGTGGGATATTGTGAAGAGAAAGTTGAGAGACGCAAGACCCAACACTCTGGATGAGCTTAAGGCCGCTATCGAAGCATCCTGGGCCTCCATAACACCTCAGCAGTGCCACAGGCTGATTGCCTCCATGCCACGCCGCATTGAAGCAGTCATTTCTGCAAAAGGATTCCCGACCAAGTATTGAGTGCATAACTGAACATAATTATTTGAAGGTTGACTTTTTTTGTATTAAAAACACTTTTCTTTTATTGGTCGGATGAAATATGCTAATTGTTTGAGATAGGAATTTTGGGTTTTCATGAACTGTATGCCAAAATCATCAATATTAAAACAATAAAAGGCTTGAACTACTTCAGTTGTGTTGTAATGAATCTAAAATATATGCAAGTCTAATGTTTATCAGTACATTACAGAAAATAATGAACTTTATCACAATATGCTAATTTTTTGAAAAGGACCTGTATTTGCATCAGATCAATGTGGGAATGATTTCTGACGGGTTCGGGCTCTGTCTTTAAGGGTTACATTGGCTTACCCACCTTATAACCTTTATCCACCAGAAACTCAGCCAGATACGACCCATCCTGAAACCACATAGAGGGAGAATTATTTTGGGTTTTGAGAAACACACGCATTTACGGCAAGCATTACCCAAGAGAGTATTCAACACAATGACAATTTCTTTCAGAAGTTCATGAGCCAGACCGCAGCAAATTCACACCTACATTATACAAACGTGTTTTTGTACACGTACACACACGCTTGTGTCGAAACTCCCTCTTGCATCTTTCCAAAGCTGTATGAATTTATTTATTTCATGCAACAACTATTTTTGCCCCAATGGATCCAATTATACGGACAAAAAATACATTTTTTCTAAGTATCTTCTTTTGTGTTTAACAGAAAAGAGAGAAAGTCAAATAGGTTTGAAACGACATGAGGCTGAATATATGATGACAGAATTGTTATTTTTGCGCGAGCTATCCCTTTAACAGCAAAGAACTAAAAATCCCCTCACTAAAAAGAGCTCCATACATAGTCTGCAAAGAATGCAAAGAAAACAGTCGCCAAGACAGCCAACAAATAAGTAAGGAGTGCCTACGGCTACAACACACACTCCGTAAGACAGTGTAATACAAGTTTACTGAATCATCCGAGTGCATCACACACACACACAAAGACAGACAAAAGAGTATTAATCGTGCAAACAAGGTCATCGTGTCAGTCAGTGAAAGCCTGACAGCTTAGTTTAAGCCTCTGAATCCACATGACTGTCAAAAAGTGACACGGCCATACCCTAAAGACACATTTTAACCTAAGACATAAACAACTTTCGAGTCTCTTTCATTCTTATTCTCATCTCCTTCTCGTTCTCTCTTTTTCCCCTCTCATACTTCCCGACCGCACATTCTAGAACTTTGGAACATTCCGCCCCGGCCATGGCATTCCGCCCCCTACTTCCTGCTGGGGTGATATAGGCACAGTCCCAAAGACCTTTGGGAAAAAATGAGAAGCTCCAGCAGCCATGCGTGTGCCTGTATATAAGTATATATATATGTATATGTCCGCAGAGGAAAAGATGTGCTTAAAGATACATTTCTGTTTCCATTTCACACCGTTCACTCTCCATTTACATAAAACCCATTCAATGTCTGACCACCTGAGGCTCTCTGTGTGTGTATATGTGTGGGACACAACCAGTGCCAACTGCAGCGCAGACTCATAACCCTGATAAAAAGTAGCTTATCACTATGCTGAGACTGTTGGGAAACGTTGCCTGTTTCCCGCAGATTATGTTCATAGACAGGAAACCTAGACGGACATGACATTCCAACCAGTCTGTGCATACGCACACACTGGCCTACCTTAAGCCACCAATCACTTTCTGTCTGAATTATAAAATCTTTAAAATAAATCACTTTTTAATTCTTAATCATCTCATATTTTGAGTCAAACCACATGTGTGAAACATCTCAGAAATGCTGATTAATTTGGAAAAACTTTCCATTGCAAATACAATCACCCTTGTGCACCACATAAAGATAAATCTATAGGCCTTCAGACCTCTGCACGAGACACAGACTGACTGCTAATGGCAATCTGTGGATGCATTTATGCTGAGAAAACCAGAATGGTAAAGGAAAGACTGAAAACTAATCAAATAAGCCCACTTAACTTGCCCAACCAAAACAGTCTCTCGGACTGTGATGTATTATCTCTGTGTGTGTACTGCGTGTCGATTTGTCTGTGTGAAAATAGGTCCCTTACATTTGCTCTTGACCGCAGTAAAGCAGTCTTTCTCTGTTTACCACCTCAAAGCACAAATCCAAACAAACGGCTGTGTTCCTTAATGAACCACAAGTGGGCGCAACAACTTTAACAAAACTAACTGCACACATCAACAAAAATACACACAATTAATGCATTTTCCTATTCATTTTGGTTATGGCAACTGCCTTTGAAATATATTGTTGTGTCCAGTAAGGGTTTTATGGTGACAGACCTACACAAAATCATAATCTAAAACTGCTTCCATAATAACCGAAGATGCACTGGGTACATCAGACAATGTTTGTTTATTTATTTTCATCTGTCTAAAATAAAAGGATTACCAAAAATTACACGTCTGATATTTTTTGCCATTGACTTTTGTAAACATATTATGATAAAAGTATAAAACTCCAACAATAACTTGGAAAGCTTTATAATCTACTATTTTCTAAACTGTGTTCATAAAAACTAAATGCTAACAATATCAATCAATATGATTTTGGTCAATGCGTTGCACAGGAAGCGTCTGCCAAGAACGTGCTTGTTAACACCGTCTGGACGATTTTTGTCATTCGACCGCCCTCTGCTGTTCAACAAGCAAACTGCACCCGTCAAATTACCCTTGCGCTCTGCCCACATTAAACTTTCTGGCCGTTTCTCAAACGGAAGGCTGCATCCTCCGGAGGTCGCATTTGTAGGCTGCATACATCATAAAGAAGATCTTATTTTAGAATATTAACAGTTATAAATTTGACCATTATTCTTAGTTAAGTGTAAATTGTTGTAATAAGCTTTTGACTCGCGAATGTAATGCTCAGTTAACTGAAATAAACCAGGCTTGTTTGGATTTTTTTAGCATATTGATGTTTTGCCTTCTTGATGCCATGAGACAGATTGCCTCTTGCTGTTTTGAGGGCTGCTTTGTCTCCTGATCTGAATGCTTCATCTCTGGTCTTTAGCAGCCGACGAACCTATGCTGTCATCCATGGCTTCTGGTTGGCACGTGTGGTAATGGTCTTGGTGACTGTCACATAATCTATGCACTTTTTGATTCACAGTTTCAGTGTACTCCTGCAGGTCTGTGTGGTTATTATAAGTGGCTGCCTCTTTAAACATGTTCCAGTCTGTGTCCTGGAAGCAGCCCTGCAGTGCTGAGATGGCATTGTCTGGCCATACTGTGATCTGCTTTTGAACCGGTTTGGCGAGTTTGAGAAGTGGTCTGTATGTCGGTATTAGCATAACAGAGGTGTGGTCCGAGTGCCCGAGGTGGGGTTCAGCTTTGTATGCCTTTTTCTCTGTTGTATAAACAAAGTCCAGTGTGTTGTTTCCCCTTGTTGCAAAGTTCACATGTTGGTAGAACTTTGGTAAAACTGTCTTTATGTTTGCATGGTTGAAGTCACTGGCTATGATGAAAAAGCCGTCAGGTTTATTTGTTTGTTGTTCGCTGATGGCGCTGTACAGTTCACGAAGCGCGTCTTTAGCGTTTGCACATGGGGGAATGTACACCGCGACATGAAATGAAAATATAATTTTCATTTCATTAGGGTGTGTCTGTAACATATATATACAGTGGTGGTCAAAATCATTAGAACACTAGTATTTTCAGCAGCTAAAAAATGGTTTTAAGTCATTTATCTCTATCTTTTGCTGTAGTGTGTCAGTAGGAAATATTAGTTTACTTTTCCAAACATTCATTTTGTCATTAATTTTAACAATCCAGTGAGATTTTGGTTTGCAAAAGGAGTCCACACAGGTGCTCCACACAGGCATCTGGGCCGGTATTCCTAAAGATTCTAAGAATCCTTTTAGAGAGCTCCTAATTTAGCTTAAAAATTTCTAACTAGGAGTCTTATCTTAAAAGTGATTCAGGAACAATCTGAGAGCAACTCTGAACGAGGAAAAGATAAAAACTTTTATCTTAGTGAGGAGGTGTTGCTGACCCCGTTGCTAGCTATGACACATTCTTTTGAAGACTGTGATTGGTTGGTTGTCAAGAAGGAAATAAAAGAGCGCTTTTAAGAGTAGGGTATATTATAAGCCTTCACTTTGAAATTACAGGTGGTTTTTCCTGTTTTACCGTACTCTCTCTCGCTCTCTCTCTCTGTCACACACACACACACACACACACACACATTATATATGTATATATATTCTTTATTTACCATGCTGTTATACTTACCATATTTTATAGGAAATGAACAGAGACCTAATAAGTGCTGTAACAGACCCAAATCATCACTGCTGCATAGTTGCATTTTTCCAGTTGCCAAATATGTTAATGTAGTGATTACGTCCATCTCTGGCGCTATGGCATTTCTGGGCGGTGTCGGAGATGTTAGCATGTCTTTAATAAGATCGGTCACAAACATGATCCCTGCACGATCTAATGTGTAGCGTCTTATTAACTCACTGTCATGCATTGTGTGCAACACATTTCTTCTCCCTCTTCATGTTTCGTCCATTTTCTCCGCTGCTAAAGAAACTCTTAAGCCCCTTAAAAGTCCTCGTCCGTACTCCTAACAATTTTGGACCTTAAGACCTCTTTTAAGGGTTAAGATGCTTTCTGAATTACTTTTTTCTTTACTAGGATCTTTTCTTTAATTTTAAGAGGAAACATCCACATTTCTAAGAATTTTCTTAGAATTTTGTTACTAGGAGCAACTCTTAGCACTAAGATTTTTATTTGTCACATACACAATTATACAGGGTATAACCAGCAGTGAAATGTAGGTAAATATGAATTAAATATGAATTCTTGAATACGGGCCCTGATCTCATCATTATCCAGTCTGGGGTGTGTTTCCCAAAAGCATCATTAGCCAACTATGGTTAAGTTCCGTCGTTACCAATAGAGTTCAATGGGACCTACCACCATAGTTAGCTAACGATGCGTTTGGGAAACGCACCCCTGTCTGGAATGACATGAAGAAACAGAACAAACTGAGACAGACTAAATCCAGAAGAACTGTGGCAATGTCTTCAAGATGCTTCAAGAAACCTACCTGCAAAGCTACCTGAAAATCTACAGTTGTGGTCAGAATTATTGGAACCCTTGGTAAATATGATCAAAGAAGACTGTGAAAATTAACCTGCTTTGTTAACATCTCCGACACCGCGCTGAATTGCCATAGCGCCAGAAATCACTACATTAACATATTTGGCAACTGGAAAAATGCAACTATGCAGCAGTGATGATTTGGGTCTGTTACAGCACTTATTAGGCGTATATGTCTCTGTTCATTTCCTATAAAACACGGTAAGTATGCAGGGCCGGTGCCAAGGGGCGTCGCGGGCTGTGCCCTAAAATAGGAGCTCTCTGAGAGGATTCTTAGAATCTTTATGAATACGGGCCCTGAATAACGTTACCAAGTATAATGGTCTGGATGCCTAGATACACCCGTGTTACTCATAGCATAATCATAGCACTATGCTATGCACCTTGTACGCTAAGCTTAGTTGTCAGTTACTTGTAAGTCCGGAAATAACCACGTGACATAAAAAAACAACTTCTATAGCCTACTTATAATATTTTTATTTACTTATTTTTTTATAGAGACAACTAACGTTACGTGTGGTATTTTAGCAAAAACTACCGTTGTAATGGTTAACCTTACCAAAAACCACAAAGCAAGTGAGCAAAGGTGTCAAGGATAAAACTGGATGAAACTGTCTCATAAAAGTCTCTCAACATTTACTCACTCTCTTGCAAGGGACTGACAGCCTCGGTCACTTATTCACATCTCTTTTCCTCTAAGTTAATATAAATGAATGGTGACTGAGGCTGTCATTGTCCTTTGTTTTCCACAGAACAAAGAATGTCATACGCATTTGAAACAGAATAAAGGTGAGTAACGTTAAACATGACAGACTTTTGATTTCTAACTGAACTCTCCGTATATACCATCGCGTCGCATATGTTGAGACGATTTTTCACGGTAACATTACCTGACCGGTTATGCCTGTAATGATGGCCACTTTCCTCTTCGTCTTGCCGTCTCCGTTCGCATCGCCACTGGCCGCCGCCGCACATTGAGCCATTTTCCGGAGCTGGTTTCGGTTCGGAGTGTATCTGTGAGGTTTGGATCCACTATGCGCGATCGTTTGTCATAAACTAATGCAAATACATCCGAAACTCCAGCTGCTTGAACGACACACCAGGAACCTGCACTCAGCAGCCAATCACAGAGCAGAGCGACAGTGACGTACCCACCACAAAACAAAGAGGAGAGAAATCCTGAAGGCTTGGGGTGTAAATGTGTCACAGCGCCCACTAAAGGAATCAAGATTCAGGAGGAATGAAACAAACCACTTTTTACGTTCTCACTTTATTATTACATACCTAATAATAATTGTTAGCATTAAATAATATGCCTACATTATATAATAAATCCTTGGACTAAATCACTACTGAAAAAAGGCTTCAACTAGTCTACGCTGTTTTTCTGATCTTTGCTGTTATCTCAGTCTGGTCAAGCCAGACTGTTAGCTGGTTTTAGTCACTAAAGGGTTTTTTTTAGGCTCACATCATTTTTACATGATTAATTGTGCCACAGCTGTAGATAAAAAAAAAAAAAACCTTCTTAAATGTCGTTGCTCCAAGAAGAGATAAAATGAATTAACAAGACAATCAAACGTTTGTTCAAAATATATTTTAATTTAAATAATATTTAAAATTCTAAAGCATGTACACAACATAAAGCACTTACAAGTACAACAATATATCTTTTTATATCTACTGTATTTTCCCAGTAGTTTATGAGCCATTATATTTCAGCTTTCCTCAATCCAGTTATGGCATACATAGAAACTGAAATCAAAACATAAAAATAAATAAATATTTTATTAATGCTTAGACGTCATGAAGTGATAGTCCTGGTTTTTCAGCTTTCACTTAGAATCCTAGTGTCTAAAAACTACTTTGTAAGCCATCAGCTGATGTACAATATATTTCACTCCATTTAATATTCTGTGAAAGCATTTCAAGTAAACATCAGAAAAGATGATCAAAACAAAATAGTATCTTTATATATAGAACCACACAAAAACACACAATACAATTGTAGGTAGTGCTCTGTTTTTTTCTTTCTTTTTCTTTTTTGCCTTCATGGAAGGTGAGACATCTACCAAAAAAGAGTGAGTGAGCAAGACCAAAAACAGCCAGTCTTTAAGCTAGTGTCCCAGTCTCAAATTTCTAACTTGTGAGAGATCAGCAGCATTACCTAAGCATTCTGCACAATACATTTGCCCTATGGGAAACCCTCTAAATGACATTCTAAATGACATTATTGAATAAAATGTTGTAAGTGAGAGCTGTATTTGGGTCATGGTTATTTGTATCAGATAACAGTAGATACATGCACACATACAAACAAACTCCAAACTCTGACATTTTGACATCTTCCTGAAAATCAGCAGAAATTACATGATATTAAAAAATGATAATTTGCAGGATTTTGACATTATAGGGTGCTAGAGTTTCAAGTGTAAAATACAGTACCTTTTCCTGTGTGAATTCTAATGCCTTCACAAACATTACGTGAATGAAATGTTACCATAAACCAGTGATGTACAGAATATTACCATAAGACTCGATATATTTGTGCGTATAGAGTATGAATGATGATTTCTGTTGCACTCTTAGTCATTTACATACTTTCTCCAGTCCTGGCCTATTATAAAGTGCACATACAAGACCAACTCACTGTAGTATTACCTGTACGTAGTAATTTTTCATAAGACGACAGCCACCAGACAGTTACACTGACCAAAATTATAAACACAACAATTTTGTTTTTGCCCCCATTTGTCATGAGCTGAACTCAAAGATCTAAGACTTTTTCTATGTACACAAAAGGCCCATTTCTCTCAAATATTGTTCACAAATCTGTCTAAATCTGTGTTAGTGAGCGCTTCTCCTTTGCCAAGATAATCCATCCACCTCACAGGTGTGGCATATTAAGAGGCTGATTAGACGGCATGATTATTGCACAGGTGTGCCTTAGGCTGGCCACAATAAAAGGGCACTCTAAAATGTAGAGTTGTATCACATAACACAATGCCACAGCTGTCGCAAATTTTGAGGGAGCGTGCAATTGGCACGCTGACTGCAGGAATGTCGACCAGAGCTGTTGCCTGTGAATTGAATGTTCATTTCTCTACCATAAGCCATCTCCAAAGGAGTTTCAGAGAATTTGGCAGTACATCCAACTGGCCTCACAACCGCAGACCACATGTAACCACACCAGCCCAGGACCTCCACATCCAGCATCTTCACCTCCAAAATCGTCTGAGACCAGCCACCCGGACAGCTGCTGCAACAATCAGTTTGCATAACCAAAGAATTTCTGCACAAACTGTCAGAAACCGTCTCAGGGAAGCTCATCTGCATGCTCGTCGTCCTCATCAGGTTCTCAACCTGACTGCAGTTCGTCGTTGTAACAGACTTAAGTGGGCAAATGCTCACATTCGATGGCGTCTGGCACTTTGGAGAGGTGCTCTCTTCACGGATGAATCCCAGTTTTCACTGTACAGGGCAGATGGCAGACAGCGAGTATGGCGTCGTGTGGGTGAGCGGTTTGCTGATGTCAACGTTGTGGATCGAGTGGCCCATGGTGGCGGTGGGGTTATGGTATGGGCAGGCGTATGTTATGGACAACGAACACAGGTGCATTTTATTGATGGCATTTTGAATGTACAGAGATCCGTGACGAGATCCTGAGACCCATTGTTGTGCCATTCATCCACGACCATCACCTCATGTTGCAGCATGATAATGCACGGCCCCATGATGCAAGGATCAGTACACAATTCCTGGAAGCTGAAAACATCCCAGTTCTTGCATGGCCAGCATACTCACCGGACTTGTCACCCATTGAGCATGTTTGGGATGCTCTGGATCGGCGTATACAACAGCGTGTTCCAGTTCCTACCAATATCCAGCAACTTCGCACAGCCATTGAAGAGGAGTGGACCAACATTCCACAGGCCACAATCAACAACCTGATCAACTCTATGCGAAGGAGATGTGTTGCACTGCGTGAGGCAAATGGTGGTCACACCAGATACTGACTGGTTTTCGGACCCCCCAATACAGTGAAACTGCACATTTTAGAGTGGCCTTTTATTGTGGCCAGCCGAGACGAGAGAAAATGGAATCTCTCGTGGAATCTACTTGCTGCATGAACTGCCACAGACTTCTACAAAGATTGCGGTTCTTGAAACAAAGTTACTTGCTGGACTTCCAAAACAGGCGGAATACACAGCAGATTGTCATCACTGACCCCCTCAACATACAGCCGGTGAGTCCTGTGAATCTAGTGAATCTCAACAGTTTAAACAAAGTTTAGAGGAACAAGCCAAAACTGATCGACAGACTAATCGATGGCACAAACAGGGAGCAAGACCCATAGGCACTCGAGACATCAGATTGTCACGAATATCTCGTATTGCTGCCGTAGCATCCTCTACCCCAGATATGGCTATGATAAGACTTGTAAACGCTGGTATTCTACCACCCCCTATACATCTTGAGAACAGATTTGAAGCATTAATGAAGCACAAGACTGCAAATCGAGTCATCATCCATGTGGGGAAGAATGATATTCGGAAAGAGCAGTCAGAACTCCTTAAGAAGGATTTCAGTGAACTCTTTGAAACTCAGTTTCAAAGTTCAGTCGTTCATCAGTGGACCACTCCCAGCAAGGGGAACTAACATGTTTTCACAGCTGCTTGGGCTGAATACATGGTTACAAAGAACCTGCAGTATAAAAGGAGTCAACTTCATCGACAACTTCAATCTTTTTTGGGGCCACAGGTAACTGTTTAAACTGGATGGCCTCCACCGAAACAAACTTGGTGCAAGAGTGCTAAAGTACAATATCTATTTCTCCCTCCGTCATCCTTCAGTAGTGTGTGTCAATCCACTCAGCCTGAATGGCACACACACACCTGGACAGAATATTAGTGACCACAGGACTTCATATCAGCTTTCGAGTCATCATGTGGTTGACACATCCCACAAGGACACTGATAACACCACGCAGACAAAACAACCACCTGCCCACAGAGCTCATCACATGCAGACTGTGATGTATTACAAGAGCTCCAAGACTCAGCACCCAATGACGACTTTCTGGAAAACAGCCAGGGAAGCCAGGACAACATATCACATCCACCGGAAACACCAGAGCCAGAGCCCATCTCACCAGACACATCATCCCTCTCTCCAGCATCTCTACTTCTAAGCTTCTCACAGAAAATAGAGGAACTAGTGTATGCTGGGACCAAACTCTCCCACTCTTTCGCTGCAAGCCCCCAGATATCAACTAAAAAACAGCGGGCCCCCCAACCACCAAAGACTGCAGGCCCAGCTCTCCCTCCTCCTCCTGTGAGAGCTCTCCGGCCGCTGCCACAACGCCAGGGCCCAAACCCTCCTCCATCTGGTGTAGGTGAACAAAAAACAACTGATAACAGCTCTCAGTGATATGTTTCGGGCCCCCGCTATATTAGCAGCAACATTCACAAATGTTTACAGAACAAGCGGGAACCCAGTGTACCTGTAGCCTCCTCTATTTCTGTTTTATCACGTGATAGAAAGTCTAAGGCTTTTTCAAGCCGTACGGCTGACCCATCTAATCTGCGACCTATAATGCATCAATCTAAGATTGCTCTAGAGACAAAATGTAATTCCATCAAGTTAGCATTTTTAAACATTCGCTCACTAAAAAAATTAATAATTTCTGATCGATGATTTAATAACAACAAACAACTTGGACTTTATGTTTCTAAATGAAACATGGCTAGAAGACAGCTGCAATGCAACAGTCCTCACTGAAACAGCCCCTCCTAACTTCAATTTTAGAAGTGTCTGCAGAACTGTTAGGAGAGGTGGAGGTGTAGCTGCTCTGTTTGAAGATGTTTATCAATGCAAGCAAGTGTCATTTGGTCAATATTTGTCTTTTGAATACCTATGTATTGTGCTGAAAGGAGCTCCACGCACTCTGTTTATCATTATTTACAGGCCTCCAAAATATTCTCCGGCCTTTGTTGAAGAGCTCACAGAACTGTTATCAATGATTTTCTCAGAGTTTGACTGTTTTGCTATTGCAGGGTATTTTAATATTCACATAGATAATGCATAAATCAAAACTACAAAAGAAATTATAACTATTTTACACACTTTTGACCTGAGTCAGCATGTGCATGGACCCACTCTAGATTTACTCATCAGTAGAGGTCTAAACATTTCATCCATTGTTATTAAGGATGTGGCACTGTCTGATCACTTCTGTATTTTCTTTGATCTATTGATCTCTGTCACCACTGAATCTAGATCGGTCTCTGTCAGAAAGAGATGCATTAATCTAGAGAGACTGGAAAACTGGGTCGGGCTTTCTGGGTTGGCACTCAAATGGTTCAGGTCATACTTAGAAGGGAGAGGTTATTATGTGAGTATAGGAGAGCATAAGTCTAAGTGGACGACCATAACATGCGGAGTCCCACAAGACTCAATTCTTGCACCGCTCTTGTTTAGCTTGTATATGCTCCCACTAAATCAGATAATGAGGAAGAACCAAATTGTCTATTACAGCTATGCTGATGATACCCAGATTTACCTAGCCTTATCTCCAAATGACTATAGCCCCATTGACTCCCTCTGCCAATGCATTGATGAAATTAATAGTTGGATGTGCCAAAACTTTCTTCAGTTAAACAAGGAGAAAACTGAAGTCATTGCATTTGGAAACAAAGATTAAGTTCTCAAGGTGAATGCATACCTTGACTCTAGGGGTCAAACAACTAAAAATCAAGTCAAAAATCTTGGGGTGATTCTGGAGACAGACCTTAGTTTTAGTAGTCATGTCAAAGCAGCAACTAAATCAGCATACTATCATCTCAAAAACATTGCAAGAATTAGATGTTTTGTTTCCAGTCAAGACTTGGAGAAACTTGTTCATGCTTTTTTCACCAGCAGGGTGGATTATTGTAATGGTCTCCTCACCGGCCTTCCAAAGAAGACCATTAGACAGCTGCAGCTCAACCAGAATGCTGTTGCCAGGATTCTGACTAGAACCAGAAAATCTGAGCATATCACACCAGTCCTCAGGTCCTTAAACTGGCTTCCAGTTACATTTAGGATTGATTTTAAAGTACGTTTACTCATTTATAAGTCACTCAATGGCCTATGACCTAAATACATTGCTGATATGCTCACTGAATATAAATCTAACAGACCACTCAGATCATTAGTATTGAGTCAGTTAGAAATACCAAGGGTTCACACAAAACAAGAGGAGTCCGCTTTTAGCTATTATGCCGCGCAGTTGGAACCAGCTTCCAGAAGAGATCAGATGTGCTAAAACATTAGCCACATTTAAATCCAGACTCAAAACTCATCTGTTTAGCTGTGCATTTGTTGAATGAGCACTGTGTGCTACGTCCGAACTGACTGCACTGCATTTTATGTATAATCATTTCTATTCTAACTGTTTTAAATTAATTTTAAATGAATTTCTATATCATTTTAAAATGTCTTATTTTTATTATTATTTTTAATTCCTTGTTTTTATTGCTGTGATTATTATTTTTAATGACTATTTAACTTTCTTTTATGTAAGGCACTTTGAATTACCACTGTGTATGAAATGTGCTATATAAATAAACTTGCCTTGCCTTGCCTAAGGCACACCTGTGCAATAATCATACTGTCTAATCAGCCTCTTAATATGCCACACCTGTGAGGTGGATGGATTATCTCGGCAAAGGAGAAGTGCTCACTAACACAGATTTAGACAGATTTGTGAACAATATTTGAGAGAAATAGGCCTTTTGTGTACATAGAAAAAGTCTTAGATCTTTGAGTTCAGCTCATGAAAAATGGGGGCAAAAACAAAAGTGTTGCATTTTATCATTTTGGTCAGTGTAAAACCCACTTAAACCAGGACTGGAGAACAGGGCAATTTTGTCATAGAGCCATTAATATTAAACAGATGTGTTGTTGTTCAGGTACAACAGTATTGGTCCAGTGTGTCACCAAGGCATCAAGAGAGCCAACGATCACTTCTGCAGAAAACATTAAATTAAGGATATGACAACAGAATGTTTATTACTTTAACATTTAAAGAAATTCTGTCATCATTTACCATTCCTTATGACTTCCTTTCTTCTGCAGCACACAAAAGAAGTTATTTTTAAAGAATGTTGGAATACAAAAAAAGGGTGGGACAGGAAACTGTTATCAACGGACATTCAAAATATCTTCTTTTGTGTTTTGAAGTAGAATGGCATACAGGATCGGAATGACATGAGTGTGAGTAAACGATGACAGAATTTTCATTTTTGGGTGAACTATCCATACATATTTCAAGTTGCATCTTACCTGTTTATCCCTCTGGAGGAGGCGCATGAGAAGAGTGACACTTGTTTTTCTGTGAGAAAAACAGGTTGATTAATTATAATTTGCATTTTAATATAATATAATATAATATATATATATATATATATATATATATAATATTTTAATGTGCATTATTTTACTACTGCACTCATTTAGCCTTAAACTCAAAGCTGTTATTAACTTTATGGTGTAGACGGTAGTGAAGCGCTGGGTCTGAAAGCCATGGGTGTTTCAGGGACTGGGATGCACTCATTCTCCAACTGCACAAAAAAGAGACTTGCATTAAAACACAAACACTTTTCAGAATTAAATATAGAGGATTTGTCAGACTTAGACAACTTCTGAGGACACACAAACCTTTTGCTCTTCACAAGCAGGCGTGAGATAAAGTCTTTGGCCTCCTCAGAGATGTCGGCAAACTCTGCTTCTTCAAAACTCCACTGACATGCCAGGATGTTATTAAGTGTCTCATTATCATCCTCACCCAGGAACGGAGACAAGCCACTGAGCCTACACATGCAAACACAAGTTTTACAAATCTCTCTCCTTTTGGTATTATATGATTGTTCATCGATGTTTATGGACTCACAGCATGTAAGTGATGACACCTAAACTCCACATATCAGTTGGGAATGAGACAAATTCATAGTTGATGACTTCAGGAGCTAGGAACTCAGGTGTGCCAAAGTTCACCCTCAACTTTTCCCTGGGTTTATATCTGAAAGGAAGATGAAGAACAAATTGGCATGATAAAAGCAGTAGATACATGACACAGTGTAAACACAGAAACAAATACTAACCTCCTTGCAAGCCCAAAGTCAATTATCTTCACCTTGTTTGTTTGTCGACTGACACAGAGAATATTTTCAGGCTGTCAACAGAGTAAACACAGGCCTTTCAAACTTCTTGTCCTTTTTTATGCAGCTGTTAAAATGCATTTTATTAACAAGAATGTGTTTGGTACCTTTAGGTCAAGGTGTAATATGTACATCTTGTGCATATACTGAAGCCCTTCACTGATCTGTCTGATGAACAGCACTGTGTCCAACTCGGTCAGCTTGTAGTTCTCATCTATGATCCGGTCAAACAGCTCTCCACCATCAACACTAGGGGGTACATAGGGTACACAAAAATACACAAAGCATGAATGAGATTCAGTCAGTGAGAGAGGATGTCTGTGTGTGAAACTTCGATGTGTTTGCGAATGTAACTTACTACTCCATCACTAGAATAATTTCATGCCGAGATTCAAAGGCGGCGTAGAGCTGGATCAGATTGGCATGATTTAACTGGTTCATCACTTCAATCTCACACTTTACTACCTCCTGACAACACAAATTTGTATGAAAATCCCAATACATTTATAATGGTCTTAAAGCAGTGGTTCGAGGACCAGTGTTGATATTAACTAAACTAAATTAAAACTATGAAAAAATGTTAATAAAATTAACAATATAGATGAAACATTTAAATTAAAAAATAGAAAATAAGGAAATAACTAAAACTGAAATATTTAAAAAAATCCTACTAAATGTACTAAAACGACTAAAACGTAAACTAAAATTAAAACTGAAAAAAACAAAAATAAAAGCTAAAAAAAGAGAAATTCAAGGCACTCTTCTTCAAAATAATTTAAAAAGCCTTTATTATACTGACTATTTCATGATAGAAAATTTAAAAGACATGGGAAGAACAACCCATGCGTAAATTGGCTTAAAAACAGTATAGCTTTTGGCCTGTTCCAACGTCTTAGACGTATTTGTGATACCTACAATGAATATGAAGTGCAAGCCAAAGTCATGTTTAACATTAAATTGTACATAATGCTTACAGGAAAGCCCAGTCCATTCCTAGATCAGAGCTACTCCAGAAAAAGAAAAAACGAAACAAAACCAGGCTTGTAACAAAATTTTGTTACAAAATATAGCTCTTTGGCCAATCCCACAAAAAGGATAATACACTCAAATTGAAATCTTATTAAGAGTGACCCTGTGCTTAGAGAAGTGTTTTCTGCACCTCCAAAAATTAGCTTTAAGAGGGCTCCCACATTACGTGATAGGTTAGCACAAAGTCATCTTCCTGGCAAAAAACAGATTACTTGGCTTCACAGACAGTTAAAAGGTACTTACAATGTGGGTCGTGCAATCATTGTTCCAACATTAAAGAATGCAAACAATTTTGTGATTTCAAGACTAATAAGATGCACGACATAAAAGCATTCATTAATTGTAACACTACTTTTGTGGTATATAGGTTATCATGTAAATGTGGATGCTTTTACGTAGGCCAGACCAAGAGACGTCTCAAAGACAGAATATTGGAGCGCAAAAATGGCATTAGAAAAGCCAATTTGGATTATCCTATGGCAAAACACTTTCAAAATGTGCACAATAGTAATCCAGAAGGCCTAATGGTTGAGGGTTTAGAAACATCAAAAAGAACATTCGGGGTGGTGATCGATTAAAATGACTTTTACAGAGAGAAACATTTTATATATACATTTTATATATACGATTTACAGGCCACAGTGTACCCTGAGTTGAATGAAGAAATAGATTTCAGTCCTTTCTTGTGATCATTTTCTCTGTATATATCTATATTTCTTTGGGCTTAATTTACAATGTAGCCACCTACTTGACCTAGTGGACTCTTTGTATGTGAACATTCACAGCCAGCCACCTAGTGGATTGTTTTGATATGCTTCATGTGGTAATTTACCATGTCACTCAGGTGTTTCTAACTAGTTTACACAAAAGGGGAAACTGTTTGTCTGGGAAGCACACCCTGAAGAAGGCGTTTTGCGCTGCTACGCGTGGGTTGCTTCTTCCCATGTCTTTTAAATTTTCTATCATGAAATAGTCAGTATAATAAAGGCTTTTTAAATAATTTTGAAGAAGAGTGCCTTGGATTTCTCTTTTTTACATCCATTTGAATTCCCTAAAGAGCACCTTCAAATATCTCATTGAACTCCCTGAGCACCCTGGAATTTTTTTTGTCTTTCCAAAAATAAAAGCTAATTCAAAATATTAATCAATACTATAATAGTATACATCACTGTTGTGGGACACCAAGTGGTCCACAAGTTAACTGGGTGATTTAAAAAAAAAAAAAAAAACAATAATGATGTCTTAAAATAGACACAGGCATTTACCTTCTCTTTCTGACTCCTGGCTTTGATGATCTTGGCTGCTAATATAAGGCCAGAAGATTTCTCAACACATTTGTGCACCATACCAAAGCGTCCTCTATTGAAATCAAAACAAGACAATAAAAAACACTTTAAATTTACACATTCTTTTTAATACCACAAAGGAAATTTACTGTAATCTCCTCCTGTCTCTAGGTATTTACTGTCTAGGTATTTATCCCACCCTCTCCCCTCTCATGTGTCCTGTAAGCTCTTAAAATGTTTAGCAATCATGGGTTTAATGTCACAGGCATCCTACTTTAAAAATTCCTTTGATGTAAAAACAATCTAATATAATATGATGCAACATAAATACTAACTCACCCTCCAAGTACTTCCTCTTTATTGATAGTGTAGTAACTTGTAATCTGGTGGGTTTTGGTTGTCACTAGACGGTGCTCAAATGGTGCAGGAGGAGGAGCGGAAGAATCTGCAGAAAAGATTAGGAAATGTAACTACTAAAAGGGAAATATATTTACAGTTATTCTTACACTTTACAACCATTTTCTTACCAATGACATATTCGTTAGTTACTGGTCCTGCATTTTTCTTCTCCTCTTCAGTCCCCTCCTCTGGTCTCTCTGGTCCTGCCTCTGCAGCTTCAAGTCCTGCTTCCTCTTCCTCCTTCAATTCTTTATCTTCTTCCTCCGGCGCCTCTTCCACTCTTTTTTTAAGTTCATCAGTCAGATTCTCGTCAGTAACATGCCTCTTAGTACTGTAAGTTATTTCCAGATTCTCCTCACAGCTACATGAATATATAAATTAAAAGAGAGGTATAAAATATAAAATCACTTATGTTAGTATCATATTATATTTTAAAATATAATTCATTATATAAATCCATCATATTTTGAAGTTTTAAAATTTTAAATGTAATATGTATATTGTGGCATACTTTTTTATTTTTTTTATTTAATTACACTATTTAATTACCCGCCAAAAGTTTGGGAGGAGTGAGACTTTTAAGAAATTAAAGAAGTTTTAATTTTAAAGAAGTTTTAACGTAATTTTCTTTTCATTTAAAAGAAGTTTTATTCAACAAGGACACATTAAATTGATCAAAAATTACAGTGACATTAAAAGCAATGTTTAAAAAAGATTTAAATTTCAAATAAATGCTGTAAAATCAATTTTGAACTTTCTATTTATCAAAGTGTATGAAAAAATGTATTAGTTTCTACAACAATATTACACAAAACTGTCTCAACATTGGTAATAGCAAGAAATGTTTCTTGAAATCAGCGTATTAGGATGATTCCTGAAAATTGAGCTTTGCCATCATAGAAATACATGACATTTTAAAATATATTCAAACAGAAAAAGTTAAATTGTAATAACAGTACACAATATTTGTCACGGTGCACACACGAGGAGGATACAGGAAATAACAGTCTTTAATGACTCCAAACAAGGCAGGGCAAGACAAGGCAAGGCTGACACAGATAGGAATACCGGGGAGTAACGAGTTGACCAGACGACACGAAACTGAACAGGCAGGAACTTAAATACACAGGTTAATGACTAAAACACAGCTGAACAGAATAAACTAATAATCACATTAAACAAGGACAGGAAACAAACCAAATAAGGAAACATGAGGTGGGAACACATGACAGAGGACTGACATAACGCGGAAGGCGCGTACCGCGCCGTAACAGTTCCACCGGGGAGGAGGGGTGGGCGCTCTGGAAGCCCCTCAGGACAGACATGGACAGGATCACAGGACGGGACCTCCAGAGCGGAACAGACAGAACGGAGGCTATGGCGGAGCTGGGAGCTCTGGAGGCCATGGCGGTGCAGGGAGCTCTGGAGGCCATGGCAGGTGGAGATTGTGGCCGTGGCCTCGTATCTCGGCCAGGCCACTCCAGCCGGAACCCTTCAGGGCTAAACAAACAGGACAGAACAGGACAGGACAGCCCACAGGAAGAGGAAACCCTCCTGGGCTAAGCTTGGAAGCTGAGGTCCATTCTGGGCATGACGTGACTTCAGGGGCCCTCACAGGGTCCCCTCAGGAACCGCCTCCACTTCTGCGACAGGAGGGGCAGTCTCCGTGGACAAAACAAGACTGACATGACAAGGTGATTAAAATGTTCCTGTGGGCACAACAAGACTTAAAAGCGCTACTCCTGGCCGTGACATGTGGACTGGATCCACGGGACCTGGGAACGGCACTCCTGGCCGAGATTAGGGAACTGGATCAATGGGACCTGGGAACGGCCTTCCTGGGCGTGATTAGGGAACTGGATTCATGGCGGCGGCCGGCGGGCTTGAGTCAGCAGCGGGCTTGCCACATTAACTCCAGGCAGGCTTGCCACAAGACCTGCAGGCGGGCTTGGGTGAGCCGCGGACGGCGGCGGCGATTTTACACGAACGGCGGCATCAATCTCTCACGAACGGCGGGCTTGGGAGAGCCGCAGACGGCGGCGGCGATCTCCCACGAACGGCGGGCTTGGGAGAGCCGCAGACGGCGGGTAGCGATCTCCCACGAACGGTGGGCTTGGGTGAGCCATGGACGGCGGCGCCAATCTCCCGCGAGCAGCGGGCTTGGGTGAAGGACGGACGGCGGCGTGAAGGAGGGAGCCGCGGACAGTGGCGGGCTTGTTAGAGCCGCAGCCGGCAGACTTGACATCAGAATGGCCGGCGGGCTTCAGTAAGCGGTGGCCGTCGGGCTTGAGGGAGCGGCAACCGATGAACTTGACTGACGAACAGGAACAAAACAAAAGAACTTTCCAAAAACGAACAAAACAAAACGAGGTGAAGGGGCGCCGCTTACAGTTTTGGACTGGTTACGGTGTACACACGAGGAGGATACAGGAACATGGAGATGAGGATGAGGATGAGGATGTAAACTCAAATAACAGTCTTTAATGACTCCAAACAAGGCAGGGCAACAAACCAAATAAGGAACCATGAGGCAGGAACACATGACACACATAACAGAGGACTGACAATATTATTATTTTTACTGTATTTTGATCAAGTAAATGCTGCGTTTGTGAGAATAAGATACCTATTTAAAAAAATTTAAAATTTAAAAATTTGTCTTACATTCACGAAACAATTTAGTCGTAGCATATTAACAATTTATTTTAACCAAATTCACATCTGAAAATCATTTGCTGAACAAAATATCCAGGACATACCTTTCTGGTGTGACTGTAATGCTTTCATCTCTCTGGCCAGATGAGTTCAGAGCAGCTAGCTGGCTTTCTTCAGATAACCATAAAGCCTCCTCTTGTTTTAACCTTTCATCTTCCTCCTTTTTATCCTCCTCTTTTATCTGTAATAATTCAGCAACAATTTCTTGCTCTCTTGCCTCTTCTTCCACTGCATCCTGTTGTTTGTCATCTTTTCTTTCCCTATATTTCTCTCCTTCTTGCTCTTCTTCAATAAGATCCAGATGTGCAGCTGTGCTGACTGCTGTCTCTGCCGTGCATTGAGAAAGCTGATTGTTCTGTTGGTTGAGCTTCTGCACTTCTTCAAAAGCAGGCTGGACTAAGTCTTGAAAATAAATTAGTAAAAAGAACAAAGAATCTTCTTCATTTCATGTCAAATGTGTCTTTGTTTTAAATCTGACAAAATGCAAAAACATTCTGTTTATTTACAGATTACAATTAGATTTTCAATGTGATCTTCAATGGCTCTTAAACTCTACTGTATGTTTTTTCTCACCTGATGCATCCAGTGGTTTCTTTTTCTTCTGGGTTTTTAAACCTTTTTGGTACACTTTAGATTTCTCCTTCCCATCCTTTTCTCTAAACTAGAGAGAGAGAAAAAACAACAGCAGAGAAAGAAAGAGGAGAAAATTTATTAGAAAATATGATCAAAAGACAAAGGCATCTATGAAAAGTATAAGCATATGGCCACAAGTGAGGTGTCACAATAATACAGTGTTACAGTCTAACCAGTGTTAGAAAAAAAAACAAGACTATAATTTATTAACACACCTTTAAATAAAAATACCTGCTTTCTGTGACATGTACATGTATTCAAATGCTCTGAGCTGTTAACGCGCAATGAATCTGATATTTCTGATCCCACACAATCATCTGCTATGAGTTGAATGCACAGTTGCGTCCTTGAGCTGCTACTGAGAATCACTCATCATGTCATCAGTCAATCTGTTATATAAATGGCTCAAGCCAATGACGAGGACAATGAACCTGGCAACGCATGTTCTAGAAAAGCCCCTGGTGGAAATGCAGCACAGCTAGACAAAGAAATAATTTGGACAATAAAGAAAGAAAAAAAGAACATTTAATGTAGCCTGTATATGCATCCAACTTTTTTGTTTTCAATATTTATGCAAAGATAAAGAACAAACTTCACAGACATAAAAAGCAAATGGGAACAATTCATGGGTAAGATAAACAGACAAACAAAAAAAGAAAGTAGCAAACATTTCCTCTCTTGTACATAAGTCCACATTTGTGCAACAATAACCTCTTTTTAATTCCTTAGGTCAGCTGCTTCACAGATTTTACTAATGCTAATTTTGCACATAATTGTTTGTATACTGAAAAAATTTGTTTTTGTTCATGTGTTTGGCTCATTCATTCACTGTAGTTTGTAAATGTTTTAAACTGTACTTGAGATATGTATCCAAATGAGTCATTTCAAACACTAAACTCACCCTGCCGCTGGATTTTGAGTGTGTGTTTTTCAAGAGATCGGCCAATCTTGAGTGTTTCAACACTTCAGCAACAAAACTGACAACCTGCTGAATGCCGCTGACCAGTTGCTCCAAAGCATCAAATCGCTGATCCTGTTGTTCCTCCTTCTCTCGAACAGCTTCTATAAGAACACGCACATCGCACAACATCTGCTCCATGCCTCGTCCACCTGCAGCTGTGCCTTGATCTTGACTGATGTTATCCAGTCTTTTCAGAGACGCTTCCTGCAGGACGAGAAGTTTGTCCATCTTATCACTCAGATCATTGACTTGTCCTTCAATATGGACGAGAGCAGAAGTCGAGGAGGATTTTGATGAAGGCTGATCAGAAGTCGATGAAGATGGATGTTTGTTTGAGGTATAAAGCGAAGCTCTTCTTGCTGTGGCTCTTCCACCGTTCGATCGTTTCTGAGCATGAAGTGGTTTGGGGTCATAAACCCGAGCAAGAGACTTCACAAGATTAGAGCTCATGATGACACTTTAAAACAAGTTAAAACAAATAGAAGTTTCGCTTATTTTCTTCACGTCCTCTTGAAAATGCTTCCCAACCTACAGTTCAATTGTTCCCCTTCTCATTCCCTTGCTATCTCTCTGTCTGGTGACTTCAGCTTCAAAGCCGATGCTTTTTATAGGGGTCAGCATGCTTCTTCTTATTGGCCGGTGTGTGAGTGGTCAATGTAATGTCGCTGTTATCTTCTGGAGGAGGGGCTGTGGTGTGCGATTAGAGTGTGAATCCTAGAGCCAGGTGTGAAAACATTGAAACCAGAGTGGGTGCGAGAAAAAGAGCCTGATTGACTCAAAGAGTGATATATATCGACGGCACTGACAGATCTTTTAAATGTAAAGACTGTTAAACCAGTAGATTTCTCCTGATCAATGACAATTTCTCCTGACAATCAACACCCCTGATGAAGGGACTATGTTCATATGTTACTGAATGGAACTCTGATCCCTTTGTTCCAGAACGCCATGAGCCACAATGAGCCAAGTGCAGATGTGTGATTGAACAAGAGCAGGTGCACACAGCTGAGTCTATTGAAAAACTGGGAAAGAATAGCTGTTGGGATATTGAAATGGCTCAGACTACTATTTTCAACATGGTTCCACTGTCTTGTTGTTCTACGAAGATCTACATGAGCCTGAATTTGAACTGCATGAGAAAAATGCTTTTAAACTTGTAAATAAAACAAAGACTATGTTTTGTAGAGTATGTTATATAAGCAAAGACTATTTGTCTTTCTACTTCAAAATTTCATGTTTAAAGGGGTCATCGCATGCTACATGCACTTTTACAAGATGTTTGAACTGAAATGTGTGTTGGCAGTGTGTGTACACAACCAATCTATAATGATAAAGATCCACCCAGTGGTTTTTTTTTTTTATCTCGTTAAATCATTTCCCCTTTCTCATATCAAGCCATTCTCAGATGCCTCCCATGATTGTTGACTGGCACTAGTGTTTTACCTTAACCCACACTGAGTGAGCTGTCGACAGTCCACCATTGTTTCGACCCCGGAGCAGATGTAGACAAGAATGGCTCCTAAGTAATTGAGGTGTTCTGATGTTGGATGTAATATTGAACATAGCAGTCGCCATTTACTCCCGACATCTGAGCCACTGAAGACACAATGGATTACCTTTGTTTTTGAAGGTAATGAGCCCCCTGATCTACCTAAATGCGTTTAAGTTCGTGCGAATCATTCGCGATCCAGCCTCACCTACAGAAGAAGTGGTTCTTTGCAAATCGCCTTTCCTAATAATGTGCCAGTCAGCAAGTTCCGCGGCTAAAGTAAACAGTATCATGTGAACGGCTAGTCACCCCACAGAAGAGAGGGGCAGGGTCAGCAGAGCTCATTAGCATTTAAAGGAACATGGACTAAAATGGCTTGCTGAAAACAGCTGATTTTGACAGGGTAAAAAGGGTGTTGTTTTACAGAAATTTTAAAGGGGGGAAATGGTGTGTGGCTAAGTATGGCCACACACTCAGAATTTGTGCTCTGCTATTGTACATACAGTGTACAATGTATGTGTAAGTGTACATACAGTAGTGCAAGTGTACATACAGTAGTGAACATACACCCGGAACAGTGGGCAGCCAATGCTGCGGCGTCCGGGGAGCAGTTGGGGGTTTGGTGCCTTGCTCAAGGGTCTCACCTCAGTCGTGGGTCATCTCCATTGAGGGTGGAGAGAGTGTTAGTTATTCACTCCCCCACCTACAGTCCCTGCCGGACCTGAGACTCAAACCCACGACCTTCGGGTTACAAATTCAACTCTCTATCCATTAGGCCACGACTGCCCTATATTTTTCTATAACATACTTCATTAACCAAAGTATGTTATAGACTTTTCATTAAGACCCTAAAGAATCATATCAACTTGTGGAAAATGGGCATCCAATGACCCCTTTAATCAATTTAATGTATTATTTGCCGTTTCTTTTTATTTAATTGTGAGGATTACTATAGCAATTTCTGAGAGAAAACTCAAACCAGTTTCAACACCAAAAATGTTGACAGAAATTCAAATGTTTGCTGTGATGTTTGTTCAGTTATACATAATATATTATCAAGTAATTTTAAAACTGTGATTTCCAAAAATCTAAAAAGTCCCAGAAATTATTACATTTAAAACAGTCTACAGTTTCTAGTGGCTATTTATTCCAGTTATTTATTATTTGTTCTAGAATAAATAAATGATTTAATATTTCTTCTAAATTTAAGTTATATTCAGCTCAAAATATTTAATTGACTAAAATTACTCCTTGTAAATGTAATATTTATAAAATGCTTTTTAGCATCAACAAATGGAAAAGTTTAAAAAACTTGGAAAATCCTGAATAAAATCATGGATATTTCTACAATCACTATACATATTTGGTAACACTTTACAATAAGGTTCCATTTGTTGTCTAATGCATTAGTTAACATGAACATTATTAATCTTAGTTAATTTCAACATTTACTAATTCATTATTAAAATAAAAAGTTAATATTATCTGTTAATATTATTTAATGGACCTGAACTAACGAACTAACAATGAACAATTGGACTATTATTAACCTATGTTAACAAAGATCAATAAATTCAATAAAGTTATTGTTTGTTAATGCATATACTAATGGGACCTTATTGAAAGGTATTACCAAATAATTATGCTCAGCTTAAAATACTTCATTAGATATAAATTATTGTTCAAAAATGTAATATCAAATGTTTTTTTTTTAAATCCTTAAAAATCAAAAACCATAGTAATGAAAAAAAATATATAAAGAGTGAGTAGAAATCATTTTCTGTGGCAATTAACAGTGCTCCACAGATGCTGTCAACAGAGCTTAACTTAATATCTAACGAGGAATTTTCCTTTAAAATCATTCCAGCGCCCCTCTAGCTCACATAACACATGCAAAACCTTTTCCACACTAATCTTTCAGCCTGTCAGCAATGAACTGTCCAATAGTTGCCAACCTTTTCACAACACCTTCCTGTTCGTCATATACAGAAATCTGACGTCTACCCATTCTTTTAGTCACATTGACACCGATAAGGAATATGAATTTAATAAAGGATCAGCTAAAATCATTCACACAAGTAAAGAGAATGACAGTAAGCTAAGACAATCCACAGACAGGTGCTACAGTATACTTTTAGCATAAACAGATAGATATAGTCCTGCTAAATGCCCTTTTCACACGCTACACTGTAACCCCATAGCTTGTAAATATTAACAAAACAGCTAGGCAGAGAGACTGATAACATATCTAAGCATACAATAATCTTATTTTAGCCTGGATCGTTGTGTGTCACACTGTATGTGATAGGCCTTGATTGCTTGAAGAAGTAATGGTTTGTTTTCTGATTGGCTGATGTATTAATAGCTAGCCGCTGAACAGTAATCTCGAGAGGATTGGTGGCGCCTTTGGTATGGGAACTTGATAATGTGACGTGAGCTCCACCGTTCTGACAACAAGAGCTTTTAAAAAGGGACTAAGTGCTCACATTCCTTTGTGTGATGGAGAGAGTTTGTATGTACATGCCAGACTGTGTGTATTTGTGATTTAATTACTGCTTACAAAACCATCTAGTCTCACATGGAGATGGAATGAGGTGTCATTTATGAAGACATGATTATATTGGAATGTGTTTTGCAATAGAAATGCATTTCGCTGCATAAAGCGCATGGGTTCAATCAGAGGGACTGTCACTCACCCATGACTTTTATCCATTGGAAAGATTTAGCATAAATCTACACGATCAAATCAACATATTAGAATGATTTGCGAAGGATCATGTGACACTGAAGACTGCTAATGGTTGCTGAAAATTTATATTTGCCGTCACAGATTACATTTTAAAATGGATTCATACAGAAAATAGTTATTTTTGAATTGCAATATTTCCTGTTTTTACTGTATTTTTGCAAATATATTCAGACTTGCTGATATTTCTTATATTAACGGGCGGTGTATGGCACTCATGTTTCCTTAATGTCTTGGAAAGAGGCTGATAAACAAACAGAAATTTAACAAGAGGGAATAAAAGGTAATGGCATGGCATGTGTTACATAATGGGGTAACATGATATGACGGGCCTGAAGAGATGATCACAGATGGGCAAAGCGCAAGGGATTATATAGCATGTAGAATATGTGTAGAATGACAAACAGGACTCACACAGAGACATAATATGCACTTTAGCAGCTGCAGCCTGATTGTATAAACTGTCTGACAGTCACAGCAGATGTCACATAACTTCAGTGCTGCAACAAAAGATGTTAAACATCTGAGAAATACACGAACGGATCTTAAAAACACATTATCATATGATATGATAATCACATTAGTGTTTCACCATGATTTTAGGTTTGGTAAAATAGGTTTAGACCTTCATAAGCACTGTACAGATATTTTTTTACATTCATTAAACAACAGTTACATTTATAACAAAACATGAAGTCAAATACATCCAATGTTTCATTAATCAAAATATCAAATACAACTGCTGTATCTGTAATAAAGTCAACTACTAGGGAATTATTAAACAACATACGAAGGGGTCAGATTTTTAAAGGAAACTCCGTCAGTAATTTTGGTTCTTCTCACGCAAACCTAAATTGCATTTTGCCATCCCTAGGACTGGTAACTAACCAGCATCATCCGGGCATCATACAATAAGCAATTAAGGACATAACTGAACACAACAAACTGCCTTGTTTCTAAAATATTAAACGTGATATTCTGTAACTGAATGGAATCATTGTGTGAAGTTAAAAAATCACAGTGTGAGTCTGTGTCCATAATATACTACAGTATGTGAAATATATAAACTCTAGTCCATCCAGACTGTAAATCAGGGCAAAAATCTGTCCAAAAGTCATGCAGTGTATTCCAAACATAAATGTTGGTAGCCAAAGAGTTGACGGTACCCTAGTAAAAAAGTAATATAGTTCAAATATATTTATTTTTATACTAAGTATAGTTCAAATCTATTAACATTTATATTGACAGATCAATTGAGACTTATTGATATACAAATTATAATTAAACTTTATTTGGAGTATCACTTGTGCACAATGCACAATTCTTAATATTAAGCATAACATGTGTTTTAATGTCACTAGTGATGAAGATTGTATGAACTTTGAACAATATCTGTCTTTATATTTAAATTGTACCTAAAGTATACTTGCAATTGATCCACTTTAGCGCAATCAAATATACTTCAGTATATCTTTAGTTGGACCTCAGCACTACTTCCAAACAATTAAAGTGCATTAAACACAACATTAGTTGACTTTAAATCAGATTATTATTCCAAAAGTACAATTGCAAAGTATTTTTTATTAAGCACATAAATATGCTAATGTATTTGTAGTAAACTTAGCATGAAATAAATGTATTTCAAATTAATTTTAGTATATTTAGGGTAATCATTAGTAGAAAACAAATACTATGGAAGTCAATGGCTTCTGTAAACTGATCTGTTACCAACATTCTTGAAATATCTTCTTTTGTGTTCAACAGAAGAAATAAAGTCATACAGGTTGGGAACAACTTGAAGGAAAGTGCTGTAAATGCTTCATTTAACGTGAACTATCCCGGTAACAGTTAATGTGATAAACCACAAGGGGGCAGAAATTGCATACAGCTGTATGCCAGAAATCTACTTTGTAGGAACCTAATAGAAACCTCAAGGATGCATATACAATATCGATTCATGCTTTTATAACAACAATTCAACTAAATAACAACACACTGTTTTTCTGTCTTTGAATGACAGCTGTGCTTCCAGAACAACCGGTCTGAAGGTGATGACAGCCCATAAAATCAGACTGCTGCTGAATACCTCTTTAACTACCTGAAGAGACTGAGTGTCAATCACCTCTTTAATGCCTCAAAACTAATCCCCTTATAAATGTGTTAGATTCGTCATGCTGGCACAAGCAAAAGGAAATGTCTGCAATGGCCATAGAATGTGCATTTGCGTGTGTGATAGAGAACAAATGTACAGGTGTGACAGTAACCAACAATGCAGTCCTTACTAGAAACTGCAAGCAGAGAACTTTAAAACTGTGTGGGTGTGCATATATGTGTACATGTACCACAAGAGTGTGTTTGCTGCATCTCAATGTCAATGTATGCATATATAGAAAGAGCATGCGCAGGAGGCTATTTCAGGGTGGGAGGTAACAAAATGCCCCCCATCCTCTCTCCCCTCCCTCTCTTTCGCTTCAAACTTGCCATCCCAGGAAGGTCACTGATGGGTTCCCCTCCCCCTGTTCTCTCAGTGTGGTTGGGACTGGCTGAGCGTGCGCACATGTTGACGTGAGGGAGTCCCAGGGAAACTGATGAACTCACTTCAGGTGACGACAACAGCTTTGCCTCACGTGCATTTAAAGAGGATCCAACAGACCCTCCTGACTCCATTTCATGACCAATTTCCATAATTTCTGTCATAAAATAGGATTTCAATAATAAGAGTACACTGCATTTTTGTCTTATTTTGCAGTAAAATATCCCTACAGATGCTAAGATTTACAAGTAAACATTTGCTAAATATGTACTTTAGAAGCAAAATTACTTAGATATTAAGACATGTTTTTAGTGACCATATATTCACTTAATATTATAATATAATTAATATAATATTTTCATTACCCAAGTTATCCACTTGGCAATTGTTTCTTAAGTTAATAAACTTAAGGTTTATGTCTAAAAAAACAATGTGGCCAACTTAATTCAAGATATGGGGTGATATTATATGTAATACAAAAAATATTGATTAATAACCTTATTTTAAGCAATTGAACCATCACCAGTATTAACAGCAGACAGCTAAATAAAATAAAGCTTGGTTTCATGTTATTTCAGAATACAACTCCATTTAAAGTTTTATGCAATGAATAACATGATAAAGGTGCAAAAACCTAAAGTCAAAGAAATCCATAATTTAATACAATTACCTGCAGCTTATGACTTAGGTAAGATAATAAAATCTAGTAATATAGTTAAAAAGATGTTAAATGAATGCAGTTGATGCTGCTGTGTTGAATCACAGATGACACAAGTCATATTTTCTAAATGCATGTATTCAAATTGCTTATATTTAGCATAAATCTGTTCATTGTAAAACAATGTATTCATGGTATGAGCATGGTTAAACTATGGCTAGCTGTAGAACAAGAGATTTTTAATTAAATGTATGAGGTTAAAACAAATTGGATTTATTGATAAATATATAAACTTGGTTAATTTGCATTTAAACACATTTAGTTTATTAGTACAGAGACTTTCCCCATTTCATCCATGACTAACAAGTATTTGCAGTGTATTGTATGCAGTTTATTAGATTTTTAAATTATTGTTAAAACTGTGCAACCCAAATGAATGAACATTTTTATATATGCAAATCAAATACACAAATCTTAAACTCAGGCCTAAAAGATGGCAGATGTCTCTCAATATGTACATGGTCGCATGGTGACACCTAACACTTAACTAACAAGTTTGCAGTCTTTCATAATGCAGAGCTGTCCATATGAACCTCCCTCCCTCTTCACCTCCTCAGACACCTCTAAATCAGATGCGAAGACAAGAAGTTGGGAACTTGAGTTAAGCCAGAATTTTCACATTAGCACATGCCGTTCTAAACCAAGGGACAGATTATTTCAGGAGTAACACTATATTTTCTGAGCATTTCCTAACACGTCGATGCTTATCTTTACTTCATTTTTTACGGGAAACATTACATTCAAGTAAAATAGATTTTTTGGGGGGTTGTGAGTGAAATCCTCTGAAAGACCCGATCAGAGTAGCAGAGATTTTCACATACTGTATAAAGTACACTTCTCAGAATTTTTACGCATTAAAGGCACAAATCCTAAATGTATCTTATATATATATATATATATATATATATATACAGTTGTGGTCAGAATTATTGGAACCCTTGGTAAATATGATCAAATAAGACTGTGAAAATTAACCTGCTTTGTTAATCCTTTTGATCTTTTATTTAAAAAATTCACAAAAAGCTAACCTTTCATTGGATAATAAGAATTTAAAATGGGGGGAAATATCATTATGAAATAAATGTTTTTCTCAAACACATGTTGGACACAATTATTGGCACCCCTAGAAATTCTTAAGAGTAATATATCTCTGAAGTATACTCCCATTCATATTCACAATTTTGAGCACTCTAGGGTGATTATGAACATGAAATTATCCAGCCATGGCTTCCTGTTTCACAGAAATATCAATAGGAGGGAAAACAAAGCCCAAATTCCCTTAATCATCCATCACAATGAGAAAAAACAAAGAATATATTTCTGATGTGCAGCAAAAGATAATTGAGCTTCACAAATTAGTGAAGTGGCTTTAAGAAAAGAGCTAGAGCAGTGAAAATCCCCATTTCCACCATCAGGGCAATAATTAAGAATTTCCAATCAACAGAAAATGTAATGAAACTGCCTGGAAGAGGACGTGTGTCTATATCGTCCTAATGCACGGTGAGAAGGAGCGTTTGAGTGGCTAAAGACTCTTCAAGGATCACAGCTGGAGAATTGCAGAAAATAGTTGAGTCTCGGGGTCAGAAAACCTTAAAAAAAATTGTCAAACAGCCCCTACATCACCACATGTTGTTTGGGAGGATTTCAAGAAAAATTCTCCTAGCTCATCCAAAAACAAACTCCAGCATATTCAGTTATCAGACAGGACTGGCACTTCAAATGGGACTGGCTTCTATGGTCAGATGAAACTAAAAAATGAGCTTTTTAGCAGCAAACACTCAAGATGGGTTTGGTGAACACAGGGATAAAAAGTACCCCATGTGTACAATGAAATATACTGCTGTATTTGTGATGTTGTGGGCCTATATTTCTGCTGGAGGTCCTGGACATCTTGTTCAGACACATGACATCATGGATTCTATCAAATACCAACAGATAAAAAATCAATAAGTGACTGATTCTATTAGAAATCTTATAATGGGCCATGTTTGGATCTTCCAACCGTACAATAATCCAAACACAAACCTCAAAAACAACACAAAAATGGGTCACTGAGCACAAAACCAAGCTTCTGCTGGCCATTCCAGTCCTCTGACCTGAACCCTGTAGAAAATGAGTGAGGTGAACTGAAGAGAAGAAGCACCAATGTGGAGCTGAGAATCTAAAGGATCTGGAGTGATTCTGGATGAAGGAATGGTCTCTGATCTCTTGTCAGGTGTTCTCTAACCTCATCAGGCATTATAAGAGAAGATTTAGAGCTGTTAAACTGACAAATGGAGGCTTCAAAAAGTATTGAATAAAAAGGTGCCAATAATTGTGTCCAACGTGTGTTTGAGAAAAACATTTATTTCATAATGATATTTCCCCCCATTTTAAATTCTTATTATCCAATGAAAGGTTAGCTTTTTGTGAATTTTTTAAATAAAAGGTCAAAAGGATTAACAAAGCAGGTTAATTTTCACAGTCTTCTTTGATCATATTTACCAAGGGTTCCAATAATTCTGACCACAACTGTATATATATATATATATATATATATGATCACAAAATTAGTCATCCATCTAGTTTTAAACATCAAATGTCTATAAAGTAGATTTTTATTTTGTAATATTTAAATTCCAAATATTTATCTGTATCCTATATTGTGCATGCAAACAAGAATCTTGTTATTGCTTGATTGTCCTCCTCTTTAAGTTCCTAAAAGTTCACCCAAAAGCCATAATTTAGACATCCTCAAGTTGTTCCAAACCAATACGAGTTTCTTTCTTCTGTAAAACACAAAAGATAATTTGAAGAATGTTGGTTACCAAACAGCTGGTAGCCATTGACTTCTATTTTAATTTTTATCTATACTATCCAAGTCCATGCTTAGATTCAACAGTTTGGTTATAGTTTCTTCAGAATATAGGTTTCGAACAACTTGAGGATAAGTAGATGTGGGTAGATGTAATTTGTGTGTGAACTAGGGCTGGTCAACATTCCTGTAAACATGATTAACCAGTAGAAATGTGTCAGCTGTAGAGATTTTGGACTATCGTCTCTATTGCGGTTATGTTTCTGTGCTACGTGGTCAAAAACACTTATCGTTTGCATGCGTTATAAACATTGCAGTTTTAAAAAAAGGGACTTTAAGCTGTTGAAGCGCAATCAGCAATGAAAGAGAACTCATTTCACTATATAAAGACGGTGTTCATAGTTATTTTTGCCACTTTATATGCCTTGAACTGATCACCTAAATACACACATTTGTATCAAAATGCCCGTCTTTGCAAGCATCCTCATAAAGACAGTAATTTAGGCCTTAAGTGAAAGCAAACAGCTGAGAAATAAAACACATGTGTAACAGTATATTGGATCCGGGCAGCTCTTAAAGTGACAGCAGTATATATTCCTGCTGTTTGTCATTAATGTTAATCAAACAACAAAGGAGAGAAAAACTCTCACTAAATCAAGACTAAATCACTTTTGTAACTTTAATAAGAAGAAATATATATTTACACAGTGAAGAACATGCAGTGTTTTTATACAGTACATTTGATTACTTTATACAATGTAGCATTTCTTTTCTTTTTTTGTTCTTATGTGTTTAGCATCTTATGTAATCACTGACTGATTATTTGTCTACAGTGAGCTTGAGGTTTTTTTTTGTTTGTTTTTTTCTTTTTTTTGTGATATTGACACTGGTGACAAGATTTATGAAATTTCTATGGTATCAAAAATGTGGATATCATAAAGACCTTATTTTAAGAAAAAACAACTATATATCATTAACGTGTAATAAAAATACTCATATCGTGACGTAAGAGTTTGGTCATATCGCTATCCCTATTCACCCTAGGGTGAACTATGCTTTCAAAATTGTGATATCTAAGAAATGACCTCATTTCAAGTGTATGACGGGAAGTCAAGTAAATTATCAATCCCCTTTATTAATTTTTAAAAAGACTGTAAAATGTGCAAAGCAATCAGCTAGCAGGACTTTATGACTACCAATAATGAGTCAGTTATAATTACCTCATGCTCTATAAAAGCAACACCAATATTTGTGGTTGAGACACATGTTGCTCTGAATGCCACTTGGGTAGGATGGCAGATCATTGAAATTACAATGGTGTCAAAACTAACACGAGAGAAGGAAGACAGTGAATCACAGTACACCTTCACTCTTTTTACAGCCTTTATGTTTCTATGAATTTGCTGCATTTCACTCTATATTAGCAGTCTAGTTTAGTCATTTCATTTTCAAAATATTGCTATTATAATTGTGACAATTTAGAAATCTATTAATTGATTTATTAAGCATAGCTGGATACCGAAAATCATGGGTCAAGTGTTCTTAGTAAGAAGTCTTTCTTTGAATTTTGTTATGTGACTAGTTGTGTTAGGCCTATGTCATTACATCACTTGTTCTATGATAAGTCTAGTTTATTTACTTTTCATATCATGGAAAAAAATAAAAACTTATAAAACACATTGAGTCAATATTAAGCACACATTATGCACTTGGATTCTATATATCACGTTAAATCACCTGTGAATTCTAATCAATGTCATCAAAACTGTCTGCTTTGTGAAAAAGTGCAAAGATAACCAATTTCATATCAAAACAAAATTTACACCTCTATATATCTAAGAGGAGTCTTTGAAATTGGCCAAATCCTCAATAGCATCATTATATTTCGCTTTTAAATCTTTCTTCTGCACATCAATAGCTATCCATGCATTGCAGGTGTTTTCAACCAAACTCTCAGATAAACCCCCAGTCTAAAAATGGATTTTCTCTGTAAAACTTAATTAACTATAATTATTTTTTATTCATAAGGACATTATTATTGTACCTGAATGTCAATAGATGCACTTTCTGGTGAACTGTCTCTTTTCCTCTTGTATGTAAATAAATTCCAAAATCGTCTCCATAGGATTGATGCAACCAAGCACACACTTCCCACAATCCAAAGGTCCTTATCCTGCAAGAAGTTCGCCATGGCACCTACATTCATACCCAGCAAGCCTCTTCACAACTGCAGCCTTTTCTTTTTAACTTTCCTTAAGTTTGTTTTAGCAGTCTGTCTACCTCTCTATCTCCCCTCCGTATAAGGAGCAAAATATCTGTCAGTCAGTGAGACAAGAGTTGGACAGGTGGATCTCTAGCTCCACAGGAAACGGAGGGCAGTTAGCAGAACTCGATGTATCCTTTAACGTTAGACACAGCACTTAAAGTGCTCTCTCTCTCTCTCTCTCTCTCTCTCTCTCTCTCTCTCTCTCACACACACACACACACACACACACACACACACAATGGGGAGAATGGCACATGGTCTGTATAATCTGACACATCCATATGCGAGCAGCATACTCAGCATATCTAAGGTACACTGATACTCGAGAGCATTTTAAAGAGAAATGGCAACTTGTCATAGATTCTCAGTATGTGTGACTACTATAATCAGACTAGAGATATGTGCACGTGCACGATGACATTCAAACACACAGTCACAGCTATTCAAAACACCAAGCTGTGTAATCACACTCACAAAGCAATAAGAGATATGTTGGGGGTCAAACCGTAACAGTAGCGATCTGATTTAGATAGACTGCTGTTCTTGAGTTACTTTCTGACTTTGTTCACCTGGCACACAGTCACAATACACAGTAATATAAAAAATACAGTAATATAGAAAAACAAGAAATGAATTAAAAAAAATAAAATAATTCATATTAATTATACACACATTCTCTTTAAGTTTCCCTTAACTATGCTCAGATACAGAGAAAATTTGTGAAAACGGATGTCAAATCACCCACAAAAAACTTTAAATACATAATATACAGCAAATTATGTAAAACAACAAGTGGATATATGCATTGTATTTTAAAAGGGATATTCCCACTATAATATAATATAAAAATGCCACAGGTGTAGTCATAAAACATACTGTTGTTAGTTTTGTAAGCCCTATTGAGTCAGGAAGTAGTAAAATATTAAATGACCTGGCGCCCCCTCCTGGACGGCCAGTAAACATACACAGTGTGCCACAGCACGTTTATGATACATGACCTTGCTACTTTTTTGAAAGTTGATAAATGTTTTTGGGTGTGCTGGCATGTGTATGTTAGACTGCGTGTTAATGTGTGCATGTGCAATCTTTATAAAAATAACCAGAAGTATGGCATAGCTTGTAAGTGAAGAAAGTAGGCTATAGGCTAAACGTTTCAACAGAAAGTTGAACTTGAAATAATTTTCTACTTATTTTCAAATTAATTGTGATATGCTGTCACATACCACATACAATCATGTCCTCAGTTTGCAAAAACAAACAAGAAATGTCTTCAGTTATAATGGGAGTGATTCATGATAATACAGCTCCCTCTATGGGCCTATTTAAAAAACACAACTAGCTTCAAATAATGTACAACTTATAGTTAAAACTTTTGGGGTTGGTAGATTTCTTAATATTTTTGAGAGTATTGTGAAATATTATTGCAAAAAATACCTGTTTTGTATTTGAATATGTTTAAAATGTCAACCTAATCATTCTAATATGCCGATTTAGTGTGTATAGAGACATTTCTTATTATTATCAATGCTGAAAACAGATGTGCCATGTAATATGCTTGTGGAATTTTTTTGATGAATAAAAAGTTCAAAAGAACAGCATTTTGATCCATTTAATATGCCTTGCTGAATAAAAGTATTTCTTTAATATTAATAAAAAATATTTCTGACCCCAACCTTTTGAACAGTAGTGTACACATTCTGATGCACAACACAGGATTGGCTTCTAACCAAAATATCTGTTCATTCAAATTAACCTCCAGAAGGTTTTTTTTTTTTTTTAATGAATGAATGAATGAGCATGTCTGTCAGTATCTTTTTTCTTTTGGAGAGTTACCTGCTCCAGGGTCTTTAGTTGGACATGTTTGAGTTCCCAGTAGCAACGCATTCTTTCTACTCGTTCAAGGTGGCCAAAAATTGCAAGTCGACCCATGCCAAGGTCCTTGACCCGTGATTCCTCTCCCTCCATGGCTCTGTTGTTATTAAATGCAGGACATGGATGGGCAGCAGCTGTTTTACTAGATGTGGCACACTTCCTCTTCTTGTCTGCAGTAAACTTGGTATTGTCTTCTGAGCTAAAAATTGAGAAAATATTAAAAATCAACCAATCAGTCAATATGGGGGAAAACTCAATAGGCCTTAAAGCCAGCTGATCCTGATACACAAGCTTTATTAGATTGATATTGCTTTTATCCACCTTATTTTGCAAGGCGTAACTTCTGTTAATATGTAAGATTTTCAATACATTAATAGCCTATAGTGCAGGTAGATTAAATGACTAGAAGATTAAGAAAGTTCAATAAACACTTATAATGATAACAAAAACTAGCTTGCAATATCAAGCAGCATAACACACTGTTTTGAACCGTTAATGACTCCGGATACAACACTTCAATAAACATCAAGTTAATAATGAGTAGCTTAAATTCAGCAAGTCACTAGTTTTGTTTCATAATGAATCAGCATTTGTTTTGGGTTAAATGTTAAATGTGTGAGTGAATGATTAGGTTTGCCCTCACCTACTGGCGTAACGATGTAACTGCAGAAAGAGTAATATACAGACTAACATGGAAACGGAGACATCATTTATTGAACGTGACAAAACTTTATTTGTTTTTAGAATATATATAGGAAAAGTCAGGTCCAGGAGCATGGATAATAATCTACATCTAAAAGTCTCTGTCCATCTAGTCTTGCTTTAGATATAATGGTAAAAAGTTATTTTGCTGGACTACATTACGCACATGAACAGATTGGTAATAAATGTATAACACTATTTGTGTATGAGTACCATGGTTACGTGTGCTGGGTCAGTGAGCAGGTGCAGGTCAGTGCTGACGTCTGGAGTGGGTTGAGGTTAGCAGCTATAAGCAGTTTTATGGGGGTCAGGTGGTCATTTTGTGCTTTTAGATTTACACACTCAGGCCAGGTGGTGACCCTCAATTTGAAAGACTATTCTACATATGTGGAGAAAATAATTATTATACCTTGTTTAAAAGTGTGACTACAGTGTGATTGTGAGTGATGGATGAATCATGAATGTGTATAAAAAATATAAAAAAAGGTAGTGGGACTCAAAAAGATGATCAAACTAAAAATATAGATAGATTGCAATATGATATTTTTTTTTTTAAATGTCACTTGTAACAAAAAAGCTTGTCGTTTCCCATAACTCATCCTACAATTTATGCACCTAATCTGTCACCAATGATCTAGGCTGCATTTAGACATCAGCTCTACCTCAACCTACTCTCATAAGAACTAAGTGTGTTGTTCTCTTTCCAAGGGATCAGTTGAGATGCCATTCTGTGCATAGCACATTGATCCATCTGCATGCCCTGGGGTAACAGAAAGTCCTAGAGTGGAGTGATCCTCTTGGGGCAGGGACACCCCAGCAACAAGAACAGCGCTCTATTTTCAAACCAGACACAAGCCTCAATCAGCTCTGGCGCCTGTGGTGAAGCATCATTCCCTATAATGACATAAGAATGTCGGTTCCTCTCTGTTAGTTTTGGAGACCTTTTATCACACTGTATTTTAGGTTCACGTTAGGTCTCTTTCCATAATTCCAGACACAAATATTTTGATGTAGAGCAGTGAACAAATCCTATGAAATATTTGTGATTTGCAGGAGGAAAATCTAAAATTGTATTTTTCAACTTTATTTCCATTCATCTTAATAGCGAACATAATAGCGATTTTTTTTTCCGGTATGGTGCAATAGGTGCGTGACTATGTACTGTGATCTGGCCTTGTTGTTATATTCTCTGGTGCAGTGTTACAGAGTCTCAATTAAAGGGCTTTGAATGGCTTATGCTACAGTTATGAAAGGCAAACTCTTTGACTTTCTGTCCGCACATCCCAAGACAATCTCAGTTATCAAACAAAATAAAATGTTTGTGCCTGGATTATCAGTGCCAGCATTTATTACGGCTCTGCACAAATGAATGTAGTTTGCGGCACTGATGTACCCAAAGATGTCATCTGAGTGGGTAAGTCTTGAGTAATTGTAAACATTGATTTTTTTTTTTTTAATTACACTACAAAAGTTTACAGTTTATTAGCTCTGCACCTCTGTGGATGAAATGCAACCAAGACACAGGTTTAAGAGAATCAGTTTAAGTGGAATGTGCACTATTTTTACAGCTGAAGACGTTAATTTTGGCGACCCATATGGTTTATAATTTACACAATCCATAATGAAATGACCATTTACAATAGCTAACCCTATGTAATGAACTCATACTACTGTTATATGGCTACATGGCTAGCTATTGGTTAAATAAAATATCTTACTGTAAGAAGTCATTTCTGAGTCGGTTTTAAATCCTTTCAAATCTCTTCAGTTCTTACCGCCTCTAAAAAGCCAGCGTTGATTATGGTTATATTACTGAATCTGTCATTTTCCCTTCTCCTTGTAGACTTTGCTTGGAGACATACATAATCTTTATAACCACCCTAGTCTCTCTAATCAGTAAAATAACAAGTATTTGCTGGCTGCAGTCAGATTTGTTTTGTATCCAATCAGAAGTTTTTGAGAGCCTTTCTGCTTTGTAATCAGCTTAGCGATTTTTCAGCAGGGAGTCCATATATGGGAAAAATATGATAGATGTTATTGAATCCGTTTTTATGAGTTTGGAAATGTCCAAAATGTATCAACTGGCATCACTTAACAGGACATTAAGTAAATTTTTTGATCTGTGTAGAAATGAACAGATTTTGTCTTAAATTAGGTACTAAATGAAATGGACATGGTAACTAAACAGATTAGATGTGATTCTAGGGTTAGGATGTTCCTTTGATAGGGCCCTAAGAGAATATATCATTACGTTGGACCCCTAGCCAAGAACTCAGTGAGATTTTGGCAGCTTGTTTCTTGGAACGTCACTTCTTTGACGTCACTTCAGCTTAATTATTTTTGACTGACAGTTTTCACTTGCTAACACATGGCAGAGGAAACATTTGAGTTTGGAAGCTAGGAAAGATCACCTTAAAGCTCTGCCTAAATAAAATATATTTCATATGGGTTTAAATCTTACACATGGGTTGAAATTTTCTTGACGAATGATGTTGTAAAATGAAATTAAATACAATGACTATAAAGCTTGCTGAGCTATTTTATACTCATACACAGACGCACCAGGGAACATTTAATCTCTGATCTTCAACACACCATCACTTTTGCAGCTGCCTAATGGTAATAGCAGTGCAATGAAAAATTATACATACTTCAATGTACTTTTTACTAGATTCAGCACAAACATTTACCAACACACATGTATCTTGATACAGTTAAAGTATTAATGCAACACCATAGCAGCTGTTACGTTCAATAAAAGCAGATATGATTGCAGTACATCTTACTATAGTGTTTTGTAGCATATTTATAATACCATACTGTGATATGTAATTTGGTTTCCACTTACATTCAATTAAGCGGGTAGGCAAGTCCTTCCAATTGAGGTTTTCCCTTTTATCTTCCTTTTGCTGTAAAACACAGTCTGTATCAAGGATGTTGAGCCATAAATCTGCAGTCAGCCTCAGACATGGTGTCTTGTGTGCATAGTATACACTGTGTAAGTGGCACACGGTCAAATAAGCAAGGAGAGAGATAGAGAGAGAGAGAGAGAGAGAGAGAGAGTCTGTGGGATGTGGGAATGGATCAGCAGAGTCAGAGACGAGTCAAGTGTAAATGTGTCGTGGGGATGGAGGGATGTGTGTGTGGGGGGGGGGGGGGGGGGTGAGAAGCGCAGGGAGTGGGAGGGGGGTTAAACATATTATTGTAGAGGGTGTGGAATTTCAGTGCCATGTGTTCCCCTTTCCTGTGTATATGTATGTGTTTATGTGGAGAGTAAAGGGAAATCATGATTGTAAAAACCAACAAAATCTTTCTACGAAATTATACAAAATTCTGTATCTACCGGTACTTACTATAAAACAGATTTAAAAACATGTCAGTTAAAAAAAAATCCCATAAATGTTTTTTTTTATTTTTATTAATCAAATAGCATGAGGATGGTTGGGGAGGAATTTACTGACCAGAACTTAAGTTAGCTGAGTCAATACACATCTTTAAAGCAACTGTTTTGTGTGTGTGTGTACATATTATCTATCTATCTATCTATCTATCTATCTATCTATCTATCTATATATATATATATATATATATTGTTTTTTTGTTTGTTTTTTTGGAGCCCCTTACAGTTGGTTAAGGCTAGAAGGCTGTGGTTACTGGGCATGCGCACTTCAATATTGCGTGATTTTTGTCACACTGTACAACAATAATAACAACAATAACAATAAATTACTGATTTTGCATTATTGTAAGGGGTAGGTTTAGGATTGGGGTAGGTGTAGACGTTAATAAAACATAATCTAATGGGCATAACATTTTATTTATTGTTAGTTTCCCTACAGTTAAGTGAAATTCCCTGTCGTAAATGTATCACTGTCGTAATTACAGTGAATAGCCTTACAAGTGTTATTGCCATAAAGCAATCTGACCTTTTTGCAGAATTTCATACCCGTTCACTCCCAAAACAGTCATGACTATAAGTCAGTGTACCATTAAAATGATTTTAAAACTGATATTTCAAGGTTAAAATTGTTTTAAGATTGTTTTAAATATTAATTGAAATATTTGGAAAGAATATTTTCCTATATATAATTCAGATAATTCAGTCTGAAGCGCCCACTCCCTGACTTTTGAAGTCTAATAAACCTTTGTCTTGTCACTCATCTTATTTATAGCCTTCAGCTGTGATTGAACCGTCAGTGAGAAACCACCTCATGGACTAAGTCTTTAAGACTTAAATGTGCCCTATTTTTGCAACAGTGCTGTTTCAATAATGATGTTCGAGGTAGAGGTCAAATGTAGGCAAAATGGCGAATCCACATCTGTAGATGAATAACAATTGATCTACTAGTGCCACTGAGAATGGCAAATCTAGTGGGACAGACCACCAGAAAGAAGAACCGGGTCAAATTCTGTTCTCCTTGGCTTATTTGAGTCAGTTCAACAGGTGATTATCTCTTCTCACTCTGTGTCCCTGTAGTTAAAGCTATAAAGATTCCTTTATTGTGTTGAAATATAGGTTAGCTATGCTATGGGCTGGCACTTGTGTTGTATATATGATGGATTGTGTTCTCATTGAAAATAGCAGGATCAAAGCCAAACTGCAGCTGCTCTTGTCTTTTCATAAACTTGTATGAGCATGTAATACATTTTAAAGGGTTCTGACTTTTTATGGTCACGTAACAAAAAGTCATCTTTTAAAATGTTTAATTTATAATTATTATTATTATTAATATTAATGTTGTTTTGTATTTATTTACACATTCTTTATGCTTGCAACATCACTTCTTTGGTTGTTTGGAGGTCAAGGAAAGTGCATGTGTCTGAGTGTATCTCTGTCTGTCTGTGTGTTGGTGGGGCAAGTGTTTCAGTACATTTGCAGATGTTTGGTACACTCAGGAAGCTGTGTGTGTGCCTGCTTGTCTGTCAGCCACAGAGCAATGTTACACACAGTATTTTCATAGCCAACCATTCCCTTCTTACTTCCAGAGAGCCACATTATGATCTTTAGTCCCTCCTTCTCTGTCCTCTTATATACACATACTCGCACATTTAGTTAGGTATCTAAATGAGGGCATACCATAGATTTCCATTGCCTTATATGAAGCTAATTGTTACACAATGCTCATTTTCCAAGCCCTAACTCTTACAGAAAACATTTGCATTTTGTATTATTAGTCAAAAATGCTATTTGCTTTATGAATTAAATTACCAGTTGGGGGTGTCCCCATATGTCCCCAAAGGGAGGTTGTCAGGTTTAACTAACTTCTGGGGACATACTAGAGCTAATTAACACCAAACACCAAACACACACACACACACACTCTGGTTAAAGTATGCATGCAGTGTGAGGTGTGGAAACAGCAAACCATGGTGCTGACATGAAGAGTTTTATTTAAACCTCAATATGACATGTAAGTGCTGCTGTCTGTGTGTAATTCAAGAGCAGCAATGGCGTGTGTTTGAATGTGTGTCTGTGAGTGATTGTCTGTCTGTGTTCCCACATAATCTCTCTTTAATCTGCACAACAATTTAATGTACGAAATATATATACAATTTTTTTTCCCCACAATTTCATGTACAATATATATGTAAAGTTCTTGTACAGTCTCAGTTTGCGTATGTCTAGGCAACTAAGTATAGTAGTTATAGTATTTATAGTATATGTATAGTCAGATGGTCTATTTTTGTCTATAGTCAGATGCTCTATTGTTTTTTTTTTTTCTTATACTTGCATTGTTGTTATGTTTATCTTATGTTTAACTAGTATGTAGCACCGTGGTCCTGCGAGACACGACATTTCGTTCCACTATATGTCCACACATGTAGCAGAATGACAATAAAGCTCAACTTGAACTTGAAAACATAGTATCCTACACACAGAACCAAGAGTAAACCTCTAGTTTATTGCTTATGCAATAAACTAGTAAAAACAAGTTCTTATGACAGTAAAATTAAAAATGAAAGGAGAAAATGTTTTGTGACTCATTTTTAAAAAAACCTTTTTAGTATATATATGCCTGCATGCTACAAAACATGAATAATTCTGCCATCTAGTGGTTCACAAATGTCATTGTGCAGGGGCCTTTAAACAGTGCTCCTAAATGTTGAACCCTGTGATTCTAAAAAAGATATTATTGCATAACCCTGTTATGTCAATGTTCAGATTTCTCAAAATGGTGCATTGACGTGCCTCTCCAGGTCCATACTAAATGCTAGTGTTGTAACTGACCACAGGCTCGCTTGTTAAAATAAGAGGAATGGAGAATCAGATATGAGAGCTATAAAAGGTTTAATTTCAGGTTGGACTAACCCTAATTTTTTTTTATTTAATATTAAATGTTAAATGTATGTGTATACTTACAGCACTCGATCAGCTCTTAAAAATAATGTTCAGGAAAAAAATCTGTGGTTTAGTTTAGACTATAAATGCTTAATAATGTAAAGTTTATTTAGTTATTTTTATGGGCTTTTTATGCCTTTTATAGCGAGACGACAGGAAAGCACTGGGAGGAGAGAGGGAAGCAGGATCGAGAAAGGACTTCGAGACGAGAACTGAACTCGGGTCACTGCGAGCGCAGTTACGCAATGTAAGATTTTTAAAATTTAAATTAATACTTTATTCAGCAGGGACACATCAGTTGATCAAAAGTGACAGTAAAGCCATTTATAATAATGATCCAAAAGATTTCTATTTCAAATAAATGTTGCTCTTTTGAGCTTTCTGTTCGACAACGTATCCTGAGAAAATATTACACAAAATAGCATAACTGTTTTCAACATTGATAATAATAAGAAATGTTGTGTGTGTGTGTGTGTGTGTGTGTGTGTAGGAGCAACTTTCAAGTTCCAAGTTTCAGCTGATTGCTGAATCTGTACTACTTAATGTGCAATTAGATGATACTGACATTGATAGTGAGGTAGCTGATTTATTCATTCATAATTCCTTATCATGCCAATTTATTGGTGTTATCTCTTAAGGTAGCAACTTCATGTAACCTGAAGAAATCAATACACTCTATATGCTCAATATATCAATCAAGAAAAAAGGAACCTTTTGATGCATTTACAGAACTAAAGAAGCATTTCAGACAAACACTTCCTCCACAAACACAGCCCCTATTGTGAAAGGCCATTGACAAGGTTTTATTGGCAGAACCTCTGATCCAACAGTGTGACTCAGCCTTTATGCACAAAGTCCAACTGATTAGTCCCGAGCGGTCACATTCATTCAATGCATCTGCCTTGTGTTGCTGACAAAACAAAGTGTATTTCCTATTGTCCACTCTCTCTCTCTGTCTCATAGAAAGCACACTCAAACATTCCAACAATTGTTTCACTCGCTTTTGAATTTATCTGCTTAAAAAGTTGCACATTTATGCAGTAAAATAAGGGAAGCACATGAAAAGGTAATAAAAGGGTGGGGGAGTGTGAGACTGACTCACCTGTGATATGTCAAACTAATGCAGTTTGCCTGTCTAGCTTGTTCTGCGCTTTATGGGCGTTGCTGGTCCATTTATATTGCATGACTCTAGGGCAGGTTTGTCTTTCACTCAGACGTTCTTTTGGGACAAGCATCTTTTATAAAAGGTAGGTGATACTTAATCTGTTCTCAAAAACAGGTGCTCAGAACTGGAGTGTCGTTTCCCATTGGAATAAACGCCAATATACGTGCAACTTCCGTGTTTCTCTCAGCTATTCTCTGACGTGTAACCAAACTTCTGCGCGCGAGGGAAATATTTACAGCATATTATTAGGCTATAGGCCATATTTGTTATATGTTAAAACAAAAGGACATTATATTATCAGAACGGACAGCAGTCTAAAGATATTTTTGTATAGGCTACTAACGCGGGACATTAATAAACCATATCAGTTGTTTATACTCCAGATCTGCTCAATACCCTTTGCTGCTTTTTGTGAAAATATTGCGCTTGGCTATATGGATTTTCACGATGGTTGCATAAACTATGCGGATCTTTTTTCGCAGTGTCATCAGTCATGGAGGATCTGTCTCGTGCTAACAGTCTCTTCGCTCTGGATCTCTATCGGGCTCTGAGCGAGATCAATGCTGAGGAAAACATGTTCTTTTCTCCTCTGAGCATCAGCGCGGCGCTCAGCATGGTCTACTTAGGAGCCCGAGGAGACACTGCCAAAGAAATGGAAAAGGTATGAGGTATAATAAGCATTTTTTTTTTTTTTTTTTTTTGTCAGTTGTGAATCTACACATAGGCTACATTCTGCACACTTACAGTAATCCTTGATTGGGAAATCCAACTAGAAAACAAAACCATAACCCAAAACCAGAAAGAGAAAAATAGGGTGAGGCCCAGATGTCAAAAGGGTAAATATTTGCTCATAGTATGAGCTTAATACTGAGATACATTTATCACAGCCAAACAATAGCACAGTTATGAGTTTTTGCCTGGCAAGTTCATTTAAGCAAGATTTAGTGGAAAAAATACCTTTCGTTCACAGTGTCATCGCATTCTTTGAGTTTAGTCGAGAATGCTTTTGTTAATAAATTAGGCCTAATACAATTTAGGGTTGAGAAAATATAGATGTAACTAAAAATTAATGTTGCAGTTATTTATGTCTCGACTTGTCTTGAAATGACTCTTGTTGGGTAACTGTGAAGGTCTGAGTTGACATTATCATTCAGTGAATTCTTCCTGTCATTTCAGTTAATTATCCATGGATGAGGCCAATTCAAGAAAATTCCCAAAGCGTTTTTTTTACTGCAGAAAATGTGCTCTCATTCAGAATAATCTATTGTCATTCAGTACTCTGGTGAATACCATAGCAAAACTATAGCTTACAGTATTGTGTATAGCCACAGCGGTTACATATTAACTAACATATAGACGTGATGAAAATGTTCCAAGTTGCATAAACACTGCAGTGCTATATGCTGACTTCAACCATACATCATCTTAGAAAGTATATTTGCAAGCTTAGACTGAAATCAAATGCAAAGCATTTGACATTTATTGATGACCTAGACATAGCAGGAGATTTGATTAGCCAAAGAGCACATGCAGACTGTGGTACGAGTACAACCAGAGAGCAACTGACTCAACAGAGAGAGGGAGAGCTGGAGTAGTGTAAACAAATGATCACAGCTGCACATACCTCTCTTTCTCACTCTTTCAAGCTGCTCTATTAGAAGGAGCTTATAAACAGTCAAATACATCCAGATCTAAACAACTGAAAACAACTAGAAGACATTCCAAATTTTAGCCACAAAATTTTTTTTGCTTTTGCTGCCATCATTTGTTTTAATTTCAGACTCATCTAGATAATGTATGTAAATGCTTGTCTGGACAACAGACTTCAGTCTCTGACAACATTTAGCTTACTCCTTGTAATAAATGTGCTCAGAACAGGCTCTTCAGTGCACACCCTTAGCTTTTTCTGTATGTTTCTGATCGTTTTTTTAACTTTTGAATAAAAGAGAAATATATAATGAATATATGGTAAATTTTGTAAAACTCTTAGTAAAGTCTCTCCTTTGTAAACAAGTACAGTTAATATGTTTACTTCTCTTTCTCTTTTTAGGTTTTGTCCTTCAATTCTGTCTCTGATGTTCATTCTCATTTTGAGAGCCTCACCACAGCAATCAACAGCCCATCAGCTTCCTATATCCTCAGACTGGCCAACCGCCTCTATGGAGAGAAAACCTTCAGCTTCTTACCTGTGAGTTTATTCTGCCTTTAACAAAAAGACATTTGGAAGCTAAACCCTAGACATATATTCTTTTCCATCCATTATTGTTTAACTTCACAATTTATAGGTCTTTCTTGAGGTCTTTTTTGCTGATTGTTGTCATGTGTCCTGCAGGAGTATTTGGACTCCACTCTGAAGCTGTACCACGCTGACCTTCAGGCTGTGAACTTCATTGGAGCATCTGACGAGTCACGACAGCTCATTAACAAATGGGTGGAAGAGCAGACAGAGAGTGAGAAGATCAGTTCATAAACAGTTCTATTTCAGATTAATGAATCGGTTTGAACCTATTGATAGAATATCTTTATTAAGTTTACAGATGTGAAGTCAGAAACACACACTTGTGTTTTTCAGATAAAATCAAAGACCTTATCAAGCCGGGAATGGTAACTGGAATGACCCGACTAGCTCTGGTTAATGCCATCTATTTCAAAGGGAACTGGCTACAGAAATTTAATGCTCAAGACACTAAAGAAATGCCATTTAAAATGAACCAGGTCTGTTTGTAAAATATTGTACAAATATAGTGGTTTGTCCTTATACTATACAAAATCATATATACTTGATAGAGGGTCATACTCTTTTTCATGTTCACTTTCTCACTGGTATGTATATTTGTCTTCCATCAGAATGAGCGCCAGCCAGTGCAAATGATGTACCAGAAGAAAAAGTTCCCCTTCAACTATATTTGTGACCACTGCTTGCAAGTGCTGGAGTTGCCATACGTAAAGGAGGAGCTCAGCATGTTGATCCTTCTTCCTGAGGAAAGTCAGGATGGCTCTGACCCTCTTCATAAGGTCAGCAAAAAGATTTCATACTGATTTGCTTGACTTGAAAATATTGTAATCTTGTGTACATTCAGAGACTCATGTCCATGTGTGTTTGACAGCTGGAGAGCGAGCTGACCCTCGATAAGCTGCATGAATGGACCAACAGAAACAATATGGACACCCATACAGAGATCATAGTCCACTTGCCAAAGTTCAAGCTGGAGGTTGAGAGCTCCTTAGCAGACATATTGATGGGTTTGGGGATGACCTCTGTGTTTCAGGGTCCAAAGGCTGATCTGACAGGCATGAGCAGTCAGGGTGGCCTCTTCCTTTCAGCAGTGGCCCACAAGGCCTTTGTGGATGTAAATGAAGAAGGCACAGAGGCAGCAGCCGCTACGGCAGCCATTGTGGCATTATGTATGTTACGAGAGGAGCACTTCATGGCAGATCACCCCTTCTTGTTCTTCATCAGGCACAATCCCACCAACAGCATCCTCTTCTTCGGCAGATTCAGAGGCCCTTCTTAAATATGTGATGTTTGTCTATCTAACACTAAAATAAACAATAAATACTAGTATTTAGATGTCAATAATTCACATTTTGTATTATTTTTTTCAGTTTGTTTGTTTGTTTTTAAGTGCACTGCAACACAAAAATAATTTCTTGGATTTGGATTGAGATGAAAAATTTCGTGGAAAATTATGGCACATAATGCAACACATTTTTGATAATGCTTTTATTGACTATCACAAAATATATTTTGCAAAGGACAAAAAAGTAAATCAGAATTCAGTGCAGTCATTAGGCAGGCTGACATCTCAAGGCTGTCTGCTAAAGAATAGATATAACACAGCTGTTAACACACTAAATCAACAGCATATCCCAACATTTATCATGTTCAGGAACTCACATGCCCAAAAATCGTGTGATGTCGAGGAATGTGTAGCTAAGTTAAATTAATATATAGCCTAATTTGGTAGTAAAATGAAAAGTGTTGCATATTGTATTGTTACAGAGATGATGAATAGCCTATGTATTTTTAATAAAAATATTTGCCACTGCTTTTTATCAGTTATAAGCACTACAACTAGTACATCACATAATCGGTTAGATGGGGTCTACTAAACAAACGTTTATAAGTGTTGTGAAGTGCAACATTTTAAAAATCAAAATGTGTAAAAATATATATATACAAATAAAAAACGTAAAAAAAATGCTTATAAACCTTACTTGCGATTATACAACACTACAAGTTTGTCCCATCAGGTAAGCAAAAATTCGACCCACACACACTTGTCGTTTTGAGCCTATTTGAACATTTGGGCCAAACAATGGAAATACTTCATGTGAGAAGTGGTCAAACGCAAAGGTGGCAAGGTTTAGGGCAGGCTGTGTATCTATAGAATGTTACAGATAATCCTAGCCGATTTCGAACAACTATAGGCGTTTTTCAACCGCTTTATCCAGTTTGCTCCAAGTTACCCACTGAGGGTTCATTTTAACACTAAGTGCAAATAGCCCACCTTGTTGGCAAAGGCTATTTACACTAACTCCGCACACTAACGTGTGATTGGGAAAGTCAACACTTAAAAAAAGAAAAAAGACGCTTATTTCACATTTGTTTTAGTGGCATAGATGGTAAGGCGCGTGCTTTTTGACGCGATAGACTCGAGTTCCAACCCGCCTTTTACCTAACTTTTTTTTTCTCCCTTTTCAAATCTCATAACGCATCAGAAAGGCATTTAAATTTCAATAAAAATTAAGGAAATAATCAAAATGTTGAAAATAAAAGTATCGGGTATGGGTGTAGGGAGGGAGGGCTTTAATTGTCCCAATAAGGCAAGTATAGGTCTCTGCAGCAAAGTAATGGGAGTTACCAGATCGGGGCGTTTTTAGACCATGTGTCCTGATTGGCTGACGTCATAGTGATGGTAGGTTTAGGGGTGGGGTTAGGTAAAGGAGATCATTTTGTTTGTATGATTGAGAAACTCCCAGCAGTTTGAAAACACCCACAAATTCAGAAACGCCCTCTTTTACTCTGCAGAGACCTCAATCTCCAATAAGGTGGCATCCATTTAATAATTTGAACTATAATTTACACTCAATACGTTATTATTGCGTATTATTGCATACTGTTTTAAAATGTAGCTACTACAATACTGAGGTGCAGATACATAATTGCCACTATTTGCAATAACTAGTATAAATAGCAGAACATTTTGCTATTGTAACAGTGTAAATAGAATCCATTGCTATTTGCACTTAGTGTAAATAGTATCTATCGCTAAAAAATATGCTATTTGCACAGAAAAATAAATAGCACCTATCGCGGTTGAAAAACGCCTACTGATTGAGAAACGCCCTGTTTTCTGCAGACATCATAAAAGCACACGGAGTCAGCACTCAACCCAACATACAGCAGCAACAACACCAAATCAGTGCAGCGCACTATTAAACGCATTCTTATTTAACATTTTCAATATAATTACAGTCTTTTACAACATCAAATTAATATTTTGAACGCGCTGTCTACAAACGTATGCAGTGGAAGCTGTCGAACCAACAAAGAGGACAACTGAATTACGCCGAAAGGACATAGTTTATAGAAAGTAAAATACTACATTTATATTTAGTGACTTGATAGAAGGTTGCATAAAGTATGATACTCACAATTGTTGTTTTGGTGTTTCTTGCAGTGTCATCAGTCATGGAGGGTCTCTCTCGTGCTAACAGTCTCTTCGCTCTGGATCTCTATCGGGCTCTGAGCGAGATCAATGCTGAGGGAAACATGTTCTTTTCTCCTCTGAGCATCAGCGCGGCGCTCAGCATGGTCTACTTAGCAGCTCGAGGAGAGACATCTGACGAAATGGCAAAGGTATGAGGAATAAATACGTTACCATTGGTGCTATTAATTTTAATTTTGTTTTAGTTTTCAGTACATTAATTAACTTAAAAATGAAATAATGTTTTTTAGATCTACCTATCTGTCTTTCTCTTTGCAGGTGTTGTCCTTTAGTTCGGTCTCTGATGTTCACTCTCATTTCGAGACCCTCACCTCAACTATCAACAGTCCATCAGCTTCCTATATCCTCAAACTGGCCAACCGCCTCTATGGAGAGAAAACCTTCAGCTTCTTACCCGTGAGTCCATTCTGCCATCAGTAATGAGACACTCTGAAGCTGTCTGTGTGCTCTGAGACACCACCTTTATTTTGTCATGCAGGAGTATTTGGACTCCACTCTGAAGCTGTACCACGCTGACCTTCAGGCTGTGGACTTCATTGGAGCATCTGACGAGTCACGACAGCTCATTAACAAATGGGTGGAAGAGCAGACAGAGAGTGAGAAGATCAGCTCCATCAGCTCTTCTACAAATAAATAAAATTAGATTTGAAAGAATAATTTTGGACTTGATACGTGTATACATATTAAAAAAAAAAAAACAGATATAAAATGAGCTACAAAACTTGTGTTTTTTAGATAAAATCAAAGATCTTCTCATGCCAGGAATGGTGACTGGAATGACTCGACTAGTTTTGGTTAATGCCATCTACTTCAAAGGGAACTGGATGCACAAATTTAAAGCAAGAAAAACTAAAGAAATGCCATTTAAAATAAACCAGGTACTTTCCACCTTTTTTTGGAGTGGAACAGCATAAGGCAACTGATAGTGCTTACCCACTGTTGCAAGAGTTACTTCTAAGTAACTCTTCCAACACCCACACATGCACTTTTTTATATAACCAACCAATTTTATATGCATATCTTGATTTAATGAAATTTGTCTTCAATCAGAATGAGAGCCGGCCTGTGCAAATGATGTACCAGAATAAAAAGTTCCCCTTCAGGTGCATCCCAGAGTCTAAACTGCAGGTGCTGGAGTTACCATATGAACAGGAGGAGCTCAGCATGTTGATCCTTCTTCCAGACGAAACTCAGGATGGCTCCGACCCTCTTCTGAAAGTGAGCAAAATTGCCTTGATCCAGAAAAGATTAATAGTTTTGATCCTGTCGAATAGTTCTGGTTCTGTGTATGTTATTTTTCATGTGTGTGTGTGTGTGTGTTTAACAGTTGGAGAGCGAGTTGACCCTTGACAAGCTGCTTGACTGGACTGAAAGAGACAAAATGGCAACACGGATGGATATCAGAGTCCATTTGCCAAAGTTCAAGCTGGAGGTTGAGAGCTCCCTATCAGAAATACTGCAAGAGATGGGTATGATATCTGTGTTCCAGGAAAGAAAGGCTGATCTGACAGGCATGAGCAGTCAGCATGGTCTCTTCATTTCAGCAGTGATTCACAAAGCGTTTGTTGACGTCAATGAGGAAGGCACTGAGGCAGCAGCAGCCACTGCAATCTGTGTGCGTAACTGTGCCCTTCGACTAGAATTTCAGAGTTTCATAGCAGATCATCCCTTCATGTTCTTCATCAGGCACAACCCCACTAACAGCATCCTCTTCCTTGGCAGATTCAGAGGTCCATTCTAGAAATGTGCACCCAACTGAAGAATTATGTTTTTCTGTGAATGTTTTATCAAATAAATAAACTTCAATCAATAAACTTCACAATATGCGTTTGTTCTTGTCTTCACACATGGCATTAGGAAAGTCAGGGAATCTCCCTTTAATCACATCAGTGTTTTGAAAATGATCTTTGAATTGTATATTTGTCTTAAGGAAGCTGTAAGTTTTAAAAATTGGCAAAACAACACACAAGTAATGCACAAAATGTGTTGTATTTTCCCATTAAAATTAAGTAAAAGAATAACTACCTCTTTTACCAAATGGGTGGAAGAGCAGACAGAGAGTGAGGGGTTTAATAACATGAACCCTCATCACATCAGTGTGAATGTAAAATTATGTGGATGGCAATGTTTAAGATTAGCATTACCTTTATTCTTTAGGTGTGATAAAGAATTGATGTAGGTACTCTACATGTAATATATGAAATATTTCATGAAAGTCATGACTTTAATGCAGAAATAGTGCAGTTTTTTTTTTACTGCACTAAAGTTTAAAAATATAATATTTCACAGATATTTAAGAAACATAAGTTCATATACTTGTTTCTCTGAAAAACAAGTTTTGGTATTGAGAGTGTTGGTTATTCACTCCCCCCACCTACAATCCCTGCTGGACCTGAGACTCGAACCCACGATCTTCAGGTTACAAGTCCAACTTTCTAACCATTAGGCCACAACTTACAGTGTATTAGGCTTGTCGCCTTCTTTTGTCAATTGCGCTTGTTCCTGTTATGTGTCCTCAGTCTGACTCTGATGAAGAGGGGGCGGAAAAAAAATTTCTTCAATAATTTGAATGTGGACTGCAGTACCTATTTTAACCTCTTGTTGCCAATATTACATACTGCCCCTTCAACTGTGAGAAACACAAAAGCTTATGATTTAATGCCAATGTTCATAACAATATGAATAATGAAACAACAAAATATTTTTTTGTTCCAGATAAAATTAAAGATTGTCTTCAGGCTTGTGTGGTAAATGAGCACACCGACTAGTTCTGGTTAATGCCATCTACTTCAATGGGGACTGGATGCACATTTAAAGCAGGACACATGAGAAATGCCATTTAAAATAAACCAGGTGTGATCTGCACTTTGTGTCAGTAGTGCAAAAGCATATGCAAACTGAAGGTCACTGTTTTTTTACACAATGTTCTTACCCAGCCCAAAATAGGCAATAAAATGAAATGACTGCATTTGTCTTCAATAAAAATGAGCGCCAGCCTGTGCAAATGATGTACCAGGAGAAAAAGTTTCCATACAGCTACATCCCAGAGTATGAACTGCAGGAGTTGCCATATAAACAGGAGGAGCTCAGCATGTTGATCCTTCTTCCAAACGAAACTCAGGATGGCTCTGACCCTCTTCTGAAGGTCAGCAAAAGTGCCATGGATAGTTTTGATGATGCTTTAGACTAGTTTGGTGCTGTTATTTTTCAGCATATGTGTGGGTGTGTGTTTGACAGCTGGAGAGCGAGTTGACCCTTGACAAGCTGCTTGACTGGACCAGAAGAGACAAAATTTTAGTTGTCTATATTATATTAGTTGTCTATATTATATATATTGTGTTTTTGCTGCTTTGTACATTGCCTTTTGGCTAATTGTTGTTATTCTTTTATTATCTGTGTCCTGTCCTGTTGCTGTCTTTCTGTTGCACTGTGGAGCTTCTGTCACTACAACAAATTCCTTGTATGTGTAAACACACTTGGCCAAAAAAGCTCATTCTGATTCTGAAATGGTGACACGGATGGATATCAGAGTCCATTTGCCAAAGTTCAAGCTGGAGGTCAGGAGCTCCCTATCAGTAGTTTTGCAAGAGATGGGTATGAGCTCTGTGTTTCAGGAAACAAAGGCTGATCTGACAGGCATGAGCAGTCAGGATGGTCTCTCCATTTCAGCAGTGATCCACAAGGCTTTTATTGACGTCAATGAGGACGGCACTGAGGCAGCGGCAGCCACTGCAGTCTGTGTTTTTGCCTGTGCCATTTGACTAGAATTTCAGCATTTCATAGCAGATCACCCCGTCTTGTTCTTCATCAGGCACAACCCCAGTAACAGCATCCACTTTGTTGGCAGATTCAGAGGCCCATCCTAGAAAGATAGTGTTTTTCTCTGTTTAACCCCAAAGTCTTTGATAGCCTTTGTGAAGACATGCACTTGACACATGTGCTTTAGAAAGGCTTGTCCAGTGTCAGCACTATTTCTCTTCAGAAGTTTTGAACGATAAAATTGATCTTTGAGTTGCAGGCATTCCCCTCACACAAGCACTCATCAATCCTCTGTTTTTTCACTACTTCGTGCCAAAAAATAAAAATGCATGTGCAAACTGCGAGTTAGTAGACACTGTGCTGATGACGGAATTCATATAGTGTATGCATAAAAATAGGTTAAAAAAAAAAATCTGTTTTTGCTCTGAATATTTTATGAAATAATTCACACTATTTGTTTTTGTTTCCACATTCTAGATTACTTGTAGTAATAGGCTATTCCTTTATAGAGTCAAATTTTTAAGTATGAGCTGAATGTTTGTTTCAGAAAGTGGAATGTATAACAGGCAAACCCTTATGAAAATTACCCATGGTTTTACTATAAAAAAAACAAACAAAACAAAAAAAACATGGCTAACCATGGTAACCACAAATTAACCTTGGTTTTGCTACACTAAAAATTGTTTGCCCATGATATTTGTATTAAAACTGCACTAATTAGAGTTCCATAATTTGTACGTGTGTGTGGGTTGCTGTTCTCCATTTTTTGCTTTATCATTGTCACATAAGGCATACACTGGTGCTAATCCTTATCTACCTCTCATTAATTTCCTATTACTTTCCATTATACTTTGGCTTGATATTTAAACTGAATGGTTCATCTTTATAAGTTAGATTTAGAGGACATGTTTAATAGCATCTCAAATCAATATTTCACTAGGTTGTATGATTTGCCAGTATGCTAATGCATGCTAAATGGCAGACCATCACGATGATCTTCTGATCCCACAAAGACTGAACAAAACCAAACCAGGATTTGACAACTGTATAAGTGACCAACGTGCATATATCAGGGTGTGTTTTGTTCAATGACGGTTGAGTGACCTCTGTTGGTGACTTTAAGAAATTGTTGGGCCGTTTACTTTACCTTTATCTGGGAAGCAACTCCATTATTATTATTATTTTTTTTTTTTTTACACCAGATAAAAATGGATGCTGAGGGGAATTCAGTGTGTGTGTATATGAATGCCCATGCATCTTTTGTAGTGTAAAATGATTGAGATTGCTGCCAAGCTATTTACCAACACGACTCTCTGTAGCCTATAGTACATTTCTGTGAAAATAAATTTTTCTTCCTCATTCTGATGAGTGTTGGATGGGCTAGTCAAACCCATGCAAGATATCGTATGACACTGCGGTCAAGGATGCAGGGAGCGGTCAAAATGAGTATAAAGAAGCTGTCATAACGGCGTTTCCTTTGTACTTTTGCTCATATTTTCAATAGATTGCTGTTCAGGTTGACCCAAAATATGTCTACATCAAACTTAATTGAACCCTAAAAAGACCATAAAGCGACATCAGAATATGTATTTATTGCTATTTTATAATATGACAATACAATTTCACGATTTTTTTAATGACTTGAACATTGGATTAATGTTTCGGAATACATAATTTTTTGTACATTAACATTTGTATTGTACATTTATTAATATACATAATTTATCAATGTTACTATAGGCTGTGTGTGTACCTTTCAACTGATACTTGTTTACAGTGACTATTACTGTATTGATTTTCAAATTAAATCTACTGTATGATTTTTGTACAAATTAATGGCAAATCACTCCAAAACTCAATGTGCATTCTCACACTTTCTCATAAGCACTTATTCGTAAAAAGCTTTCCTTAATAGGTTTGCTCATTCTTCCAACTGATTCCTGTTAACAGTGACCCTGACTATTACTGAAATAGTTTTAAAATATTTTTACTGTATAGTTTTGGAGAAAATGAAAGGCAAATTCACCACAAGCATCTGTGTATCCTTGCACTTTTACATCATGTCCCATTTTCAAACACTCATAAAAGTGTTTCTTTTATAGGTTTGCTCGTTCTTTCAGTTGATTCCTGTTCACAGTCACCCTGACTATTACTGTATGAATTGTCAAGTCTTTTTACTGTATGGTTTGTCGAAGAGTTTTATTAATCAAAATACAAATTAATCAAGTGTAATCAATGTGAAAATAGCCATTTATGTATCAACTTATTCTACTACTAAAAAATTGTATCTGCCTGTATGTGTAGAGGCCTGCAGAAGAATGGAATGTGCAGACGTATGGTGTAAGGTAAAGCTGCACATCCTGTTTTGACATGATAGGGTCTCTTCCTTTAACGTAACATAAATTGGGGCCTATTGTCTGCAGATGGAGACTGTTTCCTAATAACAATAACGATATAGGAAATGTATAGAACCCGCCTTAGGGCAAAAACTGTATTTAAGAGGGAACAAACACAGATTCGGGAGATTCACTGCAGGGTCTCTCGGTTTCATTGTCTCTGATAATAAAATCTAAATTCTGGCATCAAAACCCCAAGACTCTGAGAATGATTCCTCATAGCACTGGCAGAAGCCACCACAGGTTTTGGAGAAAATAAATGGCAAAATCAATCCAAAACACAAAGTGCATTATAGCAGTTGCACCATTACCCATTTTTGCTCGTTTTATCGATTGATTCCTATTCACAGTGACCCTGACTATTACTGTAATAATTTTTAAATATTTTTACTGTATAGTTTTGGAGAAAATTAATGGAAAAGTCACTGCAAGCATCCAAGTGTATCCTTGCACTTTTAAATCACGTCCCATAAAAGTGCATAAGCACTTTTGAATGAATGAATGAATGAATGAATGAATGATGCATTTATATAGCGCATTTGTGTATTGCCATACACCAAAAGCGCTTTACAATCATATGGGGGTCTCTCCTCAACCACCACCAGTGTGCAGCATTCACTTGGATGATGCGACGGCAGCCACAGTACAACGGTGCCAGTGCGCTCACCACACACCAGCTACAGGTGGAGAGGAGAGAGTGATAGAGCCAATCAAGTGGATGGGGATTACTAGGAGGCCATGATTGATAAGGGCCAGTGGAGGGAATTTTGGCCAGGACACCGGGGTTACACCCCTACTCTTTACGAGAAGTGCCATGGGATTTTTTAGTGACCACAGAGAGTCAGGACCTCAGTTTAACGTCTCATCTGAAAGATGGTGCTTTTCACAGTATAGTGCCCCCGTCACTATACTGGGGTGTTAAGACCCACAAAGACCACAGGGTGAGCACCCCCAGCTGGCCTCACTAACACCTCTTCCAACAGCCACCTAGTTTTCCCAGGAGATCACCCATCCAGGTACTGACCCAGGCTCAACCCTGCTTAGCTTCAGTGGGCAACCGGTCTTGGGCTGCAGGTGCGATATGGCTGTGGATATGGCTTTTACATTGCATCTCATTTTCAAACACTTATAAAAATCTTTGCTTTATAGGTTTGCTCGTTCTTTCAATTGATTCCAATTCACGGTCACCCTGACTATTGTTGTATTCAAATATTTTTACTGTATAGTTTGAGAAAATGAAAAGCAAATTCACCCCAAGCATCTAAGCATCACTTCAACACCATGTCCCATTTTCAAACACTCATAAAAATGTTTCCTTTATAGGTTTGCTCGTTCTTTCTATATGATTCCTATTCACAGTAACCCTGACTATTGCTGTATTAATTTGCAAATTCCCTCCAGGAATGGAGTTTGAGACCTACTAAAAAAGTACTATTTCACAATGAATAACTACTAGTATATCAAATATATGATAACACTTAAGATTAGGGAACACAATTCACTATTAACTAGTTCTTTATTATTATGCATATTACTATATATTGGCTGCTTATTAGAATTTATGAAGCACATATTGAAGCCTTATTCTGTATGACCATACTCTAGATCAGAGGTTCCCAAACCTGGAGGCCCCCCTGCCCTGCACCTTTTGTATGTCTCCCTCATCTAACACACCCGACTCCACTCATGAGCTCGTTAGTAGCGACTGCAAGAATGTGCAGGGCAGGGGGTCCTCCAGGACAGGTGTGAACACTACCCTATACCTTAACATAACTACTGAGACGAGACCCACCCAAATTTAATTTCGATGAAATTGTACCCACTCACTTTTACCGTCTTTAATCAGCGGCGTAATGTCTTTTTACTTCCCAGAGCGCCGTCAGTCAAATCAATTCCACTTAAGGAATGCCCAAATTAATCCATTCCGCATTTTAGCTGCAGCCTTGACTTCCACGCTGCTGCCTCCTCAAATCCATTCCACTTGGCTCATTAAGAGTCCATATAAATTAAACTCCATTCCGTATTTTCACTACTCGCGCCTGATGCACTCTTGAAACACAGCAAGGTAAACAATGCATCTTACCACATCTGCAGCTCAAGAAACCAATGATGAGTGACAGGACAGTGGTTGATTGGTATCTTTTAACTCTTGTTCACACCAACACGACTGTCACATGAGATTAATCTGGTCAGACCAATGCAAAAAAACAAACAGCAGTAAATGCACATTCACTCGCCGTTCACATGTGATCAGTGCAGTAAATGCACATTCACTCGCCGTTCACATGTGATCAGTGCGGAAAGAGCTTCAAGAAAAAATAGACCAGGGTTCCTCAAATATTGCCCTGGAGGGCCAATGCGCTGCAGAGTTTAACTCGAACCCTGATAAAATTCACCTACCTGTGATTTTCTAATGATTCTGAAGACACTGATTATCATGCTCAGGTGTGTTTGATTAGGGTTAGAATAGAAATGGACCTTAAGAGACTCATGGGGATCCACACTGGAAAGAAGCCATATGCATGTCATGTGATAAATGTGGGAAGAGTTTCACAGATCAGTGTGGTAAACAGTTTTGTTGTGCTCTTCCACTACTCCTCCTCATCTCTTGAAATGCTTTGGCTCTTATAAGTCAGCAAAGAAAAATATCTCATTCTCATTTGGTCTCACTTGTACTTATTATTTGTATTTGCTTCAAGTAATGATTGATTAAACTCATGATTCCTTTCATCAAAAAAAAAAAAAAAAAGCTTTCCTCTGACTGTTCCGGGAAAAGATTCAAAGCTTCGCGTGTCGAAAACAAGGCCATCTGGTGGTTCGTAAAGCATAAAGCAGCCAAAACCCTGTGAAAGACGCTCTGTCGGACGAGTCGAGATCAACACATTCCACATAGATTGACTCTTGTTACGTGCACAAATAAAAGCCTGACTGTGTGTGTGTGTGTGTGTGTGTTTGTTGAATTTCTCTGATAAAATAATTTACCCATTAAACTGTGGCATTAAATACGAATATCAGTATGATATAGAGGAATAATGTACAAATTTAATAACGTGAAAACTGTGGATATTTTTTATTTCTGAAATAATTTTTATTTGTATTCTTCATATTATTAGGTGTTACTTGTATGACTGGGTATTTAAAATGTAATTATGTAATTGAATACGTTGTGACCTTGTAATTGAATATGAAATGTGACCTTTTGTGACAGTGTCACAGGTTTTTGAGGGGTTTTGTAAAATGTATTTTTCAGGTTTTGTCCTTCAGTTCTGTCTCTGATGTTCATTCTCATTTTGAGACCCTCACCTCAAATATCAACAAACCATCAGCATCCTGTATCCTCAAACTGGCCAACCGCCTCTATGGAGAGAAAACCTTCACCTTCTTACCTGTGAGTCCATTTCATAGATGTGGAATAACATTTTGACAAGGGCTTCTGCGGTTTAGGTGAATAATTTTTATTTTGCACATGCAATGAGGGCCTCAGAGAACCATGCAAACCACATTAATTAAATTACATCAATAGAATATCAAATATTTTATTTATAATCAAATTCAACAACAATCATTGTATTGTTCTCCAGTCTTGCTCATTAGAGGGTGCTCTATTCTGCCTGTAATAATGTGACATTTTCATGCATACTCTGTTTTTATTGTGTGTATTTTGCAGGAGTATTTGGACTCCACTCTGAAGCTGTACCACGCTGACCTTCAGGCTGTGAACTTCATTGGAGCATTTGACAAGTAATGACAGCTCATTAACAAATGGGTGGAAGAGCAGACAGAGAGTGAGAATTTAGTAACGTCAAATCTATCAGAATGTGGATGGGAATAATAGGGTAATCACATTCAGCTTTATTTGCTTTATACACTAAACAAAATTATAAACGCAACACTTTTGTTTTTGCCCCCATTTGTCATGAGCTGAACTCAAAGATCTAAGACTTTTTCTATGTACTCAAAAGGCCTATTTCTCTCAAATACTGTTCACAAATCTGTGCTAGTGAGCACTTATTTGCCGAGAGAATCCATCCACCTCACAGGTGTGGCATATCAAGATGCTGATTAGACGGCATGATAATTTTCAGCATGTATCCAGAATCACTCCAGACCCTTTAGAATCCCAGCTCTATGTTGGTGGTGCCTCTTTTCAGTTCACCTCACTCATTTTCTATGGGGTGCAGGTCAGGGAACTGGAATGGCCATAGCAGAAGCTTGGTTTTGTGCTCAGTTTGTTTTTGGATTATTGTCCAGTTGGAAGATCCAAACATTATAAGATTTCTAACTGAGTCAGTCACATTTAGATTTTTTTTTTATCTGTTGGTATTTGATAGAATCTATGATGCCATGTGTCTAAACAAGATGTCCAGGACCTCCAGCAGAAATATAGGCCCACAACATCACAAATACAGCAGTATATTTCATTGTACACATGGGGTACTTTTTATCCCTGTGTGCACCAAACCCATCTTGAGTGTTTGCTGCTAAAAAGCTCATTTTTTTAGGTTCATCCGACCATAGAAGCCAGTCCCTTTTGAAGTCCCAGTCGTGTCTGATAACTGAATATGCTGGAGTTAGTTTTTTTGATGAGCTAGTAGAATTTTTCTTGGAGCCCTCCCAAACAACATGTGATGTAGGTGCTGTTTGATCATTTTTTGATCAAATAAGGTTTTTTGACCCCGAGACTATTTTCTGCAATTCTCCAACTGTGGTCCTTAAAGTCTTTAGCCACACAAAGTCTCCTCCTCACCGTGCATTAGGACGATATAGACACACGTCCTCTTCCAGGCAGTTTCGTAACATTTTGTGTTGATTGGAAATTCTTAATTATTGCCCGGATGGTGAAAATGTGGAATTTTCTTAAAGCCACTTCACTAATTTGTGAAGGTCAATTATCTTTTGCTGCACATCAGAAATATATTCTTTGGTTTTTCTCATTGTGATGGATGATTAAGGGAATTTGGACTTTGTTTTCCCTCCTATTTATATTTCTGTGAAACAGGAAGCCATGGCTGGATAATTTCACGTTCATAATCCCCCTGGAGTGCTCAAAATTGTAAATATGAATGGGAATATACTTCAGAGATATTTTACTTGTAATAATTTCTAGGGGTGCCAATAATCGTGTCCAACATGTATTTGAGAAACATTTCATAATGAGATTTCCCCCATTTTCAATTGTTTAAGTTCAATGAAATGTTAGATTTATTTTTTTTTAATAAAAGTTCAAAAGGATTTATAATGTGGGTTTATTTTCAGATTTATAATGCGGGTTTATTTTCTTTGAACATATTTACCAATGGTACTAACAATTCTGACCACGTTTGTATGTCTGTGTGTTTAACAGCTGGAGAGCGAGTTGACCCTTGACAAGCTGCTTGACTGGACCAGAAGAGACAAAATGGGCACATGGATGGATATCAGAGTCCATTTGCCAAAGTTCAAGCTGGAGATTGAGAGCTCCCTATCAGAAATACTGCAAGAGATGGGTATGATATCTGTGTTCCAGGAAACAAAGGCTGATCTGACAGGCATGAGCAGTAAAGGTGGTCTCTTCATTTCAGCAGTGGTTCACAAAGCTTTTATTGAGGTGAATGAGGAAGGCACTGAGGCAGCAGCAGCCACTGCAGGCTTTACATATTTTTGTGGCCGCAGTTCAGAAAGTTTCACAGCAGATCATCCGTTCATGTTCTTCATCAGGCACAACCCCACTAACAGCATCCTCTTCCTTGGCAGATTGAGAGGCCCATCCTAATTTTTTTTAATTAAGAATTTCTATATATATATATATATATATATATATAAGCAAACAAAATAATACAATTTTCATTTGTTTTTGTGTTCACAAATGGCATATCAGATCATCCAGATCATTTATTGTAATGTAATTTTAGAGCCATGCATTTTGGTTTTGAGCATGACCCTTTCAGTTGTATGTTTACCTTAAATTAGGGAAAAATATAGGCTGGGTATTGTCTTTTACAATGAGTCATCCCCTTTTCACTTCACTTTGTGCAGCTGAATCCATGTAGAGCTGACAGACTCAGAACACAAGTAGTGCACAAAAAGAGAGTTCTCTGTGTATTTTTCTGTTTCAGAAAATATAAACAACAATGGTCAAATGCTTAGAATAATGTAGAATTTTTTTGTTTTAGTTTTAGTTTCTTATGCTCATGTCTGCATTTATTTGATCAAAAATACAGTAAAAAAAATTATGTTATGCAAAGCAGCATTTTTCATAATACAGTCTTCAGTGTCACATGATCTTTCAGAAATCAATTCATGTTTATTTAGTGCATTCACAATACACATTTCAAAGCAGCTATGCAGAAAATGTTTCAATTTCAATTTAGAGTAATCTGTTATCAGAGGTGACTGTTAATGTAATGTCCATATGGCAGAAATGTACAGTTCTAGGATGCTACAAATCATGCATTTATAAAAAAGAAAATTACAGGTTGTGTTGTTTATCATGTATGGCATGCATATATTGTCATTTTAGAATCTGTTTAATAAAAATATTGAAACAAAATCATGCATTTATTTATGCAGGAGTAATGAAACTCGATTAAAGCAATGATCAGTGTTGGGGAAAGTTACTTTTAAAAGTAATGCATTACAATATTGCGTTACTTCATAAAAAAAATAACTAATTGTGTTACTTTTTATGGAAAGTAATGCATTGTTACTTTTGCATTACTTTTTGTCACCTGGGCTGGGCTTGCTTATGTATTTTTAATAACAGAAAAATCAAGTTATATTTTTGGTGACCGTAAAGGCCCTTTTCACACCAAGAATGAAATTAATAAGCCTCAGGCTGAAGAAAATGCCTCTGTACTTACTCCCAATTTCTCTCAATATGGGGACAGGAAAGGTGTCAGTAAATCAATAGGAAAACACAGTAACTTGCGTTATGTATTTGAAAAAGTAACTCAGATATTTTCTTGTTCATTTAAAAGTAATACATTACTTTGCTAGTTACTTCAAAAAAGTAATCTGATTATGTAAGGAAAATCTAAGGTCCTTGCAGAGGTTTGCATAATCTCTTCTCAGATGCTAGACTGGAGCTTCCATATTCTCTAATTGCCTTGGGTATCCTGATGTAGAAGCAGAAAAACAAATGGGCCTTGTAAGCAAGTAGCAATACTTTGTAGTCAATATGGAACTTAATACACTAAAAAATGCTGGGTTAAAAGCAACCATTTGTAACGAAATGTAACGATGCACAATAGAAGATTTTAAAAGACAAACTTTTTATTATATATCAGCATAAACACATTGCTAGACATTATTGAACACATCTAGTTTACAATTTATAATTAATATTCAGCTAAAGGATACGTAACGGAACAATGTGTTTAAAGAGCATAGAAATAATATCAAGAAGATATAGGTCCTGCTTGATGTTGATTAATAACAGCAGTGATGTTTTACAACGTTATAGGCTACATAGTTGTAGTCATGTTGCTGGAAATTGAGTAATCACTGTCCCAAGGTGTAGCGAGCCAGGGTCCTTCTCAGTGACCGGATTCATGTACACAATATACTGATTCACATGCTAGGGAGCTGACTGTGACACACCCTGTGACAATTTACAAAATAGAAGAATGAACCGAAACAAAACCTAGAACAGAGGTGACAAACAGGACAAGAGTTTTTATATCTTTAAAACATACAGGAATGGCTTTACAAAAGCACATTGTTATGAACCCCTATTTAAGTGTAGCAGAAAGGGGAATGCAACATGAACGGACAGTTGAAGAAGCATGAAATTTCTAAAATAATTAACAAAAAAAAACATAAAAGCATACATATTAGCATATATTATGTCAATATAACTTTTTCATGCAATGTGAATTAAAAATGTTTATGTAATAACTGTTTCACAGTTAAAATAGGTTCTTTGAGACCGTAAGGGTCAGGTCATCGTGGGTCCCAGTGGGCATTATTAATCTGTGCATTAAACCCTGATGTTAAGCGCAACCTCGTTACCCCTAAACATTTATTTAAACCCTTGCACAGTGTAAATGTAGTGAACAGCTCCTGGATGCTTCGTATCATCATTAAGGTACAACGTCCATCTCTGAGACGATGCCAGTCCAGTTAGACTGCTCAGGGAAGTTCACAGTCACTTTGGTTCCATCTATAGCTGTTAAAGATATTGCGAAGAAAGACATTGTTACCGATATCCTTTGACATTTCTGTATTTGGTGATTATCTATTGTCTATATTCCAAAAAGTGCCACTGACTCTTACGAAACATAGGAAATGCTAGCTGTGACTTAAATACTGTAATTCTTTAGCTGATTCTAACAGGTTAATAACACTTGCCTACAACCACTCCAATGCTGTGCTTGGTGACACTTCCCCAGTCGTGTGTTGGAGTGCTGATGGTGGGATTAACACGGACCCTCACTCCAGGCCTTAAAATGAGCACTTCTGAATTATAAAGGAATATTTGCAATGTCAATTTAAAAGACATGGAGGAATGGCTCAGGGTTTTTACATTAAACTAAAATGAAAACAGAAATGAAATCCATAAAAAATGTTAGTAACATGAAATTAAATATACATTAACTTAAATGAAGTTTCATATAATTCATACAATTGCCAAGGCAACATTCCTAATTTAGCTGAACAACTAAAGTAACTAAAACTAAAATCAAAACAATAAAACCTATAAAGAAAACACAAACAACGACAAAATTACTAAAACATTAACTAAAATGAAATGCAAACCAGAAAAAAACTCTTTCAAAATATTAATAAAAACTCTAATGGTATGTTTATGATACTAAAATAGCACTAGAATAAATCCAATGGCTTGTATAGAGACAATAAACATCACAGCAACAGAGTCAGTTAACCATAGCAGGTTGATAATGAATTAACCCTTAACTACGGCATTACATATGAAGCGATACGTTTAAAGGGTTAACTGGCTAATTTTGTCTGAAATAAACATATAATAATATGCTATCCTTCTGCTTTGATGGCATTTGTTTTTTTTTACAGGTATTTGTTTAATAATGTCCTAATATCCTTCAGATTACCTGAAACATCACTGTTTATGAGTTCCATTTCTGAAGCGAAACCAGTCCAATCTGTTTGCTCAGGGAAATCCACAGTCAAAGACTCGCCCTGAATTCCTGCCGAAAATCAGAAAGTCATTAATAACCCCATTAGAATTTAGTCAAATCAGGGACATATGCGGAGTGTATTTACTTTTAATGACACCGATGCTGTTCTGAGTGACTGATCCCCATCCATGTTTTGGATCTTTCACTGAAGACTTCACACTGACTCTGTTTCCTATCTTGAAGCAGGCATGACTGGGAGACCCTAAGAAGTAGTGTTACTAGTTAGGCATAGAGTTAGGCTATTACATTACAACTAGATTAAAATATTCAAGTGTGAAAAATGCTTATAAAACTTAACAAAATAAATAAATATTAGAAAAAGGAAATATTTGCTCGTATACTGTATATATAAATACCAGTGCATGGGTTTTCTTAATAAAACCATGTACTTAACTGTGTGGAATGACACACACTGAGTGGTTAAAGTATTTAAATTCTATATAACAAATCAACATATACAGGCATCTAAAAATATACGTGTTATATAAATTTTACTATTGATTTAATTGTTCTGTTAATAATACCTAAATCAGCACCGACAAGATCCATTTCTGAAACTTCACCAATCCAGCCTTCCTGCTCAGGGAAATCTACTGTCACAGTTTCTCTCTGCACATCTAGAGAGAAGAAAACATTTATTATTTTAAAAAGCCAAATACTGTATATGATTGATTGTAAATAATAGCTGAAGGTTTTCAACAATAACTGTGTCAGTCTGTCAGATTAATGACAGTAGATGATGTCCTTACTTATGACACTGCCAATGCTTTTGTGGCTGACTGAACCCCACAGATATTTTGGAGTTTCAACAGGCGGCTTCACACAGACCTTGTCTCCTATTTTAATATTACAGTTGAGAGTTGAAGATCCTGAAATACAGTGAATAGTACGGAATCTTATGATTTACTGATGTGGCAGTCTCAAATGTCTCACTTTGTAGATAAACAGCTGGCTTAAAACAATATAGTATCCTCAAGTATGTAAATGTCACATTTCTGTAGCAGAAATGCTCTCCTTATTCGATTATTGCTGGGTAGCTACTAATTAGATGCGAAAACATTCTATTCCTGTTCTGTGTATTTACCACACTCATCATCAGTTACTGGCTCCATTTCCAAAACAAATCCTTTCCAGCTTGTACATTCAGGAAAGTCAATGACCAAACTCTGATCACTTTTAATATCTGAAAGAAGAACATGTGAGTGTGTTGCACATGCTCATTTGTGATGCTTTGCAACATAATGTATCATTTATGTTTATGAGAATACTACATGTCTTGCCTTTTACCACACCCACTCTCTTATGTGTGACACCTACACCCCAACCATATTTTGGGGTTTTAATAGAAGGTTTCACTCTACCTCGGTCTCCAACCTTAATGCAGACTGGATGGTTCTTTATGACCAGATCTGAAACTGGTAAAACATTTAAGTTTATTTCATCACTCAGAGATACAATCAAATACAACCAGTGAAAGTAACTCATAGTAGTTTTACCTTTTTGAACAGTTTCACTTATTTTCTGGTTGAAAATATTCTCGAGTTGCACTTTAAGTTCACAGACCAGTTTGTTTACATCCGGATAACAGCAGCAAGGCTTAAAAGAATGACTGTGGAAGCCATCGGACCCAGAAGAAGAGGACAGAGTCTCAGAATTCTGCAGAAAAATATTCAACATTAATATTACAGTAATAATAATAATGAAGTATTCCAAGGTCATTTTCATTACTATTGATAACTGAGACAAAAGATGGCAGTTGTGTTTGAGTGGAAAATAGAGAAAGCGGGTCCATAGTGTGATACGAGAGACATGAAAGTAACATCTGTTTCAGATAAGCGGACTGATATACAGCATTGCCATAATCGACAGCAAATATTAGGAAATATCTCACCAATGAATGCTACCATAGACTAATCAGAGTCAAAGTACTTCAGAAAGTGTGTAATAATATATAACTCTTGATAAGCAGTCATAAAACTTTTGCTTAAAGCAGTGTACCTGAAGAAATTGGATGTTGTCTTCTGTCTGTATAAGATCCTCTAGAACTCCTTCCCTCTTCTTCAGCTCAGTAATTTCCCCCTCTAGCTTCTTTTGTAGCTTTGTGCCTTGATCCAGATCAGCCTTTTCCTGAGCTTCTATCTTTTCAATCACCTCATTGCTTCTTTTCTCAATAAGTTTGACTAATTCACTGAAGACTTTCTTACTGTTCTCCACTGCCTTCTTTGCAGAATCCTGAGGAGAACCAAAGCAAAACAAAAATGTTGTTTACAATTACAAGATCCAACATGGCAGTGATTAACCAAGTCATTCTGTATAACTGTGAAAGCTATTTGTTTTACATCAGAACTTACTGAATGGGACGTGATGTCCATTTTCATCTTCTGCAGCTCTTTTTCTTTTGCCTGGATTGTCTGCTTGACTTTTGTCTGAGAGTGTGTGAGTTTTATCTAAGGGAAAATCACAAGTCACAGTCTGTTAAATCTTACTGAAAAAAATTGTCAATAGCATTTTGTAATTTGGTTAAGGGTCAAAGAAAAAAAAACGATGGACATCTTCACCTGTTTCTCGTTGAGCTCTATTGTAGATGGTACTGTGTCATGGCCCTTGTGGTCATCCAATAAGCAGTGCATGCAGACACATTTCTGGTCCGTTCGACAGTAAACCTCAAGGAGCTTGTTGTGTTTGGGGCATACTGGAATGACTGCAGCTTTCACCAGCTTGTGTTTCTTCAGGGCAGGAACATTATAGTGGTGCTGTACATGTGTTTCACAGTAAGAGGCTTGACACTCCAGACAAGACTTGACAGCTTTGATCATCTCTCCAGAACAGAAATCACACGCAATCTCTCCAGGTCCAACAAGACTTTGAGCAGACTCTGGCAGCTTTGTGCTCCTCAGTTTCTCCATTATTTCGGCAAGCACTGTACTTCTGTTGAGTGGAGGCTTTGAATTGAAGGTCTGTCTGCATTGTGGACATTTATAGGTCCCTTTCTGATCATTTGTATTCCAGCACTCATTGATACAGCTCATGCAGTAACTATGTCCGCACGGAATTGTCACGGGATCCCTCAACAACTCCAAACATATTGAGCAGCTGTACTGGTCGTGATCTCCGAGTATAGCCTCTGCCATGTCTGCTAAAACCTACTTGTGTTAGAAGAGAACCATAGACGCAAGCGAATGTGGAAGCGCGAGAATGAAAGTGAAAGCAAGGAATCGTAATACTTGTACAAATACAGAGCTAAATATATAGGAGCTCGTGCGATTTGGGAAAAGTAAAAAATAACGTGTTCTGTATTCTCCTCATAACAGAGACCGTTGTGCTGTAAGTAATGGTCGTAGATCTTTGAATTATGATCTTTAGGGGTTTTCAGTATCAACATTAGATGGCGACACCTAGGATACTCTTCCTGGCAGAAACAGGAAGCATTTTTGTCTTGCAGCCACAAAGGGTGGTGGGAAATGTAGTTTTGTCAAACATGAAAATCAGCAGGGCATACAAACTAAACTGTGTGGTCAACACAACTAATTTATCTGTAATAAGAATTAGCTTGTCATGATTCCTTAATTGACAACCTCAGCTAGGAAGAAATATACAAAACAAGCAGTTTAATTAAATCAAAAGACAAAAATGACTACTTTAACAACAAAATGTGTATTTGTGTGTATTGTATTTTGACAGGATATTTGCAATTTATTACTATTAAATTGAGAATGAATTATTTTAGATTTTTTTATTAAAGCGAGACTGAAACGTAATTTGGAGTATGCGCTCATTCCCAGAGCTAAAATAGATTTCAGTTAATAAAAAAATCAATGTCTATAGTATAGAAACATTCCTTCTAATTGCAACACCCTTGCTAGCAAATGAGTTACAAAATGCAATCATACATGAGTCAAACTAAATGTTGCTATTGCAAATGAAGTTGAAACACCTGAATTAATGAACCTTTTATGTAAGCTTCTGTCTAATAAAATAACTCTCCTGTACTGTGAAGGAGACCAGTATGAAAACCGTCAGGCTGAATCCATAAGTGTAAGGCATTTTTCATGTTCACATGACTACGAACTTACAAATAAATACATAGACAAGTTTCAGTGATAAAAATTCATTCACAAAAGCAAAAGGTAAGCAGAAATGTCCACAGTCACATCCTCGCAATCTAGGAGGATCCTGAAATGTCAGCGTCTGTAGGAAAACAGAAAGGCTTAAGATTTTGATTGCATGTTGGTGGCAAACAAAAACTAATTCAGGAAAAAAAACATCTTTAAGTAACTGACCTGTGTGGTTTACCAACTCCATCTCGGAGAGAATGCCTTTCCAGCTTTTGTGATTCGTAAAATCCACAATCACATCCTCAGATTTGATATCTAGACAGATGAGAAGGACAACCACTTAAAATAATTTCCAATAGCAACTCTATGTATACTAAATGTACATATACTGTGTGCAATAAAATACTGTATATTCACATAGAAAAGTTATTTTAAATTGTAAAAATATTTCACAATATTACTGTATTTTTGATCAAATAAATGTAGCTTTTATTACAAACAAATCTTAATTATTCCAATCTCATGTCTCCTCAAGCCTCTTCTTTGAGAAAAAATACACAAATCTTGCCTTTTACAACACCAACACTCTTGTGTGTGATATGTCCACCCCAGTTATGTTTTGGAGTAATTATGGAAGATTTCACTCTGACTCGGTCTCCAACCTTAATGTCGACTGAAAAATTTTTTGTTAACAAATATGAAAATTAAGATACAGAAAGCATGTTCACTTACAAAGTACAAACAGATAAAAAAAATGCATGGGGAAATGACCTAAATCAGCACTGGTAACAATCTCCATTTCTGAAACTAAACCAGTCCATTTTTTATGCTCAGGAAAATCCACAATCAAAGACTCATCCTGAATTTCTGTGGCACACACTGAGCCTACAAAAAATCTTGCATCGTTTCATTTATTCTGGTAAAAAGCACAATGCATGAAGATAGGATGCCTAATATTAGTAATGAAATCTATGTCAGTTACTGCTCTCACTTTGAACAACACCAATGCTATTGTGAGTGACTGCTCCCCATTTGTGCGTTGGTGTAACAACAGATGGCTTCACGCGAACTTGGTCACCAATCTTAATATTGGAGTCCAGACTAGAAGATCCTGAAATGCAAGGAGCGTCACGAACGTCTGAAAGAAGAGTTCTGCTGAATAGCTGCTACTTAAATGTCATGGAAATACTGTAATACTGAAAATAATTACCAAACTCGTCATTATTGGTTACTAGTTCCATTTCAGAGAGAATTCCCTTCCAATTTGCATGTTCAAGTAAATCAACAATCTGACTGTCATCATATTTAATGTCTAAATAGAGAACAAGTTCATATTTTAAGGCTTGTACTTGAGTGCGGATTGCTTGTGATAACAGATCATTTATTTGAGGAAAAACTAATCTTGCCTTTTACCACACCCACACTCTTGTGTGTGACATCAGCACCCCAGTTAGGTTTTGGGGTGCTAATTGAAGGTTTCACTGTGACTTCGTCTCCAACCTTAATGTCTACTGAAGCATTTATTGTTGACAAATTTGAAACAAATGCGAAAATGCTTACTGTAATATTTTACTTAAGTGCACAACACAACATTTAAGCTGCAGCTAAGAAACTGTCTGCAATTATTTAAATGGCCATGTCTTAAAATACAGTAAAAATTACCTAAAACAGCGCTGGCCACAATCTCCATTTCTGAAACTATACCAGTCCAGTTTTTTTGCTCAGGGAAATCGACAGTCAAAGAGTCACCCTGAACTTCTGCAAACGCAAAAAAACAACAAATCATTAATGTAAAGTATGCTGCTATTTCTATTACATTCAGGGAGACAATAATAATTTTCTTTCAACTTTCATAATTTGTATGACTAATAGAAGTTATTAAATTTAGTGCTCCTACTTTTAACAACACCAATGCTTTTGTGAGTGACTGCTCCCCATTTGTGGGTAGGAGTAACAACAGACGGCTTCACATGAACTTTGTCTCCAATCTTAATAATGCAGTCCAGACTTGAAGGTCCTGAAATATCACATGGAGGTCCAAGATGAGTGTTTGATGAAAGACTCTTATAGATTATTTTATCATGGATCAAGTGTAGTTGTTTTAAACACTTTGTGCCTCATTCAACAGACAGATAACTGTTTTGTTAAAGTATAGATACAGTGCCCTCCATAAGTATTGGAACAGTAAAGACAAAATTGCTATGTTGGCTGTGGAGTCGAGACATTTGCAAATATGATTAAAAGATGAATATGAGACAAAACTACAGAATGTCACATTTTATTATTAGCCGTTTCAACACATATGTTTTACCAAATAATAAGAACAGCACTTTTAGAGTTCATCCCACTCATTGATGTGAGCATAAATATTGGGATAGTTGAACATAAGACAGATATAAAAGATTAAAAGCTATTATTTAGTTGCAGATCCCTTGCACACAATCACAGCAGTGAGTCTGTGACCCATAGACATCACCAGACTCTTGGTCTCATCCTTTGAAATACTTTTCCCAGCCTTTAATGCAGCCAATTCCAATTGTTGTTTGTTTTGGGGAGTTTCTGCCTTTACTCTCCTCTTCAGCTGGTGAAATTCATGTTCAATCGGATTTAAATCTGGAGATTGACTTGGGCAATCTAAGACTTTCCATTTCTTTGCCCTTATAAATTCCTTGACTGAACTGGCAGGGTGTTTTGGGTCATTGTCCTGATGCAATATGAAGAACTTCCCAATGAATCTGGTGGCATTTTCTTGAATAATGGTAACCGTTGGCAAGATGGTTTTGTACCCTTCCAAATTCATTCTGCTACTGTCATCATACATTAAGTCATCAGTAAATTTGAGAGGGCCTGTTCCAGAGACAGTCATGCATGCCCATGCCATGATACCACCTCCACCATGCTTTACAGATGAGGCTGTATGCTTGGGATCATTTGCAGTTCCCTTTTTTTTCTCCACCTTTTTGCTTTCCCATCACTTAGATAAAGGTTCATCTTTGTTTCAACGGCCCATAAATACAGTTCCAAAACTCTTCTGGCTCACCTTTGTGCTTTTTTGCAAACTCTAATCTTGCCTTTCTATTTTTGGTGCTGGTCAGAGGTTTGCATCTTGCTGTGTAACATCTGTAATTCTGTGTCAAAGTCTCCTGAGGACAGTAGATTGTCAGAGCATCACCCCAGCTTTCTGGAAGTTGTTGGTGATTTTACAGACACGTCTTTTATGGTTCATTTTCACAGTTTTTATGATTTGTCTGTCATCAACTACTGTTGTTTTCTCAGCCGATCAGGTAGTTGTTGGTTGCTGGTGGTTTCCAAACTCTTGATTTCTCCATGCCCTTTATTTTTGCTATAGCTCTAATTGACTTCCTCTTTTCTTTTAGCATCCAAATTGCTTGCTTTTCTCTCAAAGTCAGCTCCCTCATCTTCATCCTGGTTTGTGTGTGTCATCATCGAATGCAAGATTCAGAATGCAGAAGTAATGGATATAACTGATACGACACATTCCCTGCTTTTAATATCTGAAGAATTTATGCAACAGGACACAGCTGATCACTTAGAAAGACCTGTGAGGCAACTGTTCAAATACTTATGCTCACGTCAGATAGAGGGATTAAACTCTAAAAGTGCCGATCTTCTTAGCTGGTAAAACATCTATGTGTTGAATCACCCAATAATAAAATGTGACATTCTGTAGTTTTGTCTCATATTCATCTTTTAATCATATTTGTAAATGTCTTGACTCCACAGCCAACAGAGCAATTTTGTCTTTACTGTTCCAATACTTGGAGGGCACTGTATGTACTGCTTTAAGTCATATTCACACTTAAAAATAAAAGTTGGCATTGATGGTTCCATGAAGAACAGTTAATATTCATGGAATCTTCACTGCAGAATATTTTGGAACCTTTATTTTTAAGAGCGTTTCTGCTGAAGCTTAAAATATTTACTTAAATGGTAAAACATTTATTTACCAATCTCATCATCATTAGTTACTAGCTCCATTTCAGAGAGAATCCCTTTCCAGTCGGCATGTCCAGGGAAGTCAACAACCACACTGTCATCATCTTTAATGTCTAAAAAAAAAAACAAGTTCATATTGTAACACGTATACTTTAGTGAGAAATTGCTTGATAACAAGTTACTTGTAGTATGTGTGGGGAAAAAAAATCAGATCTTGCCTTTCACCACACCCACGCTCTTATGAGTGACGTTTCTACCCCAGTTATGTTTTGGGGTGGTAATGGAAGGCTTCACTCTAACTCTGTCTCCAACATTTATGTCACATGGACCATTTTTGTTTGACAAATCTGAAACAAGTAAAATGTAAAAAAACTGCTCAGATGCAATGTGTAATATTCTAACAGTTAGATGTTCTAAATATTTTTAGCATGTTTTTGTTTGATGAATACGGTAGATTACCTGAACTGGCACCGGTTACATTCTCCATTTCTGAAACTGCACCAGTCCAGTTTCTTTGTTCGGGGAAATCTACAGTCAACAAATCACCCTGAATTTCTGCAGAAGCATAACCAAAAAAAATCAGTAATGTAAACCATCACATTTTCTCACTCTGTGGTACTGTAACCGTTAAGTGAGATTACAGTTTTATATATTTGTGTGTGTATAATTTCACTTATTGTGGTAAATAACAGGAATTGTCATGCCTTATATCAATACAAATCAATATCTGTCAGTTTTCTCACTTTTCACAACACCAACACTTGAGTGAGTAACCGATCCCCATTTATGCATTGGAGTAACAACAGATGGCTTCACACGGACTCTGTCTCCAACTACAATGTCAAATGGAGGCCTCTTTGCGGACAAATCTGAAACTAAAAGTAAGAGATTACATTGAACCATTTCATCACTCACAAATAAGATTAGATGAAAGAAGTCATTAAATGGTAATCATTGTTACTTTACCTTTATTAATTGTTTTGCTTATTTCCTGCGTGCAAGTAGTCTCAAGTCTCCCAGTAAGTTCACATATAAGTTTTCTTACATCCTCAAAAGAGCAGTATGGCTGAAATGAGAAACTCTGCAACTCGTCAGATCCAGATGAAGAGGACACAGACTCGTAATTCTGTGGGGGAAAATATATAAGGACTAAGTCATATAACTTTCAGAAGAACTGGCAATATTTGAACAGTATGTTATGTCTCATAATTCTTGCTTCTAATATATAATCGTATTACTTATAGTGCTTGTACCTGAAGAAATTGGATGTTGTCTTCTGTCTGTATAAGATCCTCTTGAACTCCTTCCTTCTTCTTCAGCTCAGTAATTTCCCCCTCTAGCTTCTTTTGTAGCTTTGTGCCTTGATCCAGATCAGCCTTTTCTTGAGCTTTTATTTCTTCAATCACCTCATTGCTTCTTTTCTCAATAAGTTTGACTAATTCACTGAAGACTTTCTTACTGTTCTCCACTGCCTTCTTTGCAGAATCCTGAGGAGAACCAAAGCAAAACAAAAATGTTGTTTACAATTACAAGATCCAACATGGCAGTGATTAACCAAGTCATTCTGTATAACTGTGAAAGCTATTTGTTTTACATCAGAACTTACTGAATGGGACGTGATGTCCATTTTCATCTTCTGCAGCTCTTTTTCTTTTGCCTGGATTGTCTGCTTGACTTTTGTTTGAGAGTGTGTGAGTTTTATCTAAGGGAAAATCACAAGTCACAGTCTGTTAAATCTTACTGAAAACATTTGTCAAATGTATTTTGTAACTACTTTATGTTATGAGTAGGGCTGTCTAAGTTAATGCATTATGCAATGCGATAAAGCAATAAAGCGACTTATGCAGTAAGGATTCAAAATATAGTTACATTACATAATTTCACACTCCGTGTGAAACAGAGACTGAACTGAATGTCAAAACATCCCACCGCTCTATGGCCAAATGATACACAAACTTCTAGGCTGGATAAAGCAGACCAGCATCTCACTAGTAAAGTTTTGCAGAATGAAGACTGTAATCAAGGTAAGGACGATTGTGATGACGTACCGGGTGCTGTATTGTAAGGATGGACACAAGTCTGTAATATTGATGTGCAAACAAACCATGTATGTGAGCTCTGTACACACATGGTATTTATGCGCAAACGCATTTTACATTCACGTTGTTTCCACACACACATTCAGGATTATATTTTGATTGATCATGTGTATGTTGCTGTGTTTAGTCATTCTGAATGGATCCATGTACTAGATATATACGGTCAGGTCAAGTCAGTAACGTTTTTTTTTTATTTTTTTGACATCTTTATGTTCGGGATCGCAATTGGACTTGTCCAAAATGTGAACAGCACTTTGCTGTTGCACTGTACGCATGGCCTACTATACACTGTGAATGTCTGTAATGGTCCATGTGTGCTTTAGTATGCATAAATTTATGAATTACAGGCCTCCTTATATCACTTGGTAATTTGGTGTCCTTTTAATGTCTTTAAGAGTACTTTTTTGTAAAGACACCTACATTTACTTTGAAAAAAGCTTACAGAAAATACATTTTTGTGTGAATCACCTTTCAATCTGATGGCTTACTTTGCTGGATATAACGAATGATGACAAAATGAATGTGCTAAACTATTGGCCTATGCTTATTTTCTTGAAACGAGTGCGATTAATAGCGATTCAATGCAAAAAAGGTGTGATTAATTGCAATAAAAAATTTTAAACCAGGGGTCACCAAACTTGGTCCTGGAGGGCCAGTGTCCTGCAGAGTTTAGCTCCAACCCTACTCAAACTTGTTGAGGCAAGTTGGAGCTAAAGTCTGCAGGACACCGACCCTCCAGGACCAAGTCTGGTGACCCCTGTTTTAAACTACTGACAGCCCTTACCAGTCATTAAAGAAAAAATAAAATGATAGACATCTTCACCTGTTTCTCGTTGCGCTCTATTGTAGATGGTACTGTGTCATGGCCCTTGTGGTCATCCAATAAGCAGTGCATGCAGACACATTTCTGGTCCGTTCGACAGTAAACCTCAAGGAGCTTGTTGTGTTTGGGGCATACTGGAATGACTGCAGCTTTCACCAGCTTGTGTTTCTTCAGGGCAGGGACATTATAGTGGTGCTGTACATGTGTTTCACAGTAAGAGGCTTGACACTCCAGACAAGACTTGACAGCTTTGATCATCTCACCAGAACAGAAATCACACGCAATCTCTCCAGGTCCAGCAAGACTTTGAGCAGACTCTGGCAGCTTTGTGCTCCTCAGTTTCTCCATTATTTCGGCAAGCACTGTACTTCTGTTGAGTGGAGGCTTTGAATTGAAGGTCTGTCTGCATTGTGGACATTTATAGGTCCCTTTCTGATCATTTGTATTCCAGCACTCATTGATACAGTTCATGCAGTAACTATGTCCGCACGGAATTGTCACGGGATCCCTCAACAACTCCAAACATATTGAGCAGCTGTACTGGTCGTGATCTCCGAGTATGGCCTCTGCCATTTTGCTGCCAACACTGGTTAAGAAACTAAAAAAAGATTTGTCCTGATGTTGTCGTTCCACAAAAGGGTGTTTATCAAAGGACCCGCTCTGGTTAGAAAAGTTATGCGTTGTGTAATCTAAAAAGAGAGAGTGAAAGTGAAAGAAAATAATTGGTCAAATACTATGATTCAAAGCTAAAATAATAGGCTAATAATAATTCTGAAATATAGAAACAACACATAAATACAGTTTTATGCGAAGAACTGAAGAAAAATGTGTATTTACCTGGTGACAATTCGTTGCGTGCGTCATAACGAGGTGACAGGAAGCGTCTGCGGAATTTTGACCTTTGATCTTTTTCTGGCTTTAATTGTTTGTTCAAAGTACATGCTCGTCGTAATGTAATTGTGTATCAAATATTGAGGTACAGTTTTAAGTGCACACATAAAAATGAAGAAAGAAAACTCCTAGTGCAGTAAAAAGAATAAAATTCGGGGATAATGAGTAAACGAAGACCTGAGCGCGTATCCGTCTTTTAATTTAGCCACTAGATGGAGGCACTGAACAGAGTATAATGAATATTGATTCAGTTTCATGTGACCATGAACATTCTTCCTCTGTCAAAGTATATAACAGATTTTTAGTGTCGAATAATCAGATTAAATCAAATGCGTGTAGATGCACTGACAGCCTCATTAAGTCCGGAGATGAATTCTCTCCCACCATGATTTAATGTTTTCTAGGTAGGTCTAAAAGAGAAATTTAAGTGAATGTCATTTGATTTAAGTGGCCTGTACTATTGCCTGTTGTCAGCAAAATGGAGCCCAGGGGACACCGCAGTTTAGGGTCAGAGAAACAAAAATTCCCCAAACTGCTGAAAAAAGTCCAACTGATAGGACTTGACCCCATTTAAGGCAGAGGTATCGGATACCAACTCCACAGTATTATAGCAATGAAACATCTCACATCCTAAGAAAACTTAGAATCTTTTTATTTTTCCAGAATTCAAATTCACAATTTGTTTACACTATAATCTTTTTAAGCTTATTTGAAAAAAAATAATTTACTACACTCCTGGTAACTGAACTGTAAAAGTGACTGAATCAAAAATTATTATATAATCTAATCTGATTGTCTTGAAATTTTACATAAATGACAAAATAAAGTCAGAAAATCTCCATCTTTTTTCCAACGCATAATAATATGCCTACAGTTGTTTTTCTTTAAAAAACAAACACACCAAAAAAATATTTTAATAATAATTTTATTTTTTTACAGTTTTTTTTTATAGTTTTACAGTTTGTATCTCCTCCAACATCACCTACTGCTTCTCAAATGTCTGTAAACCCCAGCATACAGAAACAATTTCAAGGTTTGAATTAACACAATTAACATACTGTGCTCTTATTAGTTACAGGACATAAAAAGAAAACAGTCATAAATGTAAAAAATGACCTATAAAAATCAGGCGCAAACACTGCCACTTAATAACAACGTTAATATCTGACACTGCCATCAGTATAACTCACTTTGAATAAAATGTGAATCTTTCAAATATGAATGATTTTCTGCATGTAATCCATTAAACTCTTCTTTGGGCAACGGCTGAGAAATCGGACCGCTAAATAACTCCGTGTGTAGCTACTTAGAGAAATCATAAATTCGTGCGTGTCCATTTGATTTTTAAGATGCCTCCAAAACAAGATGTGCATTGTTGAAGTTGGGGCCCAGGGTAGAATCACAGACGCTTTTGTTCGGGGCTCCCCGTTCCTGCGAAGGCCTGCTGTCGATCAAGAAGCAAGCGTCCGCCCCCTTCGGCCCTTTCACTGCTGCAGCTGCTCAGCGTCTGCTCTCACTGCAATCTGTGCTGGAGGCCGAAGCAGCTGCAGCTTCAGTGTTAAACCCGGCCGACAGACGCTTATGACGCTCGCCACCAAAGAACACTAATAACACGAGGTAAGTCTAAGTGTACTGGCATGTGCGATTTGAATACTATCTGTATTATGTAGTCGCTCCGCTTAAGATGATCTCGATCCGCGATGGTTAAATCGCAGCGCGGTCGATTTCGAAAAGCGGCATGTTTGCGGAAGTGATAGTGCGGTCCATGTTTAGCCGCCCCTGTTATTTGCCTTTACATGTCATGTGTGTGTTTCCAAATTATATTTCGCTCTCACGTGCATTTTTCGACACGGTAAGCGTTCGGAACAGTTGAAGATGCTGTTTGGGGTTGGCGAAGTTGACTAGCCAGCGGACCCGTTTGAAAAATCAAAATGGCTTCCATCTTTGTCGTCTCAACAGAGAGGTTTATACCTTTTTTTCCCCGTCTCGCATGTCAGGGAGTCTGTGAGTAACCTCCTTTTTATATTTATCTAGTGGATTATTGTCCATCGAACCTTCGAATGAAGAGTTTGGGTGTTTATTTCACTGGTTTTTATTTATTTTGTTACTTACCCAGTAGCGCACTTTTTGACCACGTCAGTGCGGTGGGGGAGGGGAAGTGGTGGAGTCTGGGTGGAGCCTGTATGATTCGTTCACTGTGGATGAATTATCCATTACCCCTTCTCTGTAACTTTGATTATTTAGACTCCAGCTACTGGAAGATTTGTTTACTGATTTTTTTCATCATCTTCATTCATTTCTTTTGATTATTTCTGTGCCACCACTTGCAATGTAGAATTCTAATTTCATCAAATTCATCAAACTGTTATAAGAGCACATGGAGATCTCATAAAAATCTCTGATATAGAGTGCTGCAGGAATGACATATTTTTGTAGGCCAATCTAGAAGTTAGCATCATACTTGTTCCCTTGAAAAAAAAAAGCCAAAACTATTTTCCGCACAGACTTCTGGGTACTTGCAAAAAATAAGCTATATGAACAATGAAAGTTTATGATTCTCATATGTTTTGCTCATTATTATAATCTTTAATAATAATCACAAATTAACAACTTTGCCGAAATAGAAATCTATATAAACAAACTACACCACGGCCGCAGGACTTCAGTCACCACCAGTGAGTTTCTGCCAAATCTTTTCATCTTTAAAGGCAACAATTTGGAAAGTTAGAATATTTTTCAAGAGCGCAAGTATAAACACAACAAGGCTGTAAAAGTAGCCTTGTAAGTAGATATTCGCCTTAATACCGTTAATGCCTCTGAAGTTCCATTTAGAGCTTTTCAAGTTAAAAAAAAAATGAGTGGGATTTTATGTTGCAAAATAAAACGTGAAATATGTTGAGCTTGTGTTAACCACAGACTTTATTTCAGGTGTTTAATCAAAAACCCACTGACTTCGGGATGACGGCACCCGAGGTTCAAAAATCTCGTTTCCCGGTTTTAGGACTAATTTCTTGCGGCACTCTATTATTAACTGAATGCAGTGCTGGTGTACGAAATGTTGGTTGTAGTTTTAGTTGCAGCGGATGTGTGTCAGCTTGCACTCTGGTCTCTTTTTCAACAGTGCTGGGATGTCACCCATGCTTCAGGTAGGCACACCACCATGCCCTTAATATCTGGTTAACAGTGTGGTTATGGGTTTAAAGTTATTGTGTGTGATCTTGGTTAACTGTCAAGCAAATCATCTCCATTATGTTAAGTCATCCCTCTTAACATGAAATGACTTTGCAATACATGTGGTGGTTTTTTGTGTGCTTGCACTCAATGGATTTGTTGGTTTGCTTGTTTTGCATAGAGTTTGATGTGTAAAATGTAATTCATTACCATTGTTTAGATATCGTCTTATGTCTTCCCCACCTTTCACCTACCCACCAGTATATGTAGCCGATCAGAGGTCCCTGTGCCCCCTCCCTACTCCTCCCAACATACATACACACACAGTCGCATACACCCTCACAAACACTCAGTCGGTCAAGAGCTAGTGTGATGACAGATAATGTGCTTTGTCATGCTGGTTGGTGTCATGTGTTTTTCCTATATTGGATGCATGTTTGTTACTTTTAGGCTCCTGTAACCCTGGTTGGCTGGCCACGGAGACAGGGAGTCCTCGTCTCAGTACTGTGGCTCTCCACATTAGACTTTCTGTTTGGGGTATCTACTTTCACCTCCATTTTTATCTATATTCAAAGGCTTGAAGCACAATTCCAACATTTTATTAGCTAAATCAGTCATTTGATATAGTGTGAGTTAAAGTAGACTAATAATCTTCAAATTCCCGTCATGTGCAAAGATCTACATTTAAAATGCATTTATGCATACTTTAGGTGGTTGTGGATTGACTATGAATGTAAGATGTGATCTTTGGCCTCAAAAATATTCTGATGTTCTGAAGCGTAGGAGTTTATTGTTCCTGCTGAAATAATTTTCAATTAGACTTAAGCATTTTTTGATCCATAGTCAATCATATTAGACTATTACTAAGGTCCATTATAGCATTTAAAATGTCATAGTAATCATCATAGTTAATTATCCATTTTATTTTTAAATATATACGTAGACATTCATGGCACACATTTTATATAGTTTAAATGTTCTAAAAGAATAATTTAACTGAATTTGTTGTTTTTGTTAGGCTGAAAGCACTCAAATGTACTTTCATAGAAGGATTTTCCTTCAATTCATTCTTTGTCATTAACATTTCTATTGGTTTTATATTCTAGTTCCAATATCGCAACAATTTATCATTTTAAATATATGTAAAGAGAATTTTTACAGATCTAAGAAACAGGGTCAGGATTGACTTTGATTTTGAACTGAACTGGATGAATGTGAACTGACCACCGCTATGCCTTTTTTCTTTTCTGTAGGCTAAACATGTTCTCCAAGGGCACCAAGCGTAAGTTTTCCGATGGTGATGAAGAGATATCCGAAGAAAGCCTGGTAGGTGCCAGGGTGGCATCTTCGTACAGCTTGCAACGGCAGTCGCTGCTGGACATGTCCCTTATTAAGCTGCAGTTATGCCACATGCTTGTGGAGCCCAACCTCTGCCGCTCAGTTCTCATTGCCAACACAGTCAGGCAGATTCAGGAGGAGATGACCCACGATGGCAGCTGGCATATGGTCACTGAAGCGTTCTGCGGTCCAGGCCAGAGTCCCTCTGAGCGCTTGGTGGCCACTGAGGTCCTTTGCAGGTCGCGAGAGCAGGATGCAGAACCTAAACTCTTTTCTGTCATCAGCTACGAAGGTTGCTGTGAAGAGGAGGTGGTAGCTGATGAGACACTGTGCTCTGTTTCAGTTAGCGATCCTGTCTCTAATGTGTGCCTGGCAGGGCGTATGGGCCAGTGCTGGGAGAAGAGTGAGCTCAGTGGTGTAGAGAGTGATGAAGAGGCCCTTGAAGTCTCTAGACTTGGTTCAGGAGAAGATGAGGAGATAGACACTGAGGATGGGGCTTCTACAGAGAGTCCAAAGACCATTGGACAAGTTTTTGGAACATTTGAAATAAAAAACGGTTCCCCGGGTCCAGACTCTGCTCTTGAGGAGCTGTTCTCTGATGTGGACACCTCCTACTATGATCTGGACACCATGCTGACCGGCATGCAGAGCGCACCCAAGATGGGTCCTTATGACCTCCTTGACAGCTTGGCAACATCACACAGTTCCCCTTCCATAGTATCCACCCCGAACTGTCGTTCTGATCTCAATGAACTGGATCACATCATGGAAATCATTGTGGGTTCTTAGGTTCGACCTTATTCAGAGACTTACACGCTTGTCTTAATATTACTGGCTTTTCTGTTCCTTATGGAAAGCAAGTAAAGTCTGGAGTCCTTTCAGGGAAAAGAGTTGATGTCTTTTGAAGGATGGCCTTGACTTTATGAGCTGACCATAGTCATCTTATTTGCATACCCTTTGTATGTTTTAATGATTTTTTTCTATATTTGTCTGTCCAGACATGCTGTTTTTTAATTTAATTTATTTGTTATACTCATGACACTACAGAGAGCAGAACAAGATGTATACAAAAGTTGTAAAGCTTGGGATATTTTCATAAGGAGACAAAAGATTGTCTAAATGTGTATATAAATTATATATTTTTTACAATAGAGTCTTCTTGTAATATGTTACTGTACATTGTGTACATGATCTACAAATTGATTTTAACTGAAGAGATTAGATTCTTATGTGCAACAACTCAAGTTTTCTGTTTATCAAAATCCATAAATCGAAGGAACTTAATTCAGTACTACAATATACAAAAGGCACCAAGTATACATACGATGATGCATGTTTTACATTTATGTGCTCATTTGCACAAAGTATTTTTTTCTTTTCCTCTCAAGGTTTGATTGCAGTTGGCTGTCAATCAGCTCAGCCGTAGGTTTTGTTTGTTGTTAGATGTCAAAGTTCTTATATTTTGTCTTATCAACAAATGAAGTATAATGGGGCCAACCCATTTTATATTGTGACTTAATTTATTTAATTTATTTACTGCAAACGGTGAGTGTTGGCTGTGGTCAAACTCAGGGTGGGTTTTTAACTCTAGAGGACTTAATAGGCCTGATTCACAAAATCCTTTTGCACATAGTAAATCGGTCACAGAATTAGTGCTTTAAGTTGTTTTGCACCAATTACTGGTTAAAGTATTGATTTTAAATAAGTTAACTGTTTTAATATTGGTGATTGGCTTAAGTATATCAGTCTATTAGTCCTCTAGACCCCTTGTAACGAGAAGGCATTTGTCTAGTTCTATGCATTGAGTGTCATAACACACTTTATACGTATGAAGTGTTTAAAATGCATTTAGTACAGTATTCTTTTTTTATACTAAAGAATCAGTCAACAAGAGACGGATTTATTTTGCTCAACATTTTCCCCCAGTTGTTACATATATATATTATTTGGTTTTGTCTAAATTTTTGCATAAACTATGTTTGTGCAAATTATAGGTTATTACATTTTGATAATGGTTTTCTTCAACATCGTCTCACACTTAAATTCTAAGAGGATGTTGTTTATTGTATGATCTTAAACTAGTATAGAGTATAAACATTTTATATGAGCATTGTAGCTTTTTTTATAACGTTTTTTAATAAAAGGTACAACTTATGAAATTGTGTGTGTGTTTTTTTTTACTCCTGCAATCAACTATGCAAGGAAATCAGCTGTCATCAAATTTGGTCATCAATCTCTATAAATGCTCATGCTATATTGTTTCCATTTTAGTGAAGAATTGATACAGCAAGAAAACCAATTAATTATTAATAATGCCAGGGAAACATGCACAAAACTTCAAATGTTACCAGAGAGAGCAAACGTACAGTAAGACCTCCACTTCTTAAATCCGTGTCAAGGTTTCATTCTGCACGTAGCGAAATCTAACACACGTGACGTCAGCAGATGTGACTCAAATGAACGTCAATGTTTAAATCCCTCCGCTTGCGCGCAGATATTATTAGATGTCAGAAAATATTGTATTATGCCTCGTTGTGAGGAGGTTTTATTTTCTATTATATCAGACTCCACTAAAATCAGCTTTGCAAAGCATCGTTTAGAAAAATTCTACAGTAAATGTAAGTCTAGCATCTGTAGTATTCAGATGCTTGTTGGTTTTCTTAAAATAGACACGGGATGCTTGGCAAAAAAGATATGAAATGCCACAAACGTGCAGTTTGTGCCGTAGTCCTGTAGCCGGTGCTCCAAACGGTCACGTTTTCGGTCTGTGGGCGTGTTAGGGGGACAAATGTGATAGACTAGAGAGGAGGGGGCAGAGACGCGTTCCACCAATCAGGGGCAGTTACTAGGCGGGTCTGAGATCGCGTTCGACCAATCACAGCCTTCCCACCTGACGACCGTCAATCAGCTGAGTTCTTTTCCCGTTGATTCTACAGTATAGCGAGTTCTCCTCTCGTGCCTGCGTACAGACGCGATCGGTCGCGTAGTTTTGCGCAAAATTATGTTCAGAATTTGGACCAGAAGCTCAACGCGAAGTTCGGCGGCCGATTTAAACAACCGTGCATCTTACTTTTATCAGTCAAGAGAATGTAGCGGTCATTCGAGGATCTTGGGTAATTTAATTTCGTAGTTCCATATAGACAGAGCCAGCACTTTACCAAGTACAAACTAGCTAACTGCTAATTCATTGCGGATCACGGTGAGCTTTTAGCCGCGGAGGCTAGCGGTGCGCGCGCATGTCTGCGAGAGTAGTTGGTTGTAATAAACGCTAAACAACGAAGCAACTGGTTGAGCCAAACATAATGGTATGGGTCAAGGGGACATCACAGCGTTCGAGGCGTCCATGAAAAGAAAAAACGGAGTTCCCACCGTCTCTATGTGTCGACTGGATGTGGAGTCCGCTGTTGTGAAGAAGGAAGTTGAGCCCGCCGGAGGAGATGGTGCCCTTTCCTCGTTAAGGTAACTAACGTTACTTTTAGTCACAGACTGTTATTTGGATGTCGTTTGAGCTTGGTAGAAGACCTTTTAGTTATTCTGTTTTTTGACATTTCACTACGGTCCCGCTTTACGTACGTTAACAACTAGAGTTTATGTTGACGATACTTGAACTTGTGTAACGTTAGCTGTTACTCCGTTCACACCAGTTTATTTACAACTGGAGCAGTCCTAGCAAAAATAATGTATAGTTTTATATCTGGAACATTGTGTGTGAGACTATAAACAGAAACTTTGGTACCTTGCGTTTTCTCCTGTAGGTCGTACGTGGTCTCGGTTGCGTAACGGGATCGATTTTGCCACACTGATGTTTGGACCCAACTAACGTTCTGGGTACATTCGTAATATGTGACTGGATGGTTTTCTAGCAAACCTGTTATAAAAAAAAAAAAAATATATATATATATATATATATATATACATATATACATACATATACTATAGTATGTCGTTAGGATATTTCAGTCGTCTTTTCCCAAACATGTCTAACTAAAGCAACAGTGAAAGCCAAGAGTGCATGAATGCAGGTTTCTGTTTTACTAAAAAGTTTCATAATTCGAATGAATGTGTAATTTTACATGAATCTTTATGAGTATGTGTTTCATAGGATGTGAAAAATTCGAGGAGTGATTTAAAGATATGCGCAGTTTCAGCTGCCTTTCGGAAAGCGAAAGCCATTGTTTTTATTGATAGGAGCAGGTATGTGGAGTTTAAAAAATGACAAACTTTATTTGGTTGTGATATATTACGTTGTAAGAGTTGAAGTGTAGTATGGTTACTTCTGTGTATTTTGTGGATAATTCACTTGAACAATAACAAGTGTCACCTTTAGGTTTTTAAAGAAATGTACAGGTTTGTGATATGTATTTGACTTCTGCAGATGATAACTGTCGGTTTCTGCAGTAAACAGAAAGTCAGTAGTGCCTAAACTAGGTTCTGCTCTCTCATAGCTGTCAAACAGTCAGTTAACTTCTTGAAAAGAGGTTAACCGTTGTTTTTTTTGTTTTTGTTTTTTTTTTCTTGAAAGAGTTAATGGCTCATTAGAGGCCTGTAATCAAATGTAAAGCAGGGTTGTCAGCAGCTTGACTACTAAGAAAATAATTAGCATGTAATACATGCAAGTATTCCGATTAAATGAATAAAATTAATCTGAATCTTATACTAGACTGAGGTTTCACCACTGACTCAAAGACTGATAAGACAAGAGGGCTTCATATGAGCGTGTGTTCACGTCTGTCAGCATGACTAACACCCTGAGTCACTTCGTCAGTCTGTTGGAGCCGCCCAGTTACAAAGCTGCCCAAACTAAGACATCCGGCCTGTCTACCCAGTGGTTCATTATTCGAGACTTAGTCGGCTTGTCAATGGCATTCACCTCCTACTCCCTCCCTCCTACTCTATCAGTCCCCTGTGCTCTTTCTTACACTCCTCAACTCAATCTCTCCTTCTCCTCCCACTTTCTCTCGCAGACTAACCTTTCTTGATGCTCCTGCTTGCTCTGGCTCATGTACACCCTCTCTCTTTCCTGGCTTTTTTTTTTTTAATTAAAAAAAAAAAAAAAAGACTTTCCTGTTGTCCTCTTTATCGTGACTGCCTCCTCTGGGGCAGTGGGAGGGAAACCGGAAGAGAAAAAGATGGAAAAATGACTCAACCACGTCAGTTTGGTTTGCTCTCGTGCAGGAAGTATCATAACTTAAGCTGGCTTATGAGTTGAAGCAACTCTTATCTTGTCCTCAGAGTGTGACTAAAGATAATTTCAGTGCTGTCTGTCACTTTGTATTCTTCTATTCATTTTTTTTTATGTACTAACCACACAGTGATGGAAATTAAGTCCTTATCTCTCTACCTTCAGTGAAACTGATGTATCTGTTTGTGTGGAGCTAGGCTGCTATTCAGTGCGGTGCTGTGCTGCTGTAAGTGAAAGCAGCACTATAAAGTCACTTCTTAGTTGTTCAGCCTCTTATGTGTGTTGCACAGATAGTATGAATGATAACTTGACGGTCTGTAAAACACTTAATGTTAACACTTATGCACATAGCGCCTTCATTATAGAAGTGTAACCGTCTGTTATTGATACAACACTTTACACTAATAAAAATATATGATAAGTTTAATAAGGTTTACTTATCAAATGTATTAAATTATTTACATATTATTATTATTATTATTATTATTATTATCATTATTATTATTATTATTATTATTACAAAGCACTGCATCTTTAAGAGTGTCTGCTGATTTTCAAAAAGGCCTAATATTACCTAATTTGATGATGCTGAGTTAAAAAATGTCGTCATCATCATGTACTGTACACCATCATATACAGTTTTTTTTTTCTTTCCCACAAAATAAAAACTTCCACTTGCTAAAATAATAAAGCTGTCAGGTTTCAAAAGGTTTAATGACAAAAGTATTCAAAACATAATTTAACTTAGTCTGTAAAGGAGTGGAAAAATGTTCAAATACTCAATTAAGAACTTTCCACAAAATCTGTAATTTTCTGTCACTAAATGTAGTAAACTCCTACAGATGTAGGAAAAATCCTGGGTCATAATTCTAACTTTGAAATCTAATGTTGTATTAATGCATAGTACACAATCTAATATTGTATATTCATGTTGAATGTTCTTCACCTTACAATTGGTTTTTAAAAGCAAAAATGTTAAGAAATGCATATATTTTGTGAGGGAGTGTGACATGCTAAAGCAAAACAGGCAATATTTTTGGAGTCAGCACCTCAAAATAAGTAAGAAACAAATATTTGATTTAATTTAGCAAATTAAATATTGTTTAAATCTTAAGTAGTTGTGTCAAACAGCAGTTGTATAACAATTATTAAAAATCAGTTCTACACATTGGTTTTGCTCATAAAATTTGGTATCATTGTTTTGCCATGGTCCGCCTCACTTTGAGTCACCAGGGGAAAAACAAACTGAAGTACCATCATGTATATGTGCAGACCTGAAGTGATGCAACGCAGCATACTCTACTGCAATGCTGCCTCTTCTATGGATCCCATTGTGTTCTCCCACTTTGATGGTCGTCTCCGTAGTTGTGCTTATTGTCTTTGAGCAGCAGACTATGTGTGCCACTCAAGCGCCAGCCTCTCATCCACCGCTGTTGCCATGGCAAGCAGACCACAGAGGCCAGTCTAACCAGAGGGGCCCAATTTAAATCATGCCTTGCTGCTTTAAAGCTGCAAGACTTTATAGTGACCAACTCAAATTGGAAGTTGTTCAGCTTGCCTTCTTTCAAAAAAGCTTTATAATGCACATTTGAATGCATAAATTAGTCAGTGACCATTTTCTCGAGCTTTAACACTTGTTTGATGTCATAAGCATGATAAACCATATGTAATATGAACTCTTCCATGTCATAGTCTTCTTGATTATATTGTTTTTTCGTAGTCGTGGTGGTTTGCTCGCTCGCATTCCATTTATAGCTTTCTGTTACTGACAGAGACAGGCTGCAGACCCTCTTCCAAGCGTACATGTGCTCTTGCTGGAATTCAGCTGTGAAATCTGCAGGAATACAAAATGTCCCTTTTGAAGCCTTGTGACTGCTTTGTGGGAACGGCACCTATAGGGCTGAGCAGGAATGAGCCCAGTGCGCTCTGCTAGCGTGCATGATTATATAACCGCTAGCCCAGCGTGACACACTTGAGCGCTGCAGCCCATGCATGCACACACACACGCATTAAGGCTGTTTTCGGGCATTAAAAGTGTTTAATCAAACTTGCTTTGATGCAAATGGTGTTAGTTGTTCTTTGATTAAAGAAGTTCTTCCCTTCATGCTTTAGTTAGGTTCATGACTGAATGTGGTATCTATTGCTTTAAACTAAGACTTAACACACTGCACATTTTTGTACATGGTGGGATTGAGACTACACAATCTAATGCATCTGTCTCATTTCTGAACACGAGAGGCTCTTCTTTGCTCCTGCAGCTTCCTGTGCACCCTGCAGTAGAGAAGAGCAGTCAGTGACCAGACCTGCGGGGGATGTCTGCCTTCGTTCAGAGTGATGGATGTAGGGAGGGGGGCGCCTACACCACAGAGAGCGCAGAGGTGGATAGACAGTCTCTCACATTTACAGCCCTTTCCACTCAAACTCCAGCTCTCCAGATCCGAGGCGACTATCTGACAGAGCAGTTATGGTCGGGATTCAAATCATGCGCCCACAAGCCACATTTCGCTTTTGTTTGTGCATGAACGTATGGCCCAAACAAAATTTGTGGCTTGGAATAGTAGCTTTGACTATGGGATTGCATGCTTTAGAAAACCATTTGTCAGTGCTCAAAAATGGCTACTTCCTTTTACTGTTTAGAATTGACGGGTCCATAGTTCCACAAAGAACATTTCCATTGCACAAAGTTCTTTATAGTGAAAAAGGTTCTCTAGATTATTAAAGTTGTTCTTCACGCTAAGAAAAAAAAAGTTTTTTTTAAGAACTGTTCACTAAAAGGTTCTTCAATAGAATTTTTGCAAAAACCCCTTTTAGGAATTTAAAAGTGTATCTTGAAGGAGGTTTCTTTGCTTGTAAGAATCGGGATAGAAGCTGCAGCAGTAAGCATAGCGCTCCTGTGCTGCATATCCTCCTCCGCTGTGAGAAGGGAGCGCTAACGAAGCATGAGCTTATTCTCAAGTGTACTGCAGTCGCAGCCAGGAGGAGCTTGAGCTAATGCATCCACCTCTCAGGAAGTCCCGCTTAGGGTGTCGGAGGAGAAAGAGCTGTCAAGTTAAAGCTTCACGTTATCAGTCAAGTATCCGATAACAGTCAAATTTCAAGGCGAAAGTATTTGTCAAGAACAGAGTGCAGCAATAGTCTCTTGTGTGCACAGACGATGGTCATGGTGCTGTTAAATTTGCAATTGGTTTAGTCTATGCAATGTTAACAACTGGAGCTGACCGCACAGTGAACTTTGCAGGAATCAGTAGAACATGGATGCAGTCTCATGTCATCCAGGCAACATGCAGAAACATGTCAAGTATTAACATTTTGTCAGCTAAACAACATTATAATCCATTAAACACACTATTTTTTTTTCCCACACCCTTTTTATCATTGTGGCGATTCATCTGCGATTATGAACGTGACATTGCGTAGCTTGTCAGTGAACAAGGTGACAGTGAACAACAAGCCCTAGCTTGAAATACGAGTAATATCATGCACCCTTAAATAATATTTCATTTCACTGCAAGGTGAAACATTCCTGTTCTGTTTTTCTGAACTTCCCTTTCTTTTTCTCATCTCTAGGTACATGTTGGGCCGGGGGGTGAAACGTAAGCTAAGCACATGTGAGGACCCTGCCCAGGACTTGCCATACCCTCAGCAGAGGCAGCTGGTGCTGGACTTGTGTCTAGACAAGCTACAATGCTGCCAGCAGCGAGCTGAACCCAGCCTGCACCGTTCGGTCCTGCTGGCCAACACCCTCCGCCAGATTCAGCAGGAGATGAGACAGGAGGGGGAAACCTGTGTGCCACCAGTCCTGCTCGGCCCCTCGCTCCCTCACGCCTCCACCCCACGCCACTTCCCCGACGTGCCACCTGTGCCCTTAGATTGTCCTCCACCCCTAACCGGACCACTCTCCCCTTCATTCCCCTTCACGACGGCTGAGGATGAGGAGGTCCAGTTGGGCGGCACTGAAAACGAGACACATTTGCCATCCCTCGCTGGTGAGGACGACACAAGGTCGTCGGATTCGCTTTTCGGCTCTTTTGAGATTACTAATTCCACCAGCTACTTGACAGACTTGCCGTTGGATGACATCTTTGAAGACATCGACACGTCGATGTACGACTCCTCTGACATTTCTGTCCTGGCGTTTCCTGTGCAGAGAAGCAGCGGGGTGGACGATGGCCTCAAGACCCTTTCCAGCTGCACATCCAACAGCAGCCTACAGCTCTGTCTCTCAGACATCAACGACCTGGACCACATCATGGAGATCCTGGTGCGCTCCTGAACCACGGCTCGCACCACAGTGTCCTCATTCAGCCATCCCAATGTTTTCTATGGGAAATGAATAATACAATGGGTTTTCTTTTTAAAAAAAAAACAAACAAGTATTTTATCTATTTTTATACGAAGGACTGATATATTTATATATAATAAAAGGAAACTGCCTGACACACTCTCACTGTAGGATAAATGCACATTTTTAAGACTTTACAGATGGTCGAGCTTACGCTGCCATCCTTCATATTTAAGTAAACTAAGATATGAATATGCAGGGACTTCGGAAACAAATACAAAGTATTACCATTGACGCTTATTTATGTTGGATCGTGACTCAGTTGTATTTAAAACAAGGATGAGATTGAAGAAAAGTGGATCGTGACGGATGCTCCGTAGCTTTTGATGAGCTAAAAGACATTTATTTTTTGTGATCTCCACTGTATTCTGAAGCATTACATTTACTGTCGGTAATTATTATTATCAGATCATGTCATGCACATGCAGCACTCACACTACCTCTCAAGATACCAAGAGCTCTTTCTCTATACAAAGACTGTCGTTGTTACAACTGTATTTTAATGGTTTCTCTCCAATAACTTTCAAAACTGCTGATTGTTTTATGTATGGCTCTCTGTTCACAGGAAGGCCTCTCCTCAAATGTTAGGATTCAGTCCAAAGCTATAGCTGTAGTAGAAAGGCTTTTGTCTATATCTTTCTATTCAAAACTTTCTTTTTGAAATGTTTCTGGTTTCAGAACGAGCTGTTGCTTGCGTAAAAAGTGATCTATATTTTCTAATCACTTGGAATTTAATGCTATTTCTACTTTTCACGTACATGATTGTCAGACACACGGCCACTGTCGAATCCCTCTTATGAACATAGTGCCTACAACGGAGAATGAAGACTGCCGACGATGAACTGCACACTGTGGACCCGCATATAGACTTGCCTGAGTTTCCTGCTCTACGCCCATGACGCTTCTGAAGTGGGTTGTTTGCCACTTTTTGGAGCGTTTAGCACGATCCTCTGTCCTCTAAAGAAGCCATTACCCGAATGTGGGTCCACATCTCTCTACTGTCCTTCATTGTGATCTACACTGCAAAAAGCTGATCGTGGATGTCTGTGGATGCCTCTAGTGATGTCTCGAGGACCATTTCTGAATGTCCAAGCTTACTCATGTGGAGCAGAACTGATGTCTCAGCTGCTTACTTTTTTCCTTCATCACTAGCCATTTCCACTACAACTTAGTTATTAGTTACTACTCAAATGTGTGCAGTGGTAGACCAGAGCGAGGCCCTTGGTTTTTGACCTGTATTAACATCCACTGAACATTTAAGTTGCTGCAATTGAATGCGAAAGAGCCACAAGCTGCTGTCTCCATTAAGACTGGGCAGAAACAGGGGGAGGGGAAGAACCAGAGAGCCAGATTAAGGGGGTGGGGGTTAAAGCAAACAGCTCCTGTCACGTGGAGAGCCGTGCTAGTGGTGAACGCTACATTGAGAGTTTGACAACAGCTGGTATGTGTGCTCTCGCATTGGTGCGCTCACAACAAGCTCCGCCCCCAGTGAGGCCCCAAGGGGCTTTGAGCTCCTCCCGACCAATCGTTTTAGTGTAAGGGAGGAGCTTTATTCTCTCTCTGTTTTATGTGGAAAAGAATAACAAGTGGAAGCGGTTCAGTTTGGTCTGTTAGCTCATGGTGGAATGTCTTCCCTTGCCTATGGATAGCTCACTTTAATCATTAGTGGCTTGAAACAATTATGGTCCGAATTTGAGTTAAATTTAAACATTCCAACTAAAATAAATGAGAATTATATAATTTAAGAAAATACTAACTACAGCATTAGAGTTGGCAGCAGAGAAGTGCTTTTTTGTGTTTTGGTCGAAACTAACGTGCTCGTACCACTTTACACTCATACTCAGACTCGCAGACGCCTCACCCTGCCTATCCCGCTCACAAAACACATGAGAAAACCTGATACTTGCAAAGTTTACACTCAGATTTTAGGAAACGTGCTCGTGTAAGATGGTAACCATAAATCAGAGAGATTGTACGGCGAGACCATCGGTGTTACAACAGCACCTGTTTTTAATGCTGAAAGCTGTGGATCTAATGAGTGTAACTTTTTAGGCTTGATCAGTTTGTTTCTTTTCCTGTTTATTCATGTTGTGTGTGTGTGTATATATATTTGTATTTATATATTTTACTTGCGTTTTGATGGTTTTTTGTTTACTGATCATGAGATAATATATTGCTTTTATTTAAGAGTGAGATACGATCAGTAGACTTCGGTCTTTAGGAGGTTTTATTTGTTTTTTGAAGTGTGAATTGTACTTCACCTCCTCTTCTTAGTAATAATGTGTACATATATAATGCAGAATTATGAGAGATGTTTATCATTAGAATTATTTGTAAAGGTTTTGATCTGTGCTGACTATGACCACGATGGGATCTTCTTTACGGTGTGTTCACTTGTCTTTGGACCAGGCAGTTATTTAGGCAGCTTTTAAACCGTTTTTATGCTAAAGTGGTTGAGGAGGAGAGCTTTCAGTTGTCGGCCTCATTTAAATGTAATGTCTCCTGCTGCTTGAGTTTCAGTCTCCTGAAGGACATTTGTTTCACAATAATCAGCCCCAGGAGCCTGTGGTTTTAAACTAACGTTCATTATGCTTTAGTCTAGGAGCATGTATTGCAGTAATATCATAGAGCAGCAATGAAAAGTGGTTTACACTGTGTTGTAAACGTGTGAACGGCTTACTCCAATAATGTATGGTACGTTTGATGTACCGGTTGCACAGAGAATACAAAAAGCAGCAAGAATTTGTATCATCATGGTCCTTCTCAAATTTGTTGGTTGTGAGGCACAAAACAGCAAGCTTTAAACGTCACCTCATCTTGTTAATTTGGCAATTATTTATTTTTTAAGAGAACCTTTTTTATTTGAATGATCCTAATGAAATTGTAATGAAACCTCAAAATGTCACTTTGTCCCAAGTGCAATATGAAAATATGAGCATAAGTGCTGTCTTGCCTAATTGCAAATGATACAATGTAGTAGGCCTATATATCTTTGAATGAATAAATGGCTGGAGGTTTTTTTTTTCTTCTAATGACGACTTTACACCCTACGTTTTCTTCTTCCCCAGAAACTGTCCTTTGATCTGTTTTGACCGCAGATTTTTGTGAGGTCTGTAAATAAAGCATTTTCTTTTGCAGTCATATTCTATGCAATACATTGTAGCAGGTCAGTATGTCAAATAAAAAATGGAAATGGAAGCGTGTTATGTATTTACTCGAGATCTACAACCAGTCAAACACACATTTTAAGTGAAATAAAACGGACAGTCAATATGGAGTAAACAAGGCAGTTAAAAATATATAAAATACGAACATATATCGCCCCCTACAGGCGAAATGCATATGAAGAGCGACTTATTTTCTCTGAACTATATACAATCTTTCAGATACTGCACAAACATAAATGGTATATCAAAGTGTGATACAAAGGCTATCACTTAAGCCTCATATAAACAAGCAACTTTGCATTAAAGATGAGATTTTCAACCATGATGCAACTTAAAAATGATTTTCTTTCCGTGGATCTATTTGTAACACATTAGAATTCCAACTCTAAGATGGCTATCTGGAGGCCGTCTGCACTTGGATCGAATTGCTTGCAGCAAACAGATGCATTAATAATGCAACATGTATGAAGAAATCTGCTCTCCACCCCATAGAGAGTCTCAGACATATTTCTCTTCTTATTTTTTTTCTCTCTCAAACAGCTGGTGTTTAAAAGTGCTTAAGCATTTCAAATGCCAGGTTCTTCTTCATACTGTGTGCCCCTCCGTCTGTATGTTTGGTGGGTACAGAGCTGCACTCCTCCTGGGATATCACTGCAGTTTGCTATGCTTGATAGTAACTGCCCAGAACAACAAAGTCAGCAGAGGGGTGGGAGACAAATTTGACTGACACAGGAAAACACCAATATGGCTCTCAAAATCTTCCTCGTTGTGGTATGGCAACATGATTGTGAAGTAAATGTGATGCACATCTGATAGTAGGCCTTTTTTATTGGATTAGAGTTTATTTTATAATGTTGGCTGGCTGACAAATTTTGTAAAAACATTTTTTTTGTCTCATTTGATTAAAAAATTGTTTATTTTTAATAATTATATTCATTTGAACAATTATGAGCATGATTGATTTTTATACAATGTGCCAAGGCTATACATTATTTCATGTATTCATTTTACAACATAATGTTGCACACAAAGCAGAACTACACACGTTTTTCCTCTTTAGCAGATCTGATGGAGTGCATGAGATGCTCACCTGTCAGTTTGCTCTGAATAATTCATTTGATTTCCTACGTTGGCTATTTACTTCCAGAAAGTTCAAAAGGAATCAAGAATAGTCTTTGCCTATACTGTTTATACTCTGTTTATATTCATTTAAACAATTTAGGTAGGTATTTTGTCTTGTACTTTTAATTTACACAATACATTTCCTGGCAAAACAATATATAGAAAATATGGCAAACCCTTAAACAACATATAATATCAAGACTTTTAAAGATATTTTAGATTTACACCTCAAGTATCAGAACAGGAGTGTTAGGGTTATAAAATAATCATATAACCATAGTAGCCTAAACTAAGACTAAACTATTTCTGATATGTCAAACTTGTCAGTTCAGTAAAAAAAAAGAAGAAAAAAAAGCATGTATTAATAGCATCAAAATTGCAAAATAAAAAATGCATCTGTTTGTTGCGAGCAATTCGATCCAAGTGCAGACAGCCTCCAGATAGCCATCTTAGAGTATGAATTCTAATGTTTTACAAATAGATCCATGGAAAAAATAGCAGACTAAGTCTAGTCATCTCATTTCTATTATATCTTTTTTGTAGTTTAAGGCCAGATTTGTATTGAAAGGCCATTTACTCCAAAGGGTGATCAGGCATGTTCCTTTGACAGCATCAAAAGCAAGATCTCTAATTTGATTACAGTGTGTGTTAATGACAGTCAAATGCCATTAATTAAAGAATCAATGCATTTTCTAATACAACAGCATGTCTTATTGAAGGCCAGAGGATCAAAGATCAGTCAGCTCTCTTTAAGTCGACTCCACCTGCTGGACATACTCATGTACTGACGGCTAAAAGTGAAAAATCTCAGTATCATACAGACTGTATTCTTCCCACAGTGCCCACACATCTCATTTTCACACTTGTATTGGGATCTTCTTATACCAGAACATTTTAAAAAGAAAACAGATCAATTTTGAAGTAAGGTAATGGTTTCAGTGTTTAATTTCCCTAGGAATATTTACCATAGTTTGTGCATAGTAACAAGTTTAATTGTCGTATGTGTATTAAAACCAAAGTAATCATATATAAAACCATTGGTAGCTCTTTATTACAATGGTAAGCTTGTACAATCTTGCTAAATATGAATGGCTATTTATGGGGAAGTCTAGTCATCTCATTTCTATTAAATCCTTTATGATATGTATTTGAATATATTTATAATTACGGATTTGTAATGAAGCTACAGTTTAGTAGGCCAACATTTAAAATGTATTAACTGTAATGCGCAATATCAAAAAACACTGTAATTAAAATTATGACCAAGTACTCAGTTATAAGGATAATAAAGTACACGTGTAGTAGCCTACAGCTGAAGTACAGTTGTTTTTCATATAGCCTATACTTTTAAGATATAAAGTAGCTAAACTATATAAATGCACATTCAAAACAATTAAGCGCTCAGGCCAATAGAGAAATGAGATGGTTGGTAGTCGAAAGTTGAGATTTTTTTACTTAGGTAATGAAGATCTCTGGCCAAGAAGGTCCGCAAGTTTCTGGTTTCTAAAGGAAGCTTCTTCACCCAGTTCCGGTTCTGGGACTTTCTATGGGGGCTTAATAAAGGTCTAGGGGGCTAGTTAAGCGGACAACTAACCTCTCGACTGCTCTTTGAATCTTTTCTCCCTGCCTCCTTCAGAGTTCCTTAAGAGACTTGTTTTGTGCGTATACTCGTTCGGTGCTTCACTCACTGGTCCTGTACATAATCTCATGAATTATTCTACTCCATCGACGCAGCAAATCAGCTGAGCTCCTACAGCACACGTTTATTGTGTAATTCACGAATTTATGTCTGTCAGTCCCTGCGGTACTGTCCCGCATCCGCAGTTTATCGGAACATCTCAATTCTTTTAAATCACCTAAATTCTGTCATGGCCAAATGGGGAGAGGGAGACCCACGCTGGATTGTGGAAGAAAGAGCAGATGCGACAAATGTCAATAACTGGCACTGGTATGTAACACGTGCATGTCGGCAACAGCGTGTAAACCACAAGTTATTTCGCCCTTTGTGTTAAAAGAGCTGTATGAAGTGTCTCTTAATAGATGAAATTCTGTTTTCCAACTTCATATTTATTAATCTAGATGTTGGGTTAAAATGCATACATGAATGGGGGGGGGGGGGGGTATTATGTTATTGATTACATATTTCAGTATTATGACCATTTTAACTTGATCATTTTAAACTATTTTTGTCTCAATGTGCTGCCAAACACTGTGTATAAAAACAGATTTAGAAATGACTGAATCGAGAATGGCATATCACCTCACAGAAAACGTAAAAACTGTTTTATATTTTACAAATAGTGCCTACGTCTGATTCTTACAGCCATTAGGTTAGTTTTTCCAGTGTTTGCAGAAGCCTCTGGAATGTCCTGTAGTTGAATGTGAGGGGTTGGCACAGTCTATTTTTGGAAGTACATGAATGTGAGACAGAATTAGACTTAGGGTGTTCTGATGAAAAGCAAACTGAGTATGACTTTTGAATTGTCCCATTTGAAATGTGTAAAATGTTACTTATCTGAATAAGTAATCTATATTATATAATTATCTATATTATAGTTATCTTTATTATCTCTTGCTCTCTCAAATGCACACACATGTGTGAGACAGAGTGTTAATATAGATAACTATTTACTGAACAAAATTATAAACTCAACACTTTTGTTTTTGCCCCATTTTTCATGAGCTGACCTCAAAGATCTAAGACTTTTTCTATGTACACAAAAGACCTATTTCTCTCAAATATTGTTCACAAATCTGTCTAAATCTGTGTTAGTGAGCACTTCTCCTTTGCCGAGATAATCCATCCACCTCACAGGTGTGGCATATCAAGATGCTGATTAGACAGTATGATTATTGCACAGGTGTGCCTTAGGCTGGCCACAATAAAAGGCCACTCTAAAATGTGCAGTTTTATCACACAGTGCAATGCCACAGATTTTGAGGGAGCGTGCAATTGGCACGCTGACTGCAGGAATGTCAACCAGAGCTGTTGCTTGTGAATTGAATGTTCATTTCTCTACCATAAGCTATCTCCAAAGGCGTTTCAGAGAATTTGGCAGTACATCCAACCGGCCTCACAACCGCAGACCACGTGTAACCACACCAGCCCAGGACCTCCACATCCAGCATCTTCACCTCCAAGATCGTCTGAGACCAGCCACCCGGACAGCTGCTGCAACAATTTCTTTGCATAACCAAAGAATTTCTGCACAAACTGTCAGAAACCATCTCAGGGAAGCTCGTCTGAATGCTCGTCGTCCTCATCGGGGTCTTGACCTGACTGCAGTTCGTCGTCGTAACCGACTTAAGTGAGCAAATGCACACATTTGATGGCGTCTGGCACTTTGGAGAGGTGTTCTCTTCACGGATGAATCCCGGTTTTCACTGTACAGGGCAGATGGCAGACAGCGTGCATGGCGTCGTGTGGGTGAGCGGTTTGCTGATGTCAACGTTGTGGATCGAGTGGCCCATGGTGGTGGTGGGGTTATGGTATGGGCAGGCGTATGTTATGGACAACGAACACAGGTGCATTTTATTGATGGCATTTTGAATGTACAGAGATCCGTGACGAGATCCTGAGGCCCATTGTTGTGCCATTCATCCACGACCATCACCTCATGTTGCAGCATGATAATGCACGGCCCCATGATGCAAGGATCAGTACACAATTCCTGGAAGCTGAAAACATCCCAGTTCTTGCATGGCCGGCATACTCACTGGACATGTCACCCATTGAGCATTTTTGGGATGCTCTAGATCGGCGCATACGACAGCGAGTTTGTATTGGGGGGGCCTTTTAGAGTGGCCTTTTATTGTGGCCAGCCTAAGGCACACCTGTGCAATAATCATGCTGTCTAATCAGCATCTTGATATGCCACACCTGTGAGGTGGATGGATTATCTCGACAAAGGAAAAGTGCTCACTAACACAGATTTAGACAGATTTGTGAACAATATTTGAGAGAAATAGGCCTTTTGTGTACATAGAAAAAGTCTTAGATCTTTGAGTTCAGCTCATGAAAAATGTGGCGTTTATAATTTTGTTCAGTGTATATATATATATATATATATATTAGTGCTGTCAAATGATTAATTGCGATTAATCGCATCCAAAATAAAATTGTGTTACTCCCCTGTACAATTTGGCGAAACTGTAATAATTAGTAGTTGCATAGTTCTCTTTTGAAATGTGAATTATATGCTAATTCTATCAAATAAACTATTTATAAATGTTTGTTTTTCTTAATCGTATACCACAGGACAGAGAGAGATGTCACAAGCTGGTCTCAAGATGCAATAAATAGCCTCCTTCTTGGGCTTTGTGTAGAGGGTGAAGAAGGCTCATGTGAGATCACAGACATCACCAATATAGATGGTGAGGCCTCTATCAACAACCGCAAAGGGAAACTCATCTACTTCTATGAGTGGGTTGTTAAAGCCTCATGGACTGGTGAGTCAAAGTTCTGTTTGCACACACAACATAATAATTGAACATAATAATTGAATGCTCTACTATTTGAGCTTTCCTGTAGCTCAAATAGTAGAGCATGGCACTAGCAACGCTAAGGTCATGGGTTCGATTCCCAGGGAAAGCAAGAGCTGAAAAAATGTAAAGACTGTAACTTGAATGCAATGTAAGTTGCTTTGGATAAAAGCGTCTGCTAAATGCATGAATGTAAAGGTGAAATGAAAGACATGTTTTTTTCTTAACTGTAGGTACAAATAAAATGGGAATTAAATATAAAGGCACTGTGGAAATACCGAATCTCTCTGATGAAAATGACATGGATGACTTAGATGTAAGTGAACCTCTCTCCCAATTACAGACTCTTTCTATACGAGTCAGCATGTTAAATGAAAATCTAACTTATGTTTGTTTGTACAGATTTGTGTTAGACTTTGTAAAGACCAGCCAAACACACCTCTGACTGACCTCATGAGGAAGGAGGGAGTCAAGAAAATCAGAATGGCACTGGGCAACTATGTCAAACATCTCAAAACAGGTGATGGATCTAAATTGTCATCTATTAGTAATTTCTGCTTTGTTTTATTTGTGCTGGTCATCACATTCTCGTAACTTGTTTTTACAGAGTTCTCTCAGGGTATGATTTTACCAACAGAAAACACACTCAACAAACAGAATCAGGAGACACAAGCCAAGGTCAAACTAGACAAAACCCAAGTAAGTTCTTGTTAATTTTTCTGGTAACATAAATATATACTAGTCAGTATGCTGGTCATACATTCACCCTGTATTTCATGCCAGTTGCAATCACACACACATTTTCATGCTTGTTTTTGGAAAATGATATTTAATACCCATTAATATTTTGGCTCTGTATCAAAATTGAGTATATATGTTTTGATCCCCCCACAGATTGGATCATCCACAACAAAAAATGCTCCCAACACTGGAGTTAAAATTTCAACAGTATCTTTGACTATGAAAGACACCTTTCTTATCTCACCAGAAGAGTTGTACAGGGTTTTCCTAAACCAAGAGGTCAGAATAAACTCCTCTCTTGTCCTGTCAGTCCATACAAATGCAGTTGAAACAATAAATGTGTATGTATCCAGGTGTTCTTTATGCATAGATTATTTGATGCTGAACTCACTTGCTCCTTTTCCATGTATGTAGATGGTACAAGCATTTACACACCTTGCTGCCTTTGTGGATGGGTGCTCAGGTGGCAAATTCCGGCTGCTGGAAGGAAATGTTTATGGGCAGTTTGAAGAACTGGTATGAATGAACCTCTTATAATGATTTTTAACTGTTAAATCAATTAATTTGGTTTAATTTGATTTATCTGGTGAGAATTCCACTTTTTATATTGACACAAAATTTTCTCTTTCAGATTCCAGACCAGAAAATTGGCATGAAATGGAGGTTTTCAAGTTGGCCAGCTGGTATGGTTTATTATTGTATATATTAATATAGTATTTTTTTTATGAACCCACATGCTACTTTAATAGTAGTAATCATAATATTTTTCTATATTATTATTATTATTTTTAAATATTATTTGTTTTGTATATTAAGGAAAGTCTATGCAATGTTTTGCTCATTGTTGGTTGTTTATGGCCAATGTTCATCACTGTTGTTGGATCGGTTTTCTTAATCTGAGTTATTATTTCTTTCTAACTCTCTTTCAGGACATGCAGCAACTCTCATTTTAAACTTTGTAAATCAAGGTAGTGAGACCGAGCTGATTGTGGAGGCCAGAGGAGTTCCCAGCAATGAGGAGGAAAGAATGAAAGAGGGCTGGCAGAGATACTACTTTGATGCCATTAAACAGACGTTTGGTTATGGAGCATGACTCTGTTAAGCCAAAGCTCATGTTGTGCCATGCCAGAAACTTGGGACATAATACAAATAGATAAAAAAAAAAAACACCTGTGAACACTTGTTGTATTTCCTGCCTGCACTAGTTAACTGCAGGATTCCCACAAACATCTGTGCCTTTACAGTGAAAAATAGGTGCTTGAATTAATTTTTTTTGCTATTAAATTTGCATTAGAGCTTGTCATGTTTGAATGTAATATGTATGTTTGAATTTTATGTCTGGGCATTCCAGATATAGAAAATGAACTATTTAAAACTGAGTATTTTATAAGTGAAGATATGTTTGTCTGTGATGAAGCGAATTGATTATATATTCATGATACCTTGTCAAATCTGTGTTGTAATAAAACAATAAATGTTTTAACTTATAAGAACCATTATAGCTTAAGAGTGTGGACTATATACAAATATTTGTAGACTATTTAATATATTTATTTCTAACAATAATATAATATTTGATAGCTCCCATACTGTTTATTTCACACTCGGCTGAGAGAGAGTCAGCTGTTCAAAGGCGTTTCCGCATCCTGCAAACTGTCGTGTACACTTCTGCTCCATTCTCGTATCTCAGGCGCCGTGATACTCTTGTGTGTGCGCATCTGATTGGTCAACTGACTCTTGGAGCACAGCGATTGGCTGTTATCTGCGATGCCGTCTCCTGATTGGTGAAGCAGCAGCGGATTAGGAAATAGGGGGTCGGTTAGTGAACAGAAATAGCTATTCTGTAACACGAGAAACCCTAACGACGGGTAAACTGTTTTGTGTTGTTGAATTTTATAAACGTTGCTGGTGCCTTGGAAACATAGCTCCGCAAGTCGTCTGGGAATGTTTTCATGGTCCGCGCCGACACGGCATTCGTCTCTGGGAAGTGTTGTGTGTTTAGCTGTGCTAGCTGTGTTAGACAGGCTGTCACTGAGTTAGTTACATTGAGCTGCTAGCTCAAAATGCTTTGGTAAGGGTGTTAATGTCACGTATATGCGAATGGGTTGCTTTATTATAAACCATTTTTGTTCTTGGGAGAAGTTTCTGGTTGACTGGCTCGCTGGTCAAGTTCTATAGCTAGTCGGTTATGCAGTCAGGTGTAGTTCACTGACAGATTTATATAGCTAAGTTAAATGGCTAGCTAGGACAACAGACAGTTAAGTTAGTGTGCAGGTTTAATTAAGTCAGATTTTTAGTCCATTGCGTTTTGCACACTCTGGCAACATGAATCCCACTAAGAAGTCTTGTCTGGTCCTTATTCTGGCTTTAGCTGTGACTTTGGAAGTGACAGCTGGTGGTGAGTCAGAGGCTCTTTTTCAATTATTAGGAAAATGTGTTTATTTAGACGTTAACGAAGCTGTTTAACATTTACATTTAATATGTTAACGTGTTGTGAATAAAGTGTATATGAGTTGGCATTTTGATTGCAGAAGTACTTCAAGATGATGGAGTTGCAGAGGGTGGTGAGTCTCAGGTAATACAGCGTTTAAACACATGACATATTATCAGAGCCATTTAATATACAGTTGGGTAGAAGTGTTTTGTGTTAGTGATTCATGGTATTGCATTTTGAGAAAAGAAATTAGATTCCATGTTCTCAATGTAAAATTTAAAATGTGTTTTTTTTTTTTTGCAACATCACCGTATACACACAAATATTGGAAATATTGAGAGATATTGACTAATTGTGTGTATACATTCATGTACAAAAAGATCTCTCTCTAACACACACACATACATACATACATACATACATACATACATACATAAAAAAAAGTAAAAAAAATATATATACATACTCACTCATTTATTTTATTTTAAACTATTTTATTTATCTACTAATTATTCCATGTTTTCTGTCTGGTCAGAGCACAGATAACAATGATGGCTCCAAAATTGTGGTGGGACATGCGTATGTCACTAAAGATGCCCAGGCCGACAGCAGTACAACAGACACTGGAGTAGAGAGTGAGGTTGAGGGTGTTGAACAGGAAGACCTTCCGAGTCAACCTCCTCCACCAGTGGAGAGTCATAAAGAAGGTGAGTAGATCCAGATGGGTCTGCAGCTGCTTCTTGAATAAGATATAGTATTCAGGTTTTGTCTATAGATTTCTCTGTACGTTTAGCATTTTATTTTATTAATGTCTATACTAGTAGCTTGTAGCTAATCTTTTGCTCACACATTCAAGGTTTTGATACTGTTATGTCACTTAGTTTAGGGTTTTACAGCACAAGATCTTTCTTTGTTGCGCTCCGCATCACAGCTTGCTGTTTATTGAGAAAAGAAACCTGCTTGCCCATGCGTTCACAAGTGTGTAGTGTGTTTCCTGTGAAAGTATCTGGTTATTGTGTCATTTTCTCATTGGTGTTCATCATAGTTCCAGTGGCAATTGGTGGAACAGCCTCTGGGGAGCCCTGCATCTTTCCTTTTCTTTTCCAAGAGAAAGAGTATGCGGAGTGCACTACTGAAGGCAGAGGAGATGGGAGGCTGTGGTGTGCCACAACATACAACTACAACACTGATAAGAAATGGGGCTTCTGTGAAAGTGAGTGAGCTGTTATTGGTAGCGTACTTTATATTGTAAAAATGAATCATATTGTTCCATATTGTGACTCTACGGTCTACACAAAATATGATACTACTTGAGTCAAAAGCGGAAGAGTTCTTGGTATGTTAGTTGAAAGATGTTTTTACTACTCTTACTCTTCTGCATTAGTTGCCTAGATATGAAAAGATCAATGCTAACTTTACCTGCACTATAAATTAATTGTGATTTTTAGCACTTTCAGTTGTTACACCAGATGCATGTGTAATGTATCTGTCCTCACAGCGGAAGAGCAAGCAGAGCAGAGGCGGTTGGTGGAAGAGGCCGAAGAACAGTATCAGGATGCAATTAAGATGATTAACAGCACCAACAGAAGGAGCCAGAAGAAAGAGTGAGTGCTCTGGAGCCATGTATATTTTTCATGCAGTGCTATTTCAACAGTTTTCCTATTATTTCTATGTCTTAAACCTACACTATTTGAAGAAATGTGCAAAAACTGTACTTTAAGTCTGTAGCCTGTGCAGTACCCTCAATGATACACTTCTGTATCTTACCTTCACCTAAAGTGTGAATATTTGCACCTTAAAGGCCCATTCACAACAAGGAAGTTATTTATGACAAGCGCAAGCTGCAGTTCTGTCATCTGCTGCTTTAAATAGTCAAGTAGGCTGTGATTCTGATTGGCCGATTTTGATTGTGGTTTTCTGTTAATTTTTATCATTCATTGGTTGGAAAAAATTGTTGTTAAAGTAATTCCAACAGGATGTGAAATCGCGAGTTTAAAGTTTGTCGATCACACACGCAGACCACACGCGATCACGCAGGATACAAATGCACACTTTATAAGTTCTCACAACTGGATTCTATTAAGTTTGCAAGGTTTGTGAAATTAAATGTCCATTAGTCATTCAAAGATTTGTTAAAACGATATAAATGTGTATTTGCGGAATGCTGTCGGCAAACGAGAAAGTATAATGTTTGCCTTTGTTACTAATAATTTAAAAGCAATGGTTATAATACTTTTTGTATACATTTAATTCCTTTGTTTAACAGTTCTATCTGATTATTAGACAGACTTCTATCTGTGTTAGACAGAACTGTTAACAACACAGCTAGGGAGAGGGAGTCAGAGAGAATGTGAGAGCTGTGTGCTCAGGCGCTGCTGCTCTCAGCACCATCAGAATAAAGGTACCGCGTCGAACGCATCGGCCAAACAGAAAAACTTATCTGCCGATATTTCAAAAATGTCAAATATCGGCCTTGGTGACATATCGGTCGACCACTAATTTAAACTATACCTTTATAGTTATCATTGTTATTATTGTTGTTGGTGTGAATGGGTTTGAAGGTACAGTTTTTGCTATTTTTTTTTTTTAGATTTACTTACCGTGTAGGACAGTTTTGGTTTCTGTATTGGAGTCAAAAGTATTAACGTGTACAATTGAACTAAGGTATACTTTAAAAAAAAAAATTTTTTTATTGAGGATTCTTAAACTAATCACATTAATGGAATTTCTAATGTTAAAAGATTTCTATATCAAATAATTAATTTTGAACTTGAGAAATAACTTGTATCCACAAAAATATTAAAAAGTACTGTATTTAAAATTAATGATGACGACGAGAGTTTTCTTGAGCACCAAATCTGCATATTAGAACAGTTTCCTTAGTGTAATGGCTGCTGAAAATTTATTTAGCTTTGTCATAGAGTAAAAAATATTTTATAAAATTCATTAAAATAGTAAAAAAGTATTGTAACAAAAGTTGTAGCAATATTTTACAATGTTACGGTTTTAAAGTGTTTTAATCAAATAATTGCTTCCTTGGTGAGCATAAGAGACATGCCAACCACACAATTTTAAACAGTAGTGTATATTCATATTTCTATTTATTTCTGCATTACAGGTTGTATGACAGACTCCTGAAAGTTGCAGAGATGGGTCATGCCAAGGCCATGGAGAAGGTGGCATATGCCATGCTGTTTGGAGACTACTTACCTCAGAGCATTACTCAGGCGAAGGAGATCTTTGAGAAGCTGGCACTGGAGGGCTCCCCTAAAGCCCAGACTGTAATAGCAACTGTTTATTAACTAAGTGTCATATTTCTATGTTAATACTGATGCTTTTTTTTGTCCTGTGACTCATTTCAAGCCATTTCTTAAGAATAGCAGCTTTGTGTGGGGTTATATCACTGCTGTACTATTGCATCAGGAAAAGTTTATTCCTTTTTATATCATTACTTTCTTTTTTCTTTTTACATTGAGAACCAATTTTCAATTTGTGTTCGCACAGGCACTTGGTTTCCTATATGCTGCAGGATTAGGGGTGAACTCAAGTCAAGCAAAGGTATTCTGTAATGACATTTATCTAGAAAGCACAGCCTGCTTAATTTAAATGTGAATGTTTAATGAAAATGCTGTTTTTCATATAATTACAGGCATTGGTGTACTACACCTTTGGAGCTTTGGGTGGAAACCTAGTAGCACATATGATTCTGGTAAGAAGAATGATTCTCTGTCCTGTATTTTAAACAATGGAGGATCTTGTTCCACGCAGGAAGTTAGACTTGATGGCTTGCTTATCGTATGTATCAAGTCTTTATTTGACTTTGCATATATCAAGTTGAGTGTCTAAACAAACCTCCGGATCTATTGAAGTTCTGACCGACACGTTGGCTCAGTTACATGAAGCAAAGTTGAAACCTCAGATCCTGTGGCACCATAATTTATCCATGACTACTTTCTTAATGCATTGGTGCTTTGTAGGATTGTGTTTAGCCTGCATTTCCTGGCTATGCCGTCTGCTAAATGCCATAATTTTTTTTCAGGGCTACAGATACTGGGGAGGTGTTGGGGTTCCTCAGAGCTGTGAATCTGCGCTCACTCACTACAGACTAGTGGCCAATCAAGGTAAATCTTGTCACATTTATATGCAGTCCTCATATGTCTAAACATATCGAATTTAAGCACAGCATCTTTTAAAAGATGCTATCTGGATCCCTGGTCGCCACTCGCCTTTTTTCCCAGTCTGTATAAGGAAATGTTTAGTGACTTAAATCCTACACGTGAGCAGTGCAGTGTGACCATAAAACTATGAAATGTCTGTAGAAATTTATTTTTGGTTTGAATTACACTCATACTGCTCATGAATAATCACTGGTACTGCTCAGTTATTCTCACTCTATCCATATCTGAACTAATTGAGGATTAAGTCTTAATGTCAAAATATCAATGTAACCTAAGATTTTTGTTCTTTTTATTAGTGGCCAGTGATGTATCCCTGACAGGGGGCAGTGCAGTACAGCGGATCCGGCTCTTAGATGAAGTAGAAAATCCTGGTTCTAGCAGTGGAATGCTAGAGGAGGATTTAATCCAGTACTACCAGTTCTTGGCTGAGAAAGGAGATGTGCAGGCACAGGTAGAATAAAACTAATTTGTCTGTAAGAAGATTTTCACCCTTTGAACATGGACTGTATCACTGCCGCAGTTTTTGGCCTTATGTACTTGTATTTTTGATTATTACTATCACATTTAAATGTTTAGGTGGGTCTGGGCCAGTTACACTTACATGGAGGACGAGGTGTGGAACAGAATCATCAGGTAGCTTTTTTTTTTACTTTGCCATTTTATGTGCATTTCTTCTAATAATTTGAAATAATGATTTTATAGTTACTTTCTATTTGTCATTTTCAGCGAGCATATGAGTACTTTAACCAAGCAGCAAATGCAGGGAACACGCATGCAATGGCCTTCCTTGGAAAGGTATAGACTTAATAAGTACCTTATTTTTTTCCTGGACTGTAGCTAAATGATCTCACTGTTGTTCAACCTCTGTGTCCATTTTTCTTTCTCTAACTCTCATTCTGTTGTCTCAGATGTACTCTGAAGGCAGTGAGTATGTGCCTCAGAACAATGACACCGCCCTGCATTATTTCAAAAAGGCTGCCGATTTGGTGAGAATTTTTTTTTCTTTCCTGTCAAGATTCAGAAACTGTTAATTGTCAAATGTTCTCTAATCTCCAACTGTTGGCATCTTTTTAGGGAAATCCAGTTGGCCAGAGTGGCCTCGGTATGGCTTACCTATATGGAAGGGGTGTTCCTGTGGTGAGTTTCCTAGATGAGATGAACATTATGCAGTCACTCAAAGATCTTTTGAGTCATTGTTTCTTCTCGATCCTGCAGAACTATGACCTGGCACTGAAGTATTTTCAGAAGGCTGCAGAGCAAGGCTGGGTGGATGGACAGTTGCAGCTGGGAACCATGTACTACAGTAAGTGTGTGTCAGACAGAGAGATTGCTTGTGAAATAATTTGCTTTCTTTTTTCCCCTTCACTTCTGCTGCTTTAATTTACCTGCCGTTACTGCAAAAGGAAAAATAGGCAGCCATTTTTGACACAAAGGAACAGGTTTTATTGAGCCAGAAAAGGCCATGGAATATTTTCCCACAGAATACAGCAAATTCCACAACACCAGAAAACATAATTTGAGGTAAATTTGATATATACATATTTTTGACAGTTTAAATAATGCATTAATTTGCAAAAGAAGTTTAATACTCATATTTTTATTGCAAATACAGAAGTGTGCATATTACCAACAATTACACTGCACATGCCTCATAATATAGAACTGGGAAGCACTATTATTATTATTGACATTACACATTTCACAATATAACAACAAATATTACGGATATTTTATGTATTTATTTTAGACATTTTTAAAATAAAATTTGAAAAGTATGGAAAAGCCATGAAAATTTATATTGTGAATTTTTCAAGCTCTGCTCTGAAAATATTGCTTCAGGATATATTTCTGTTTTTCTTTTCCCTTTTTCTACTTGCCTGTCTAGCTCACTCTTCCACCACTTCAATAGCGATTTATCTTATTTTGATCTTAAATCACAGCTAACTCCTTTTGGTTTGGTTGCCTAGGTGATTGTTGCCATGACAAACTCCCACCTGCATTCTGCTTTGACATGATCTTGACGAACATTGCGGACTGAAAAGTGTGTTAGTCATTTCAGCTGGTGGGTGTTGAGAGTATGAAAGTGTATTTATGAATTTCACTTTCTTCATATTTTAGATGGAATCGGGGTGAAGCGTGACTATAAGCAGGCTCTTAAATTCTTTAACCTGGCATCTCAAGCGGGTCACATCCTAGCCTTCTATAATCTAGCTCAGATGCATGCCACAGGGACTGGGGTCATGCGCTCCTGCCACACTGCAGTGGAGGTGAGACACTATTTTATCATGCATAGCATTTTTCAAAAAAACATTTCTGGTAGCTTACCATGTACGTGTGTGAGACCAGCTCTTCAAGAACGTGTGTGAGCGAGGCCGCTGGTCTGAAAGACTCATGGCAGCATATGGAAGCTTTAAGGAGGGCGACGTGGACTCTGCTGTAGTACAGTATCTACTGCTGGCCGAACAGGGCTATGAGGTCGCCCAGAGCAATGTGGCCTTCATCCTTGATCAAAGTGAGTCAGTGATTTGCCACTATCACCAGAGGGCGCCAATCCTCCAACACCTGAATGCATATTAATTGTGGTATTAGGCCAAAAGTTGGTCTGAGACTAGTTAGTCAGCATCTGCCTTTTAATCTGAATTTTGTTTTTAAAACATCATTGTTTAAAAAAATTAATGATAAAAAAAACTATGTATATTGTACCTTCCCATTCTGCCCTGAAAATAATCTGAAATTTGTACTAAAGAACAGATTTCCCACCTATAGTCATGAAAAGCTGGAAAATTTGAAAAATTGTTAGGCCTGGAAAAGTCATGGATGTATTTCTAAAGAGAATATAATTATTATTTCCTGTTCTGCTCCAAAATATTCAAATGATTTTGCTAGTTAATCAGCTAGATGTTACTTTTAAGAAATTATTACAATTAAAATGAATGTTTTGTCACTGACATGCTAATGGAAAAACTGCCATAGACATCTGTATGATTTTTAAAAAAATGTTTTAAAGGGGTCATGAGCTGCCTTTTTATATTACTTTGTACTGTACTCTGAGGTCCCCTTATTATGTTCTTAAGATTTTTACATCAAATTGAATAATTTAAGAGTAATAGGCTGTTTTCTCCCCTGTTTTTAACCCCCCTCATCGGACCGTTCTGTTTGAATAGGCGTGATGGATTGTAGACTCTGAAGTAAACACCCACTGCTATGATTGGCTAATAGTTGTGTATGTTTGACAGCACACATCTTTCATAGACACTGCTGTGTTTTAGGTTAAAAACGCATAAATACTCAGTACATATCAAATGATCTGTAATAATAACAGACAAAGCAAGAGTGCCCATGTAATAAAAAACAGTTGTGGTGTGACATCATTAGTGTCGGATCCAATATAGCCAGCACAGCATTGTCTTTTAGTTTCAGTCTTTCTGAAAATCCTGTGTTGAAGTGTGCCTTGTTTGTAAACCAATCCATGGTAAAATGAAGTGAACAAAGGACCAAGTTCTTACTGACGCGGTCTGGATCTTCATTAAAAATAAAGTTCATCCACTCTTTCCGAATGTCATGATCAGAAGGAAGGCAGGCAATGCAAAGACTGTTTTCACCACAGCGTGGCACAGCACAGTGCCTTGTTGCCTTCAGAGCCATCTTTATTGTTGGACATCTGCATAGACCTGAGTTCACCTCTCTCTTGCTTTTTACAATATGCGCGTGAATCGGTAGGCAGGGCCAAACAGGCAGCGATGTTGAAGCAGGTGTGGATCACCTTCTGCAGAGGTGGTGTTTAGCCACACGATTACATCATTAAATGGTACAGTCCACAAGCTGTCGTTTTGGCAGACTGCCTTCAATATAAGATGTTTTTAGACTAACAAGAAAGTTTTGAGTTCTGAAATTTACAGGATGTTTTTATAGTTCAATGACCTCTTATATTTCAAAAGATCAAGGGATTTCTCAGTTCATGACCTCTTTAATGCGTAATTATTAGTGATCTTAAATGACTGGGAAAAAAGTTATTGAAATTCATGTCTAAATATGTGGAAACACTTAAAAGAAGGTCACAGAATCTTTGTGAAGGTAGAACTTTCTGCACAGAAAGCCTGAGAGACTACGTATAAAGATGTTCCCTTCATGTTTATTGTCCCTTGGCAGATTGAAACCCAGCTAAATTAAGTCATTTCACATTGTAATAATAAATCTGACTCTGTGTCTTTCAGAGGGATCACAGATTTTCAATGAGAATGAAACATTCCCACGGGCTTTGCTCCACTGGACCAGAGCAGCTGCTCAAGGTTAGATTGTTCTCTTCAACCCACACAGTCACTCTAGCAAAATGCCAAAGTGCTTTGATGACCTTACAACCATTATAGTGAGACAAATATAACTGCTTACTACATGGCTCCCTCAAATACTTGATTCTGATTGGTCATTCACAGCATCCTGCTGGCTCACATTCCAGTATCATTGCTGCTATTTTATTGTTGTCTCTGGCAACCAATCTTTGTCATACTCGTATTACTTTCATATCACTCTTTATAGAAAATTGATTACATATTGATCAAATATGCAATTTTACTATATATCATGCCCATTTATTTACTCACTTGGTACATATCTAAGTAATAAGCAGGATAATGTAAAGTCAGACAATCATTGTTGCAAAAATAAAACTTTTTTTTTTTTTATAACATATTGTTAAAAATAGTTTGAGGCTCTATGAAGCTGTTGAACACCCAGGACCTCTGTAACAGTATCTGGTTTACATTTTGTTTTGTTATCAGGTTACACAGTGGCCAGAATCAAGCTGGGTGACTATCATTTCTATGGCTATGGCACTGATGTGGACTATGAGACTGCAGTCATTCATTATCGTCTGGCCTCTGAGCAACAGCACAGTGCACAGGCCATGTTCAACCTAGGCTATATGCATGAGAAGGGCCTTGGTATTAAACAGGTGAAATATTCATGCATAACTATGTACAACCAATACATGCACACTACCGTTCAAAAATTTTAGGTCTGTGAGATGTTTTGAAGGAAGTCTTTTATGCACCAGGAAATTGTAACATAATTACAAAAAAAAATTCTAATATATTTTAAAATGTATTTATTCCTGTGACTGCAAAGTCTCAAGTCTTCAGTGTCACATGATCCTTCAGAAATCAATCATCATTCCAGCATGTCAATTTGGTGCTAAAGAAACTTATTATCAGTCTTGAAACACATTTTGTTTTTTAGCATTTTTGTGGAAACTGAGATGCACTTTTTTAGGATTCTTTGTAAAAAGAAAGTTCAAAAGAACAGCCTTTATTTGAATTGGAAACTTTTGTAACATCATAAATGTCTTCCCTGCCACTTTTGATCAATTTAATGCATCCTTGCTGAATAAAAGTATTAATTTCTTTCTAAAAACTTTCTTTACTGACCACATTTAATCTGTAATGTATACAGTGCTCTAATTTTTTTAATTGTTCCTCCACAGGACATTCATCTGGCTAAACGTTTCTATGACATGGCTGCAGAAGCCAGCCCTGACGCCCAAGTTCCTGTGTTCCTGGCCCTGTGCAAGCTGGGCCTTATTTATGCACTACAGTATCTGCAAGATCTTAATGTAAGTCACATCCGTGACCATCAGTGAGAATCCACCTGAAATCTGATTTGCCTCAAGTCAAGGACTAACCAATAACATTAATCTTTTTTTCTTTTTTCTTAAGCTGAAGGAGCTTATATCTCAGGTGGATCTTGACCAGTTACTGGGTCCAGAGTGGGATCTCTACCTCATGACTGTCATTGCTCTGCTCTTGGGCACAGTAATCGCATATCGGCAGAGACAGCACCAAGCCGTACCCAGAGCCCCTCCAGCGCCCCCTAGACCACCAGCCCAGCCTGAGCAGCCAGCTGGAGAGCCTGAGGAACAATGAGAGAGCAGGAATCGGAGTGGAGGTGACCAAATGGGACAAGGATTACAGGAGAACGAATTGAGGCCCAATAGAGTCTCTTTCTCCCTGGGACAGCCGCTGACACCTTCACCTGCTGTGGTCTTTAATCCTGTTAACCCCAAAAGAGCTTTCAGGACTCTTGTTGCCCTGTCCAGCCCTTCCTTTGTCTTTTAACTGTGGCTTGGGGATAAGCTAGATGAACTTCTACAATATCTTAAATGTGCGCCTCAGGGTTTTGCCAGGTGAAATAACATTTGTGCAAATCAACACTCACTATGTGGGGGGGAAAACGTCAACATTGCTGAATGAACTCCATTAGTTGTTTCTGCTTTTGCTTGCCACTGTGCTAAAAGCCAAGGGTCGAACCTATTTTGTGCAACCCATTCAGATTTTTTTTTTTTTATTTATTTTTTAAGTTTGGTACAAATTCAAACTTGGACACCATGCCTCTTTGAGACGCAGAGTGCGAGGTGGACTGTGCTCTGAATTCGATGTGTAAAAAGTTCATACTCAGCATGCTTTCATTTAAGTGGCTTGCTAGCAGATTTTTTTCCAGAAGTCCAGAAATTATTTATAATGTCAGTATTTGGACAAAAGTAGTTTTCACCAGCACATAGATGTAGATTTCACTGTCTCAATTCAAATGTGCACAGTTACATATGAATAAACTAAACGGTAATAAAAGGTTAGAAATTTTTCATAAGGCTTTTTATTGCCATAAACGCTCACCTTGCCAAATGTTGAATCATTCAGATGACTACTGCCCTTGACTTCCTTTCATTGTTACAAAAGTGTCTCTGTAGGGTGTTTATGATACTAATTTAGTGCAATTATGGCTGGTGTCCAGTATGTTTCAGATTTTTGAAGCTCTAGTTACCTCAAACCTCATTCATCATTAGTCATTCAACCTTTCCAAAAGTTTTCAAAATGGGATTTAAATTCCTCTGCATACATGAAAAATATTTGAATTGATGAATGGGTTTCTTTATGGCTATAATGCTCGGTTTTTGGTATTACAAGACACCTTTTTTTTATTTGAAGATCAATACATTGAAGGCGCTCTGAAATATTTTTGATGATCTGCGTGTAAGATCTGTAGCTCTGTGAATTCCTGAAGTTGATCCATTTGTTTTGGGATGTGGCCGTTTGTGTGCTAAATCTCAGTTTTAGGTTCTTTTTCAGAGGAAAAATATTTCAGATAATTTAAATTGTGAGCATGTCTAGAATATCTATTGATTATTTGGCAATGGTGTCTGTCGTTTCAGGTAATATAGCAATACCACAACTTTTGGTGAGTAAAAAAAAATAAAAATCTGTAATGTAAGCATATGTATGTGAATAGGCTGTAAAGAAGTTTTTCTTGTGAAGATTCACCAGAGCATTAGTTTGTTTTTGCAGAGTTCTCACAATTCAGCAATGGTTTGACGCTTTGAAAGTAATATAACAGATTCCTCTGTTCCATGTCAATCAAACCGCTCATAATACTGAGATAACAATGGATGAGACTTAAAAAGGAAATAATTACATTTTCAATGGCAAATTCAAATTTCAAATGGCAATATTTCTTAATAACTAATAAAAATCAATGGGTTCACAGCTGAATGTAATTGGTTTTCTTAATATAATTAGACCTACAGATGTTGTTCAGTCCAAACACAAATCCAGTGTGCACAACATCTCTCCTGGTCCAGATCTGCATTGAGCTGCGGGTCTGGTTCTGCCAGGCCCCAGTGCGACACGGTTTCTATTAAAGCTCTCTAAAGTTGTGAATGGTCACCAGTCCTCTGGCAGTTGCATGTGTGCCTGGATCATGCTTTATGTTGGTGGGCCTGAACTTCGTCACTCAGCTATTTTGGGTGGGGGAGATAAAGGGGCACTGATATAATGGCCCCGTTCTCTCTGCACGCACATCCATTGTGCTGACCCGCTTGGAAACGCTCCACCATGGAGTGGCTTTTCATTGCCGTGGCAACCTACTTGCTAGCCCTCTGTCCTGTCAAAGGTAAGTGCTAGAAGCATCCAGAGCTGGGAAGATAAGCTGGAGCGCAGGGTCCACGTTACGTGTGAGATTGGCCTGGGATGAAGGAACAAGACGTTTGCTTGGACCTATGTTAAGGCCTCCATGCTAGTCAGTGGAAGCCGGACTGTTATATTTCAACATTTATTAAGTCTAAAGTGCTTATAGATCTTAATATTTTTCCCAAGGTGACGAGTGGAGGCTGGAATATGAAGAAGGACTCAGTCACTATAGTGAGGAAGCGCTAAGAAAGGTGCGTTTGTGTATTTGTAATGGAAATGTTTTGACCATCAAGGATGTTTTCATGTTGGAATGTCACATGAGGCCATACGCCTCATTCAGACTGTCGGCCCAAATCCGATTTTGTGCATATCCAGATGGAATTTGATTTGAATAACTGAGGGGCTGTTTACACTTCATGTGTTTTTTCTGATCGGATAGCTATCCGATCGTGAAAAAACCAAGGCTGCATTTCCCGAAACCTTCTTAACGCTACGTCGTTCTTAAGCTATACCTTAAGCTGTACCTTATCGTTAATACGTGTTTCTCGAAACGTTCTTAAGTATACCTTCTTAAGTCATACTTTCGTAAGGTTGGTCCGGACAAAAATGATCTCTTTACTGACAAATCTTGAGTAAAAACAATGTTAAAACAAATGCTGAAACATTCGTTTCAGAGTTTTGGCCACTCAGAGTTTTGAAACATGTCAAGGGCCAGGGACTTACCAGTAGAGGTGGATAATTAGGCCACACTACCCGCAGGTGAATCACTGCACTCCACTGTGTACACACACACAGACAAATATTAAGACAAGTCACAACACATGGTGAGATGGTCACTGCTCACTGTGAGGAAGATACCACCACCTAGAATAGAATCAGTCCTCTGCCCCTGGTGCTCAGGCCCTGCCACAACAAAGAGGATACACGTCAAATAAACACTCTGGGAACTGGGTTGGTTTACGAGCTCAATCAACCAGTTAAAAACAACCAAATAAATACAATTTTGCAACCAATGACTCGACAAATAAATAATTACTGAAACGAAACCACAATTCCAACAAAATACAAATATATAAAGGAAAATCAAAGAAAACAAAATACAAACTTTATAACTAATTATATAGACAAATTATATAGATCACAAAAGTATCATCAAAATTGAAAGAAAAAGAGAAAATAAACGATTCAAACTCTAAAAACAAAAATATATTAAAGCTGCAAGCAGCGATGAAAGGGCCCTCGCACCCAGGCTCACCGCCATTACGTGGCCATAGGAAAACAGAGAACAGCGGGCAATATGCTTTTAGAGTGGTAAATATAGGAGGAATATGTGAAAGTCATTTATATATGCCAAATTTCCTGCTGCCAATAGGTGGCGGTATGATTATAACTGAATATTGGCCTTTAGATGTGTTCAGAACAGGAGTCTTATCAAATTTGTTAAATTTGGGGCAGATTGAACACTCCATGCCTGAGTTACAGCAACTTCCTCTTTCACTGCATTAATAGCATGCTTTAGCACTTAGCTAAGTGTTGCTAGTATGTTTCTAGCATGTTGCCAGCATATTTAACACTTGCTGACACTTTTTAATATGCTCCAAGGAGTCCATTACAGTGTTAAACACGTCACTTCCTGTTGCCAGCAGGTGGTACTATGACTATATCTGAATATGGACATGGGTATGTGTTCAGGACAGAACACCTATCAAACGTGTGAAGTTTGGGGCAGATCAGACATTGATTGCCTGAGTTACAGCAACTTCCTGTTTCATGGCGAAAAATCGAAATTTGTCAGGCCGCCAGGGACACGCCCCTTGACAAAAACTCAAGATCTTTGCAGTTTAGCATCACAAAGGCCTTATGATTACACTCAGCAAATTTGAAGATGATCCGATTAAAACTGTAGGAGGAGTTCATTAAAGTACGAGGCCTGAAAATGACATACAAAAATCATACAGGAAATTCAAAATAACGGACTTCCTGTTGGGTTTGGGATATTGAACCAGGAGACTTTTTTGTAAGTACTGGTATGTTACATGTGTATACCGAGTTTCGTACGTGTACGTGAAACGTAGCTCGAGGTGCACTTCGTTGAAATTTAATAGGTGGCGCTATCGAGCCATTTTGCCACAGGCACTTCTGAAACGCATATCAGATGTCAATTTTCGCCTGATGCGTGTGCAAAGTTTCATGAGTTTTGGAGCATGTTTAGGCCCTCAAAAGTGTGATTCACTTTGGAGAAGAAGCGGAATAATAATAATAAACGGTGCAATTCCATTAGGGTCCTCACACCAGTGCTCGGGCCCTAATTACAACTGAAAAGAGCAAGCAGAAACACTAAAACAAAGGAGAAAAGTTAACAAAAATGAAATTTGGAAACAGGACAGCACTGCAGTTGTAAACGAATGCAGAGCACCCCGACTGGAATGCAGTTACAGGCCGTCACCAAACCTATGAACAAAGCGAGAGTGTTACTCTGTTAGATTTCTCTCCCATCGCAATGTGTACGTGCATAAACGAATACCTTCAGATCGTCGAGGGGATTAATGCTTTATCAAGAGCCAACAAAACTGTAGCCTTTCCGACAAAGGCCAGTGCAGAAAAACAACGATCCAGCAACTCCGTCAGATTCTCACAGCTGAGAAAGGGAGCGAGTTAACAACGTTCCCAAATCAACCAACGTTTCCAGAATGCGTATATCACGATTAAAACAGTTAATGAGAATTTAACAGAACATTCTCCCTACCTTCTCCAGAGTCTTTACTCGGTTGGTATAGACAGTAACGAGTGGCACGGCAATAAAACTCATAGAGTCAAGACAGAATCACTCTCAAAACAAATCTGCGTTTCTGAAACATACGTTAGACAGAGAGTGTACCTCTCGTACGACGCAGCGGTTCACCAAGTGACGCATCCCAGGTAGCACGTATGTTCCCGTTTTTATAGCCCAGGGGCGCTGGCAATAGGCTAAAACCGCAAACAGCAATGACGCAAGAAAACTCGCCCCTCCTGCCACAATCATATACACTCACCTAAAGGATTATTAGGAACACCTGTTCAATTTCTCATTAATGCATTTATCTAATCAACCAATCACATGGCAGTTGCTTCAATGCATTTAGGGGTGTGGTCCTGGTCAAGACAATCTCCTGAACTCCAAACTGAATGTCAGAATGGGAAAGAAAGGTGATTTAAGCAATTTTGAGCATGGCATGGTTGTTGGTGCCAGACGGGACGGTCTGAGTATTTCACAATCTACTCAGTTATTGGGATTTTCACGCACAACCATTTCTAGGGTTTACAAAGAATGGTGTGAAACGGGAAAAACATCCAGTATGCGGCAGTCCTGTGGGCGAAAATGCCTTGTTGATGCTAGAGGTCAGAGGAGAATGGGCCGACTGATTCAAGCTGATAGAAGAGAAACTTTGACTGAAATAACCACTCGTTACAACCGAGGTATGCAGCAAAGCATTTGTGAAGCCACAACACGCACAACCTTGAGGCGGATGGGCTACAACAGCAGAAGACCCCACCGGGTACCACTCATCTCCACTACAAATAGGAAAAAGAGGCTACAATTTGCACGAGCTCACCAAAATTGGACGTTTGAAGACTGGAAAAATGTTGCCTGGTCTGATGAGTCTCGATTTCTGTTGAGACATTCAGATGGTAGAGTCAGAATTTGGCGTAAACAGAATGAGAACATGGATCCATCATGCATTGTTACCACTGTGCAGGCTGGTGGTGGTGGTGTAATGGTGTGGGGGATGTTTTCTTGGCACACTTTAGGCCCCTTAGTGCCAATTGGGCATCGTTTAAATGCCACGGCCTACCTGAGCATTGTTTCTGACCATATCCATCCCTTTATGACCACCATGTACCCATCCTCTGATGGCTACTTCCAGCAGGATAATGCACCATGTCACAAAGCTCGAATAATTTCAAATTGGTTTCTTGAACATGACAATGAGTTCACTGTACTAAAATGGCCCCCACAGTCACCAGATCTCAACCCAATAGAGCATCTTTGGGATGTGGTGGAACGGGAGCTTCGTGCCCTGGATGTGCATCCCACAAATTTCCATCAACTGCAAGATGCTATCCTATCAATATGGGCAAACATTTCTAAAGAATGCTTTCAGCACCTTGTTAAATCAATGCCACTTGGAATAAGGCAGTTCTGAAGGCGAAAGGGGGTCAAACACAGTATTAGTATGGTGTTCGTAATAATCCTTTAAGTGAGTGTTTGTTGTGTTGCGGTATTAGTGATTTATACCAATGAAATGATGCAGCTGCTGGGCAATCACCCCTGGTTGTAGAATAAATTAAGACACTGTGGAAAATATATTTTGATAATATAATTTAGCCTTAAAAATAGCCATTTAGTGATACACATGATACGTTTGGACGTGAGGTTGCCGGTTCTCGTACTCATTTCAAAGTTATATAAAATATCAGGGTTAGATTTAGTTTGCAATTTGGATAATTTTTTACAAGATCCCATGAGTCCTGGTAAAGGAAATTTCAACTATTCTGAAGTGCTTCTTGTTGGAAAGCACTCTCACCAGAATGTTTTTTTTTCTTTTGTTAAAAGCTGTCAAATTATTAAGCAGTGTCCCATGTAAGTTTTTTTCCGCTAGTATTTTATGTGGTGTGATGGAATATATTTTATTTAATATATTTTTCTTTCTTGGTTTTCTTCCCTGACGTGGTGTATGTTGCAAAGTAAAACTTAAACAAGTTTATTGCGTTCTGACAACAAAGAGTTCCGTGTATTTATTTAAAATCAACACTTCTTTTATAAAGAACACCGCTTTCTCACATAACGCACTGAAGCAGCCCGTGCATAGAATGAATAATCGATTCTCGAGCCATTGATATCAACCAATTCAGCACCACCGCCATGGACAGCACCTGGTAACGTCACGCAACAGTAGCCCCTCACTGCAGAACAAAGATCCAGGGGGCGGGGTTGGATCCACATCTAGGGGTGGAGATGGGTAGGTTTAGGGGTGGGTTCAGGGATCAGGGGGTGGAGACGGGTAGGTTTAGGTATATGTAAGGTGGGTGGAGTTGGATCTAGATCCAACCACGCCCCCTTGATCTTGTGTTCTCGAAACGGATTTGCATAAATCGGATTTCATGCAGTTCGTTGTTGTTCAGACTATCTAAATATGATCGGATTTCAATCGGATTTGCACAAAAATCAGATTTGGGCTGACAGTCTGAACGAGGCTTTTAGGATTCCAAACCACATACGAATGTAGCTTGAAACGGATTTGCACAAATCGGATTTCATGTAGTTCGTTGCCGGTCAGACTATTTAAATATGATCGGATTTCAGTCGGATTTGCACAAAAATCGGATTTGGGCTGACAGTCTCAATGAGGCTACAACATTCCATTTGGTTTATCTGTTATAAATCATAATGTAAACATTGTATCCGTTTGGTCTATCGTGTGGTCCGTGGCCTGAATGATGTTTTAGTTGTGACCTCACAGTAACCAGCATGTTATTTTGTTACAGGAGTTTCCTGAGAAGACCAGGCCAATCAGTTTCAAACACCCACCTTTCACATGTCCTGACATGAGCCCCTCCTTTTCTGTGCCCACCTCAGGTAGGCTGGTCTAGGGTCAGTGCTTCATTGTGTGATGAATGCAGACTTCTGATCTAAAGTCAATACGGTCAAACTTGATTATTCATGCTGCTAGAATTAGTCAGGAATGGGACAGTTTTTTAATTAGATTTTTCAGATTTTCTTTGAGGCTGTGAGGGCATTTTTACCTAGATGCTGATGTTTATCATTGGTGATAAATGTTAGCTCTTGTTGTACCACATGCAAACTTAATTACAGCAGAATCTTTAGAACATGTTTTGGTATCTGATCTTCTGATTCGCTGTATCTCTATTGTAGTTGAGCTGGTGAAGGCTGCAGATATTAAAGTTATCGCTGCCCTTGGGGATTCATTGACGGTGAGTGTGATTATTGGTTCTTTCCTTTTCAGTTTTAAAGACCACTGTTCATTAGTTAGCTGACAACAGAATTAATTATACACTATATTTAATCACATTCACTCATGAGGCAAAATCATGGGACAAAAACTAACATCAGGGATAGTTCACCCAAAACTGTCAATTCTGTTATCATTTTATGTCGTTCCAAACCTGTATGACTTACTTTCTTCTGTGGAATATAAAAACAGTTTTGGTTTCCATTGACTTTACCATGACTTTAATTGTTTGGACAAAAAAACTATTTCTCAAAATATCTTATGTTCAACAGAAAAAAAAAAGTCAGGTTTGAAATTACATGATGGTGTGTAAATTATGATGGATTTTTTATTTTTGTGTGAAGTATCCCTTTAAAGGGGTCATGAACTGAGAAACCAAAATTCCCTTGATCTTTTGACATACAAGAGGTCATTGTGCTATAAAAACATCCTGTAAGTTTCAGAACTCAAAACGTTTTTGTTAGTCTAAAAACAGTTTATATTGAAGCCAGCCTGCCAAAACGACAGCTTGTGGAATGTACCACTCTATTACGTAATAGTGTGGCTAAACATTGCCTGTGCAGATCAACACCTGCTTCTACAGTGCTGCCTGCTTTGCCCCGCCCACTAATTTTACATTAACAGTTTAGCCCCGCCCACCAATTCTACATCGTTAACTGTTTAGCCTATTACTTCTAAATGATGTTTTTTGATGCAAAAATCTTGATAACATTATAAGTGGACCTCAGAGTACAAAATAATCAAAGGCAGTTCATGACCCCTTTAAGCAGATAGCAAAATAAGAACACATTTATAACTAATGCAGTTACTGATAATACAGGTGTGTGGTGAATAAAGTTATAATAATAATAATCTCTAATAATAGTAATTCTCTCACTTGTAGACAGCAATTGGTGCAAATGCAACCACAGTTCTTGGCATACCTATTGAATTTCGTCACGTGTCTTGGAGGTAATAGTATTACTAATATTATGGAGGTAATAGTACTACTAATATTAACATTGCTTTTGATTTCTTTGACTACTACTTTTAGAAATAAAGTGACTTATTTGCCAATAAATTTTTATTGTGATTATTTCTTATTTTAACAGCATTGGTGGCTATGGAACCTTTCAAGATGTCATTACACTGGCAAGTATGTAGTTTTGCATTAATGTCAGTCATATTCTGCACTTACAAACCATACAAACCAAAGCATACAGCATTGGTGACCCAGACTGTTCTGTGCTTATGATTTAGACATCATTCGACTCTTCAACCCCCATTTAGTGGGACCTGCCCCAACTAAGACGGTCCATGGGACCCCGGCTCCCCTCTGCGAGACTGGATTTAACCTGGCTGTAACGGGACACAACACCTTGTAAATGCCAGTACATCAATAGTCATTCTGCATAAATGATTATTAAAGATAAAACACTTGAAAATATGCCATCAAGATATTTTTACTTTAACTATATTTTTCATTTTATCAGCTGATGATATGAATTTTGCTGTCTTCCTAGTAATCTTCCTGAACAAGTCAGGCATTTGATTGATACACTGAAAACATACGAGGTAAGTGTATTATTTTGTTACAGTGCTTTTGAATATGCTGTTTCCTACAAATACAGATGGTGAAATCTTGGCATTATTGTGATTATGTTCCCCATGTTTTGCTATAGGATATTGACTTTGATGAGGACTGGAAACTGTTGACCATTCTAATTGGGATGAATGACATCTGTGATTACTGCAAAGACAAGGCATTACTTACAAAGCTGTTTCTTTGGCAAACAACAGACAGAAGATTCTTCTACAGTATTGACAAATTTTGTTCACAATGACAAAGCAGAAACTAGAGGAGGCTTAAATAAACGTTAAATTGATTGTGAACATATATATGCTTGTGAAGATTATCATTAATAGCATGTCTCATTGTTCTCATGAGAAGTTGTCCTAGTGCTTTGAAATGTGTTTGCTTTTTAAGAAACGGCAGTTCTAGGCTAGTCAAAGTGCTGAAGTGACCTTTAAAGAGTCGGTGTATTCTGTATTCAGACATTGTCCTGTAGGAGTGCGTTTTTGGAGCCTCTAAATTTATGTTCTCTATTTATACACACAGTCCCTGTTTTCGGTGGAGAACTTTGTCCATTACATGACTGTGTCCTTGGAAATGCTGATGAATGAGGTAATTTCTGAGAATTGATCAGAAAAATTATTTTCAAAATATGATTTATTTTCTCATCCATTTTTTTTTTTTTTTTGTAAATTTATGGAACTGAATGTACTATAACATATATTAAATTGGTCAAAAGTAAAAGTTAGACTTTTATACTGTTACAAAAAATGTTTCAAATAAATGCTGTTCTTTTTAACTTTCTATTATTCAAAGAGTCCTGAAAACAAATGTATTTAAGTTAAGCAGCACAAATGTTTCCATCATTAATGATAATAATAAGAAATGTTTCTTGAGCACCAAATTAGCATATTATAATTATTTCTAAAGAATAATGTGACACTGAATACTGGAATAATTAATTACATTTTAAAATATATTAACAAGGAATAAACTTATTTTGCATTGTAGTATATTTTTGAACATTTTCTTTTAATTTACCTTTGCAGGTTCCTCGATTGATAGTGAACGTGGTCCAGATACTGCCGATGGAGACCCTGAGGGAAGTACAGAAGCCCACGCCAGGATGTCTGCTCCAAAGGTACAGGAAATGAAATCGAGCTCTTATCAAGCTTTATCGAGCAAAGAGAGAAAGGGGTGTCATCGATGATGATTGCACATGGAAAATGCATATTTAGTTACTTTTTTAGAATCATTAAATCAAAACTTTCTTTAAATGTTCATGTGTAACAACATTCAACCTGTTTTGCTCAAGATGGTTGGCATGTCATCTTTATTCATTCAGTGCTACAGGATAATTTCTCTCATATCCTATCCTATGCTCTGATCTTTCCAGGTCATTCTGCTCCTGTCTGGTTAAGCCAGCTGCAGGATCTGCTGATCTGAAGGAACTGGTTGGAGTCAATCTAGAATTCCAGGTGTGTTTGTTTTCACAGATATCTACGCAGTTATATTATCAATCTGTAATTTGCAGATGCTGAATGACATTGCTTTTGTCTTAGAAAGCACTGGAGCAGCTCTTGCACACTGACCGCTTCTTTAAGAATGACTTTGCTGTAGTTTTGCAGCCATTCCTGAAACACGCAGATCCTCCAAGACTCCCTGTGAGTAGTGACCACTGACTGTTTATTAATTATGTAATTTATGGCACTTTGCTGCTAGTTTTGCATGAAGGTTTAAATGGTAAATGTTCCATTAAATGTGCTGTTCAGAATTAGTTCCTTTATATTTGTCTCTGCTTAGAATGGGAAGATTGATATGAGCTTTTTTACTCCGGACTGTTTCCACTTCACCATGAAAGGGCATGAGGAGTTAGCCAAGGGACTGTGGAACAACATGGTAACAACTTTAACTCTGAAGAAATTCACAAAGCTCCAAAATAAAATAATAAAATAAAATAAAATATACAAATAATTTAACATATTTAGAATATTAAAATAAAATGGAAATTAAAGAAAAGAAAAGAAAAATAATAAAAGAGAATAGAAAAGAAAACTGAATAATTAAATAAAATATTAAAGAATAAAAAAAAATATTGAATTTTGTTGTGCAGTGCAGCACATTTGAGGTATTTTACCAGTACAATCTCTGATTATACGTCACATACAGGCATAGTATGTCATTTTAAAATCAAATATTTTCTCTCATTTCTCGTGTGGCAAGTTTCAACCTGAGGGGGAGAAGTTCATGGTGGAGAGCTTTTCAAACCCTATTGAGCTCATTTGCCCCCCTGTGGTAAGAAATTATTATTAGTGTAATTTTATTATGCCATTATGTCACTATATGATGTGTTGGATTTTCTTGCTAATTCCATTAATATGTGCTTTAATATGTATCTTTCCTGCTCAAACTGACAAATCCCAGAGTCATCCTTACATTTACACCAGACCCAGTGCTGCAAAGTCAGGCACATCACTTCCTGAGATGCCCCAGTCAGCTGGCATCAGACTAATTGTTCTCCACCTCATCTTGGCTTTCCTTTCACTGTGGTTGGCTGTTAATCTGGCCTCCTTGTAGGACATCCATATGGAGTATCATGGTACATCATGTCTGCCCACCCGATGTTCCACTTGGGCTTAATATCATTGCTTTGATCCATTGAGGATCTATTCTGAGACTTGAGCCACTGCAGGATGATCTATGATGAAACTGATAACGAGGGAGTAAAAGATAAATAAGTTATCAAAAATGAACAGGAAATTGGAGTTGGCAAAATATGAAGACTTGGTTAGAGTCAATATCATGTGTAATTGCTCTGTAGAGTTTATGCAATGGAAATGGTAATGTTAAAACCTCAGAATAGAAAAATATATGCTAATGTGATGACCTTTTCTGATATACCCAACCAAAATAGCACAAGAGCAGGTACAAAGCCACTTTTAGCTCGGCGTAATGCTGCTATAATTAATTTAGGTATGAAAGGTAACTGTGTAAGCTAATTCTGGATGGTTTGAAAAAAAACGGCCAGAGGTTATACCATAAACTCATTAAGCCTAGAACTGAATGTTGACTGAGAACAGCTGTTTTGCTTCTGAGAGTATGGTGAAAAGTAAACAGTTTGAGAGCTTCTTAATGTCCACAGTAATCAGATAATTGCTTTGGATGCTGCAACATGAGAAGTGCTTTTGGTCTTCTCAAATAAAGCTTTCAGAAGGGGCACTTACCTGTTTTCCTTCTATTTTTTCTTTGAAAGTAATTTTCATTCAAGATATGCTTTTTCTACACAGCTAAAGGTTCTTTGTGTTTTTATTTTTTATTTTTTATTAATTATCCTATTACCAATCAAAGAAGCCATCTTTATAGTTGTAATTAGCAGCTCCTATGGGTTCTTGGAAACAACTAAACAAGCATAAGTTAAATTAATTATAGCGATGCAATTATATTGGTAGTTTCTTCACATTTATGTAATAAATATGTTCATGTTTTGTCAGTCTCTTTGATTCTGCCTGCATTTGTCCAAACTTAGCTGAGTGCTGCATATTCATTAGTATTATTATCATTCAAAGTGGATGTGCTTTGACCCACTTTATACCTCAGAACTGTCAGTGAATTGCTAATATTAGCCTGTTTTTCTATTTAAAAGCCTTTCTAAAAATAAGTACACAACAAAGAAACTAACATGCAGGTGTTTATATTTTGCCACAGGACGTAATGTCTATCATTAATTCACTCGGTTGTTGTTTTTTTCTATCCCTGAGATCACAAGTGAATTGAAGGCTTATTTGTGAATACCCTATCAGTTTACCTTTAACCAATTCGCAGTTAAGCACTGTCGTTTAGGAGGACTAATATTTTTGGAGCTTTGTGTTGTACATATACTATAGATTTATTTACTTTCCTGTACTGACAGCTAATACAAAGCTATTGCCTTGATCAATACCAATAATGAAGATGTCTCAGAATATGAGGTTATTTATTTATTTTTTATTTATTTATTGCACACTGGGAGTTCTTTTGATTGGAGTTTTTTACATTTAAAAAGTAATTGCCTAACTCAGCTCTGAGAAACTGCTTTTCATGGCTAACTTATTATCATGATCCGAAATAATTGAACTCGATCACAAAAATAAGCATTTATTTGAAAAATTTGAACTTTTTATTATTATCATTCTTACAGGGTTTTGGTAGATGAATGGAACATTTTAGTTCCACATAAGTATGTTGTCCTCTGGGCATTTCTGGGAAAGTAGTTAAGCAAATTGCTCATTTTGTTCAACCATGTACATTATAAAATAAATCTGATTTCCATGCATGACTGAATAAAACAGCACCGTACAGTTTTGCATATATTTCCACAGGGACAAAAAGTAGAATTTATGCATTTTAATAGAACTTAATTACTTGGGGAAAAAAAATTATTGCAAAACTCAGGAGCAAATGTGATGTATGGTACGTTTTTTTATGTCCATTTCAAACTGATACAAACAGGAAACCATACATTGTTTCCTCTCTGAAGGAAATTAGATGCAATACATCACAAGCACGTACTCGTACTCCTACTGACTGTTCGATTTGCATTCAATTTTAGTGTGTCCAGAATAGAGAAATAGCATTATCTTCTCATTAGAAATCAATGGTCAACATATCTGCCGCCTCGAATGTCTTGCTTTTCTGTAATGTATCTGTTTAACTCAATATATTTTTCTCCAACAGGGGTAAAATGTGTAAACAGCTGCCTCTAACGTGCACATTATCAGAGCCCACTAGGGTAGAGCCTTGTTTTCTGTGTCACCTACGAATAATATGATAAATGAAGTCTGAATGGTTTGTTGAGACACACAATGAGTGGCTGATATATTGTTTTCATGAGCTACAAGGATATTTATTCACGTATTGCAATTAACAAAGAGAGCATATTTCCATCAAAGCACCCTATTAAAACATAAAAGAATAAGTGGTGAACAAATAATTAAGCAGAAACATTTGATCACATTTTTGCATGTGAACTGAAAGCCTACACAACATTTAGAGGAGCTGTAGTGAATGTTGCGTAGTACGTAATTGCATGATGCTCTCCCACATCTAATAATCTGCTTCCTTCTCACATTCACTCTCTTTCATCCCTTGCCACTCTCTTTCTAATGCATCTTTACTGTGCTCAATAAATTAGTTGGTGGGATAATCACATATGGTTCCCCTGAGGTCCATCATTTACTGTCTATGCCAATGTTTAATGGAGTCCCTTTCTAATTGAATTACTTTATGTTTTGAATAGCAGGCACTACTGACCGACTTCTGTTTGGTATTCAACACAAAGATTCATGCCAAACAGCCTGCCATTCATTTTGCTTTATTAGGGACTAAATTACTACAATTTGATGTTTTTTACTTTAATATTTTACTGTACAGATATTTTAGTGGAAATCATGATCTACTTGTGCTCAAAGCCATTTTTATTTGAGTAATGCATGGGATCTTGAAGGAACCTCATAACTAAGAAGACATCTGTGTGGATGATTTATGTGAGTAATGTCAGTTTACCAATGGAGATTTGACCCCTATTATATTTTAGACACGTCCTAGATTATAATTTTTGAATTAAAAGGAAAAAAAAAAAAAAAAAAAAAAAAAGCTACAGCCTTGTTTTGAAATGCCTAGATGAGTTTCAGGAAAGGGTGATGTTATGTTTTTGTTTGCCTTTGGTCCCAAGCAGAATATTAACACAGCAAGCAAACCAGCATCGCTTAAATGTATTGCTTAATGTTGCGATACATTTCAAAATGAGTAAAAATAGGCAAATAAATCAATTTCTTTAGATGACCCAACACACCCGTCTATAAAATATGGGACCCCAACTATCGAATAGAATTTGTACTTAGGCTACTACTTAGTATAGGCTATATGCATACTATGTGTATTATTACTAGAATTAATAACATTTAAATAATCAGCAAATGTATGAAATTAAAGTAAAATTTAAGCATCCATATATGCATATAGTAATATAATAATAATAATAATGAACTTTTTTTTCATTATCATTCAGTAGATGGTGAACTAAGCAGCTGTACTTCATACTGATGTCATTTCCTCTTCATCACATCTTCTATATAAAGGCGGCATCGCTGCAGTAGTGAGTAGTGACATTGAGGCATTGTGATCCGGCGAAACAAATAAGAAAAGGCGCCTTATGCGCATAATGCATCCATAAATCAGCGAGTGTTTCCCTTCACTCCGAGGAAAGGACAATACTAGCGTTCATTCGCTTTTCTCTGGCTCGACGGTTCTTCACTTTTAAACAGACGGTTGCCTGCGCTTCGTATTACGACAATGATCGCACGAGGATGCGCTGCTCTCGTGGTGCTGGTGAATTTTGGTAAGTGTGCAAGATGTACAAATAATCACGTAACGTGTTAAGTTATCGTGGGAATACTTAGTGGAATTTGGATGATGAATTGATTCTGTTGACTACATTTTCTACATGTGAGCTGTGCCATGTCTCTGTCAGCACCAAGGACAGCGGATAAAACACTTGTGAGGAGCACAAAAGGCTTTTCACACTTGACATTTGTAAACGTAATCTCGTTACATGCTTTACAGTGTTAATACAGTCTTTTAGTAATTCATCTTTTTCGAGATTTCGCATTGTAAACCCAGGGTTACATATTTACAAAGCCATTGACATTAAGACAAATACAGCAATAACCGCTTGTTTACTGTATCTGTGTAAATCTCCTCACGTTGCTCCACCTCGGTTGTTTTATAACTATAAAACATACAACAAAACATGACATTTTAACAGTTTTCCTCAGATTACAAACAGCTAGTGAAAGTTTCTGCGACTTACAAAGAACATGAATAATTAATGAGCTAAGCCCTGAAGCAGTTTATGATTGGTTGTCTGTTGCACAGAGTCATTTGTTTTTGCTTATCAAAACTCTCTCTTTCTCCAGTCTTCTCCATACCTGTCTCTCCAGGTCACTTGGACGATAATGATGTGAAGGTACGAGTTGATAAATCATTGTTTAACAAACAAACTATTCGTTTTCGGCTTCACTGCTGTTCAGTATTATTTTGATGTGTATTTGGAGCAGCCTTTTGGAACATAAGGATGCACAGAATGGCAGCAGCCATAGTCCATGTTGTCAGGAAGTGTGGAGGAAAGCAGCATAAGTGAGACAGTGACTCAACAACACGATTTCAGCCTAGTGACAGCTGGTGCCATGTGTGCTTACTCAGAGGAGGCTACCAACTACAGATGACTGCAAACTGTGCTTTTAAACTATGATGAACTGAATTTAAACTTAAATTGAAGTTGGGTTGCAAACATTTATCTCAGTTGAGATTGTCACATGATTCTTTCCTTAAGAGAGGGTATGTTTTGATGAAGGACACTTGAGTATTCTAAAATGTGTGTAAATCTGAAGTTTTGGGGGGGAAGACATCGGCAATGTCAAGTTGCAAACAGATGCAGTTCTTCTCGGTAAAATGATAATGCCATTTCAGCAACGCTTTGGCCTTACTGAGGGAGGCTGTTTTTCCCTGACAGCAGAGAAATGTTTGACTTTGGGGGAATGTGGAGCCAAACAAATCGCAGAGACGGGTGAGAGGGATGAAAGCACTGAGGAGGAAATGATATTGATTGAAAGTGAAATGTAAGACAGTAAGGATGGCTAGATATGGGGGGTTTTGAGATATTGTTGGCATGCTGCATCTGTGTCCTCTGTTACATTAATCTCATGAGTGCATGGAGTCCATATATACACACTACCGTTTAAAAACAAGGATGCATTACATTTATTAAATGCATATTTGAAAGATTTCTAAAGGATCATGTGACACTGAAAACTGGAGTAATGGAGCTTTGCCATCACAGGAATAAATTACAATTTAAAATATATTCAAATAGAAATATTATTTTAAATTGTAATAATAATATTTCACAATATAATTTTTTTTCAAAATAGCTTAAACATGTCTCGCTATTTCCTAACCCAATCTTCTCTGTCTTTGTGTAGGTGATGAAGTGTATTGTGGAAGTAATTGCAGATGCCCTGTCCAAGCCTCATCCCATCCCAGTCTCCCAGGACTGCCTTGAAACCCTCAGCGCTGGTGAGTGCCTACATTAGTGACACCTGGACTACTATTATTTCTGTATATTTAGCTGCACTTGGGTGCACTTCCTTCCTATCATCAGCAGTGACCTTCCCGATATGATCAATATATGCTATCATTGCTGCTGTGACTTCACGTTTCTGATAGTTGAAAGTTAATGGAGCAAAGTAATGAATGACATTAGCACAGGAGTCATAGTGTGAAGTTTTGCCATGCACTGTTGAGTCACATTGCAGAGACTTTTTTCGTTGATACTTTAAATTGGAAAATCAATCATTCTATTAGCAAGGCAGGTACTGTTACTGAGATAACGCTTACAACAGTGAAATCAGACGCTCTGTGAGAGGCTTACACAATGAGTCTAGGACAAAGAAACAGTGAAGGACAGATACTGACAGAAGGAGAGAGGAGGACCGATTTGAGAAAAGCAGAATTTCATAAAGACACTGTAAAAATGTTTTTAAAAAAATTGAACAGAAAAATTGCTATACTAAAAACTTTAACTGTTAGTTACCTTACCAAAATATAGAAAAAATATATTATATTGAAGATAATATAATATAATAGTAGTAATAATAATAATTATAATAAGAAAATCATTATTATAAAATTAATTAAAACTTATAAAATAAATAATTGAATAAAATGCATTTTAAATTTTAAGAAAATATTGTTACTGTCAGTCCTCTGTCGTGTGTGCCATGTGTTCCTGCCTCTTGTGTCCTTTTTTGGTTTCTTTCCTGTCCTTGTTTAATGTGATTATTAGTTCATTCTTGTCCAGCTGTTTGTGTAATTAGCCTGTGTATTTAAGTTCCTGCCTGTTCAGTTTCGCGTCGTCTGGTCTGCTCATTACTCCCTGGTATTCCTGTTTGTGTCAGCCTTGCCTTGCCTTGTTTGGAGTCATTAAAGACTGTTAATTTGAGCTTACTCCTCGTCTGCGTGTTCCTGTATCCTCCTCGTGTGTGCACCGTGGCAGTTACAATGATAATTATTTTCATTTAAAAAAATAAAAAGTATAAATCACCTTATATATTATAAACCACCTTCTAATTCATAGCGAAAGGGACATTCTCAAGATTCTGTTTATACCCACCTTTTTTGTTATTAATACAGGAAGAAAAATAATTTAATAGTTCAAATAAGTTAGTGTATTAAAATTGCATTATTAAAAGACATACAGTTAGTAACTGTAAAATATACAGTAGGGTAATCACAGTAAACTACATCTATAACTGAAACTAAAAATAAAAAGATAAAGATCATTAGTTGAAATAAATGTTAACTGAAATACAATATATTAAAAAATAATTTCTCATTTTAATTTAGTTTAACCCGATGAACTGAATAACTAAAACTGAAATAAAAAGGAACAAAAAGTATATACACATATTTAAAAACTACTAAAAATGCATCAAAATGACTAAAACTTGAACTAAAATAAAATGAAAATGGACAATGCAAAAATAAAAAATGGTAAAAAAAAAACCTGTTATGTCTCAATGATAAAATAAGACTGATATACAGACACCAAAATACCATTCCCTAATGCTTGTCCATTATTTGTCAATTCTGTACAGCAATATTCTGGCAGCTACAGCTACAGCTGTCAGTTCTGTACCATAACTTTAACAGATTGCGAAGAGGCTTGGCAGAGAAATAAGGCGACAGACATTTTTGGAGAGAAAGTAAGGAGTAGAGTGAATAGCATTGCCATCGAGTGAGCAGCCAAATCTGCATGCTCTCTTTGTCGGTCAGCAGAAAAGGAAAATTTTGACTCAACGTTAATTCAACGCAAATCTCTCCTCCCCCCCTCTTTATTGCTTTCACTTTCTATCTTCTCTCTCAGTGGACCTGATCATTAATAGTGCTGCTCAGGAGAAGGCAGTAAATTTCAGGGCAATTAATGCAAATAATGTAAAAAATAAAGTGAAGTGCTAACTGCTAAAAATAGTGTTTGGAGTTTGGAACTGTTTGTGAGGTGTACCTTATATTTTCCAGATGACAGGCTTGTGAGCATCCTGCGCCACCGCAACTTTCTCCGAGAGATGCAAGATATCGCTGTGGAGGGTAAGAGGCAGATGCACCAGATTTGATTGGGACAGCATTAACTAACTCTGTTTCCTATAGAGAAACGCTAATGGTAGCAGAATGTCAGTTGGGTGCTAATGGCTTTTTTGGCAGCAGTAGGTCATTTGAAATGTAGAGCAGAGAATTGTATAACACTGCTGATGAACTCTGAAAGAGAATCCATACATTCTGTTTTATTGCCAAGAAGCTGCCATGTCTGCTTGTGACCATTTCCCCACCAAACTGTTTCTTAGGAGCCAATGAAGGAGCACAGAAACACCCAGGAGATCCTCCTGAACATGTGACTAGCCTCTCTAGAGACACAATGAAAACTGCAGGTGAGATTAATCCACTTCTTAATTGCCACGGTACATGACTCTATGCTAGTCTGCTACATCTTTATTTATTTATTTACATTCCCATACGGAAATGTTATATCTGAGAGTGTTATTGCCATATATGTTACATATATATATATATATATATATATATATATATATATATGTATATATGTATATGTGTGTGTATTAGTGCTGTCAAACGATTAATCATGATTAATCACATCCATAATAAAAGTTTTTGTTTACATAATATGTGTACTGTATATACTTATTATGTATATATAAATACACACATACGGTATATATTTTAAAAATATTTACATTTATATTCATAAATGAAAATATAAAATGAAATATGTATATTTTTATATTATATTTATTATATATATATTTAATATATAAACAACATATTTTTCTTAAATATATACATTCATGTGCTTGTATTTATATATAGGCTAAATAATAAATATACATAGTGTACACACATATATTATGTAAGCAAAAACTTATTTTGGATGCGATTATTCACGATTAATCATTTGACAGCACTAATATATATATATATATATATATATATATATATAAATATAATTTTTTTCCCACATATTTACATACTCTGTCTGGATAGATGAAAGTTAGAGAATATAGAAAGATTCTGTAGAAAATTTTGTTTGTGTACATATGATAATTATATCTATATGATGATTTTTTTTATATGGTATAATTAGTAGCAACCATATATGTCAACAATATATTTTATTTATATGCAACTTTATTAAAACAACATATATACATAAATCTGTATATTAAGTTTTTTTGTAATAATTTTTTTTTTAATGCATGTGTGTCTTTTATACTCATATAATATCATATATATGAGTATTATACTCATATATAATATTATATAATATATAATAAGCTGTATTGATGAGTTTTAGGATGGATATACATGTATGTGACATATGTCCAAAAAAGTTCATACATATTTGTGTGGGCTAGATATATATGTTAATATATTGTTCCAATTTCTAAGGCTTCATTTGTGTTTTTACTTCATACGAAAATACGATCACAATTTAATATATATTTTTAATATATATTTAATTTGTGTATGGGTTGTTTTACTATATTATTATATTATATATTTTTTATATACATGCTTATACACTTGCATATTAGAGAAGAAAGACGAGAGATTATTCTAATCGTAGAATAAATTCCTGGGAAAAAAACAAAAACAAACGCTGCTTTGATTTAGCATTGCCTGTCACTCTTCAAAGGATAGAAGTGCTCTCAAAGCACATTTTAGTGTGAACCACTGTGTTCTGCTCGTTAGTGATGCACTTAGCAGCATTCTGACAGAATCAGGGCAGAGGGCACATCTGTCTCTTCTAGTGTGCATCCTTTCGTGGTGAAAATGCACACTACCAGTGGTACAATATTGAGCTTGTAAAATTTCTTATGCAAATGATCCTGGACTTTTGTCTTGGATATGTCATATCTCAAGTCCGTGGGCACAAGTGTGTGGGTGCTAAATATCATTCTGTACTTACAGTGTGAGAGTCAAGTAAAACACAGATTGTGTTTTAAACTACCCCTTAATTTGTGAGTGGGTTGTCATTTCATTTGACCTCATTCAAAAGTGCTGACCTTGAAAATGGTGTCATCTATTTCTATGATCTGCTTGCATTGCAATTTCACATATTAAGCCGTGTCAGTCTACTTATGGTCAGTCTGCTTAACTTTTTCCTGAGGTTAACGTGTTTTGAACACACCATCTATATGTTCGTTTTCAAGTACTGTGCTGCTGAGGTCAGACAGATTGTGCCAAAGAAAACCCATGTAAACAGTCTGTTCCACAACCTTGCACTTTCATTAAAAGGCACTGCAGCAGAATCACAGACGAATCAAATCTAAAAGCTTAGAACCTGAAGACCTGAAAGAAACAAAAACAGATCTCAATAAAGTCAGTCTGTCATACAGTATATAAATCAAACCCTAAGGATCTTACCGGAAAGAAACCCATCTGGATAAAAGAATATCACACAAAACATTTATTTATTTTGATATATGAATATATTAATTTATTATCATATATGAACACTATATAATTACAATTTCTTTCTTTATTTGAATAATACAAAAATGAGCACCTAACCTCAGTGTAACCCTTTACCATCCTACAGATGATCAGTCAATGTTGGTTGCCTTGGATAAACCAGAAGAAGATGCAGAGAAGAGAGGAGTAGGACAGGAGAGCTCCAGGGAGAGTGAGGAGACAGAGCAGGAGTCTCAAAAACGCTACCAGATTGCTGAGGAAGAGGAGCGTGAAGAACGTGAGAGTCCTAGCAATCACATTTCCAACTCCATAAACCCAGAGCAGAAGAGAGAGTCACAGGAGGAGGTCACAAAAAGGGAAGAGGGTAAACAAGAGGAGAAGAAACACTCCAGCTTGGAAAAGGAGAAGGGAAATGATCCGGCTCACCACAAAGATGGTAATGACGAAAGCAATGTGTGGGATGCCATATGCGCTACTTTCTGAGTTTATCGTTGGGTTGACAGCCTTATTCAGTATGATATGATATAACAAGTGAAATTCTGACTGTAGATGAGGTGTAAGGATGCATTACTGGCCCGATGGGTCCAGTGCCCTGGGACCTCTCAAATTCAGGGACCTCCTGCTGAGAAGCTTGTGGCTCGATACCTGGAAACAAGCCACTGCAGATGTACAATTGATAGATGAATAGTGCTTGAAAGTGTGCCAGAAAGTACTGCCACGTTGTGAACTACACAAAGAAATGAAATATGTCACTTGTTCCAGGATCCTTCACAGCACCAGCAGAACACACTGATGTTCTACACTACTAGATTTCTTGATTTATTACGATTCTGAAACTCTCGATTCAGTTAGATTTCAATTCAGTTCTCATTTCATTCCTTTTTGATTCAATTCTAATTCATTTGGGTGTATTTCAGCTATAATGTCCACTTTGCTTAAAAATAAAAAATCTCTCTCTACTAACGCTGTAAATAACACAAGGCAGTGTTTAAAACCGATAACTTAGGTTATTTCCATAGGGTTTTTTTATATTTATTAAAAGAACTGATTTATAAGAGTTATTCATTTCAGGAATCATGCTACACTGATTGTGCTGTATGTTTTTGATTCACTACAAAGAACCAGCTCAAGAGTCATTTGTTTGTGAATTGGATTACACTGGTAACCAATGTAGGTTTTAGATCCACTAAAAATAACAGACTCATAACAATCGTGGAATGGACACTGGTGCCATTCATTTTGATACAAGTTACATAAAATGTGATTTCTTGATACATTAGGTGAATATTAATTTTAAAATTGCTGTGTAATGTTTTGTTTTGACAAAACATTGTAAATTCTAATTAGTGATTACGAGTTCTAACAACAGAACATTCATATTTTTACTTAGCTCTAGTCACACAACATTGCATTTCTTTTGATTTTAATTATAATGTGTTTTTCTTCTCTTTGTTTCTTTTCATCTCAAAACTGAGGTATTATTTAACATATTTACAATTGTTATTTGGCCATTACATCATACATTTGTAACACGAATGACTTCAAAGTATCATATCATATAAGGATCATAAGTACCATGATCAGATGTGTACAGCTTTAAGCCCAGCAGATGAACAAATAGCCACAGTGCTCCTACTAACAAATTGTCACCCCTCCTACATTCGATCAATAGCGACATAATCACTACTCTTTGAAAAGTGTGACTGTGAGTAACAGGGATGTCCAGGGAGAATTCATATAACAGGCACTTGCTTATATCATTGAAGAGGTTGGGAATAACAGCAGGAGATTGTGTCTAAGACAAAACAAGGTTAAAACGGGACAGGAGGAAGGGATGGGGAATGAAGATTGATAGGGGAATTTAGCAGTGCTCCATGAACAGGCCAGTGTGACAGTGCCTCCATTTATGAAATGAAATCCACGTTGCACTGTGGCCCGCTGAATCGATTCAATAATTGATGTTGAAGGCCAGCCAGATCAGCAAGCTGCCTGTAGCTTGTTAAAAGTAGCCCTCAGATCTCAGAGGAACTTGGTGAAAAATCAGACATTTCAGGTGACTTTGCTTTAGTGTGTCTGTTAATAGAAACAATGATTTGGGAATCTGTGTGTTCATGAGTACAGATAGGACAGGATGGGGGCTTATATTTCAGGATAAGAGGCAACAAGCAGTGAGCTGTGAGCTGGCAAGAGAGAGCATTTCATTTAGAAGAGTGCTGGGTTTGCTGATGCTGCACTAAAGTAAAATGTGTGTGTGCGTGTGTGTGTGTGTAGAATAGAGAGAAGTGACTAAGATAGATTAAACAGAGAAGATAATATAATAATTATAATTTTGTTCCATTTTTATCTGAAGGGGAAACAGCCACAGATGATCAAGAAGCCAATCCTGATGTAAAACAACCCATCATGGAGGACAGCGAGGAGCACAAGGGAGCTGAAACAGAAAGAGCACATTCAAAAGAAGAGCTGGAAGAAGAGGAGGAGAAGAAAAGAGAGGTTGGAGAGAAGCGCTGGAGTCGTGTGAGCAAACTGTCCCACAAGAGAGTAGATGCAAGCCCAAAACTGGATGAGCACTGGGAAGCACCACATCACTCTAAGGAGAGAGAAGATCAAGAGGGGGAGCTGTGGAGGAGCCCGGAGGAGCAGGAGCTGCAGCTCATGGCACAAACTCAACCACAGGACAAACGAGATGAAGAGGGCAGCGGCAGCAGAAAGACAGGGGTAGGACACCTACACGTTTTCTTAAAAGTACACAAACAGTATTTTTCTTCCGAGGAACACAAAAGTAGAATTTTTCTTTCTTTACATGGCTCTTTCAGTGAATCCATGGTTCATTGTGACCATGTTGGTCTAGCTTCAAAAATGACAAAAACAACATTAAAATAATCCATGTGACTAATTCCAAATCATCTGGAGGAGTCATGCTATAGTTTTGTGTAGATATTTTATAGTTTTTTGTTCTTTATAAATTAAAAAAATATGTATATGAAAACTATGTAATCAGTATATTGAAATGATTTCTGAAAGATCAAGAGACACTAAAAATTCAGCTTTAACATTAGGAATAAATGACATTTTAAAATATATTAAAATTGAACAGCTATCCTAAATTATTAATTTCAAAAAATTATAAATGCAAATAGATAAATACTGTCTTGGTGTGCATAAGAGACTTAATAAAAAAACGGACCTCAAACTTTTGAATGGTAGTGTACAAGTAAATGCTCATGAAGCAGTTTAAAATGAACTAATGGCCTGATTTTCTCTCTTCTGTCATCAGGATGCTGAGATTGAAAGTCTGGCTGCCATTGAGGCTGAACTGGAGAGTGTGGCTCAGAAACTCCATGATCTGAGACGAGGCTGAGCTGCTCCAGCTCTTCTTCTCTTTCCACTTTGCCCTTCATCTCTCCTTCAATAGAAAGGCATGTTAACTGGAGATGAGGCTCTCACCTTCTTGCTCAGTCCACAGCAGTGCAAGCTCTTATCTCAGCGCCGCAGATTCTGTGCTTATTCCCTCCATGTGTTAAATGAAACCTCAAAGCAACTTCTCTGGTGTCAGACATTCAGAGGTCCCTTCACTTTTTTTCTCCTAGCTCCTCCGCTTTGCTTTAATGTGCTTGCTTCCCGAAGAAATTTGGCCATTGAGTACATTGTAAAATATTTGCTACCCAGAATTATCACACTAGGTTGAAATTTTAATATACGTAAGGATACATATCTGAAAGATTGTACCTGATATAATGGAGTCTTATGATCCATAGGCAATAATGTTTTTATTAGATATGGTGATGACTGTAATTAAATGCTTTTTGGGTTTCAAGAAAACAAATAAAGATCAAAAAGAAGTGTTTCAAACTGATTCCACAAAGTGTGAGTCTGAACTAAACCTCAAAGCGACCCAAAACTGCAGACAAACAATCAGTCAAAGAATTCTCAGTGCATAAATCATTCTTTTGTTATTTTAGAGGCCTTTTCTGTCTCAAAAGAAAAAAATTAACATATTTACAAACTATACATCATGTACAAGTATAACGTGATGGGGATAAAACAGACTAACAAACTTACAAAGTCAAAATAACAAATTTAATACATTTGCCAATCATATTTCAGGGAAAGTTCACCCAAAAAATGCAAATTCTGTCATCATTTACTCACTCTCATGCCATTCCAAACCTGTATGAATTTAGTTTTTCTGTGAAGGAAAAAAAATTATAAATGTGTTGTTTTTTTTTGTCAATAAAATTAAAGTGCTCAGTGAATGGTTCAGTGTTGTTTTAACCTCAGTTACTTTCATTGTATCAACAAAAACATTTTTCAAAATATCTTTTGTGTTTTAAAGAAGAAAGAAAGTCATGATGACTGAATTACATTTTTTGGGTTAACTTTTTTTTTTTGGTGAAGTTTGTTAATTTTCGATTTGCAATCAATGCATAACCCCTATACAATCTCATAGCACCTGCCACAGGTTTTTAACGGGCCCTTCAGATATGAAATGATTCAGCCTTAAAAAATCGTATTCTTCAATCTTTTTAAAAAAAGCAAGCAGAGCTGCTGTTGCCGTGTTTTAAGAGATTAATTGCCAGCAGATTGCTTCATTCGGTGTTCCAGCTGGACACCTATTTAAATAATGCAATGTCTTACACCCAAATTATGACACCAATTTTCCTTTCAAGTATTTCATTAATATATTAACATCAATAAAATTTGTAGTTTCTCCACAAAGCCATTTTTCTGCAAATCAAGTTCAGTGCAACATTCATAAAAAATCTAATCATATATATATATATATATATATCTCCAAGATCAGGTCGACCATTCCAAACATGAAATTAAATAAATGAAAAGACGCATTCAGTCATTTCCTACACAATTCACATTTGGCACAAAGGAATCTTTTATACACCTACCCTTTGATGAGGGTTCATTTGGTTTATGAACAGTAAAGAAATATTCTATTGCGTTGTCTCTCGGCATCACTGCGAGGACGTCTCCGCTGCTAAACTCGACCTGCCATGCTGGTGAAAGTTTGGAGCCATACAAGCACCACCGCAACTCAGTCCCTGATGGGGTCCTTTCTTTATCCCCTCGCTGTCCATCAACCAACTGCTTTCATTTCCCAGCATGCCACAGTGCATTCCGCAGGCCACAGATGGGCTCTGAGCTATCCCGTTCAATCTCAGATGACCACACGCCACTCCATTAGACACCTGACCTTGCAGGACGCTGGTGATGTGACTCAACAGGTCATCGAAAAACTTGGGGACTCCCTCGTAACCTGGGTAAAAAGTGAAGGAGGTTTTAGATAACATTAATTAATGGGTTTCTTGTGACGGTTTTGAAAGGATTGTAAGCGCTCTGAGAGGTAGATTAATAAACGACAGATATCATCTGTTGTCTTACTCCTGCGGCATCATGGGACTCGTTGGATGTACCACTGAGAGATATGAAAGTGCCGTTCCCTGCTAGATACACAAGATCACCATGGCAACAAGCGGAGAGAAGGCCAGGTGGCTTTTAAACATACTGTAAGCTGACAAACACAGCTGTGCCTGCAGATACTACTACAGTCTTTAAATCAAGAGCTTCGAATGTACTTTTTTCCCCATCCTTCCACAACAATATACACACTACCAGTCAAAAATTTTTGAACAGTGGTTCAAAAAGTCTGCTGCACACCGAGCCTGCATTTATTTGATCCAAAGTACAGCAAAAACAGTAAAATGACTGTTCTCTATCTGAATATATTTAAAAATGTAATTTATTTCTGTGATTTCAAAGCTGAATTTTAGCATCATTACTCCAGTCACATGATCCTTCAGAAATCATTCTAATATTCTGATTTGCTGCTCAAAAAACATTTTATAATCATACTTATGTTGAAAACAGCTGAGTAACATTTTTTAAATTTTCTTTGATGAATAGAACGTTCAGAAGAACAGCATTGAGCTGAAATAGAAATATCTTATAACATTCTAAATGTCTTTAGCATCACTTTTGATCAATTTAATGCATCCTTGCTAAATAAAAGTATTAATTTATATAACCCCCCCCCCAAAAAAAATATACTGACCCCAAGCTTTTGAATGGTATCGTGTATAATGTTATAAAACCTTATTTCAGATAAATGCTGATCTTTCTATTCATCAAAGAATGCGGAAAAATGTACTCAACTGTTTTAAATATTGATAATAACAACAACAACAACAATAATAATAACAAAATGTTTCTTGAAGAGAAAATCAGCATATTAGAGTGATTTCTGAAGGATCGTGAACTGAAGACTGGTGTAATAAAGCTGACAATTTAGCTTTGATCACAGGAATAAATTAAATTGTAAAATATATTCAAATAGAAAGCAGTTATTTTAAATAGCAAAAACATTTCACAATATTACTGCTTTTGCTGTATTTTGGATCAAATAAATACAGGTTTGGTGAGCAGAAGAGAGATCTTTAAAAACAGGGGTCACCAAGTTCGGTCCTGGAGGGCCTGAATGCTGAAACAATTCTTAAACCTGAATCAGTTACTAAACAGCTCTCTCTCTCTCTCTCTATATATATACACAAAGCATGGCAAGAATAGTGGGCAAAAACCCAAAGTGAATGATAGGGACTGTCAAATGGGAAAAATATTGCATCATGTTTTGGAGAGAAGAGTGAGAAGCAGATAGTAGATGTTTTAATAAACAACATTCCACTGGGTGAATTCAAAAGTTGTATAAATCTGTTTAAATAGAGGTAAACTCCTTATTAAAGAAATATTAAACACCTTATTAAAGAAAAATGACCTATTTTAGCATTACAAAGCACTAAAAGGCCTCTTTATGATTCCGCACTGACACCATGTGGTCTGTTTGCATTATTGCATTTCTGGTTTTGAAAGCGGGAATAGAGGTCAGTGCATAAAGATAAGATATATTACCCAGTCATTATTGGACTGGATTCAGTCACTGGACTGTGAGGACCTGCGCGTACCTGGGAAAGCGTTTATGTCTATGACGGCGTGCTGGCCGGTGTGGTTGTTGATGATGATGTCAATCCCGAACAGAGAAATACCAAGGGCCTGTCGTAACCTTCTGGAAATTTTCTGAATGACATCATTGTTGGGTTCCCCGTACTGGCCCTCCATGTTGTCCCTCTAGAGGAAACCAGATAAGGGACAAATGAAATGCCTGTTTGTTGAACAGTTTGTTGCTTATGAATCATTGCGAAAGCCAAAACACTTCAGAAGGCATGCTGACTTACGCAGGTCAGGTCAGAAGAGGACTCAGGTTTGGACACATTATGACTGTTGAAGGATATTGCTCTCCTGTCTAGAAGAAAAACAACACAACTTCAGTTGTGTAAGAAATATTTACACTACTTTTCCAAAAGTGGGGGATAGCAAGTAAAAAAAAAAAAAAGAAGAAATTAATACTTTTATTCAGCAAAGACACATTACATTGATCAAAACCTTAAGCAGCACAACTGTTTTCAAGATTGATAATAGAAGGAAATGTTTCTTGAAGGATCATGTGACACTGAAGACTGGAATAATGGCTGCTGACAATCAAGCTTTTCCATCACAGAAATAAATTACACATTAAAATATATTAAAACAGAAAACAGCTATTTTCAATTGTAATACCATTTCAGAATATTAGTGCTTTTACTGTATTATTTATTTTTAAATTTAAAATTTAAACCCAGTTAAAAAACAACAACAATAACTGTTGAACAGTGTTGCATACACAGTAAATATTTCAATTCTTTTTGTCCTTGTCAGCTACATTTATTCAGCAAAGAAAAATGGCCAAATCCTTCACTGTCTCATTGTAAAGCAACAAAAATGACAAAATCTTGGCAATGGTGAATTTGATTGATTCATCGGGGGACATAATTCACCAAACCGCACTGGCATCTGATACCAAAATCTTTGAGTTGCTTATTCAATAAATACCATGTCAAAAACAAAATAAACCACTTCTCTGTAAGAGAAGGAAAGGGTCTAAACATCAGCAACATATGTTGACAGAATGGTCTAGACAGGCTGAGAGCCCTCACCATCACACAGAGTTGCTCACGAGCTGTTAATGTCAATCTCACTTTGTTTCTGATAAAGCTTTCAAACATAAGGAAACCTTATAAAAAGTTCCAGACTAAGCGGGTTTGTTGGGACAAGCTTGTGTGGATGGTTCAAACTAGTTGAAAGGATGTCCGGATGTCCAAATTTCTGAACCTGGCACCCTATAAAGTGTTTTTATTGGCTTTAATGCCACCTGGTGAACTTGTGTCCCATGTGTGACACACACAGAGTGCAATTTACAGATTTGTCTTTATTTCTATGTGCAAAGTAATATGTGACCCTGGTCTGGAGCACAAAAGCAGTCATAAGTACCACAGGTATATTTGTAGCAATAGCCAACAATACATTATATGGGTCAAAATGATCAATTTTTCTTTTATGCCAAAAATCATTAGGATATTAAGTAAAGATCATGTTCCATGAAGATATTTTGTAAATTTCCTACCATAAATATATTAAAACATAATTTTTGATAAGTAATATGCATTGCTAAGAACTTCATTTGGACATCTTTAAAGGCGATTTTCTCAATATTTAGATTTTTTTTTGGCACCCTCAGATTCCAGATTTTCCAATAGTTGTATCTCGGCCAAATATTATCCTATCATAACAAACCAAACATCAATGGAAAGCTTATTTATTCAGCTTTCAGGTGATATATAAATCTCAATTTTAAAAAATTTATCCTTATGACTGCTTTTGTGGTCTACGGTCACATATATCAAAAAACTATGTAATATCATTCAAAAATTTGTTCAAAAGTCTCTTATGCTCTCCAATGCTGTTTATTTGATACAATGAAAACAGTAATATTGTGAAATAATATATTTAAAAATTATATTTATTAATTTGACGGCAAAACTGAATTTTCAACATCATTACCTATAAAGAGTTCCTTATCTATAAAGAGTTTGATTTATGACTCAATTACAGAACCAAATATTTCTAAACTAATTACATTCATTAAATACTTTGAACCATCCATTAAAGGGATGTTGTGTGACTCAACTTACCTGTGGGTCCAGATGGGAAATTTCTAATGGAGGGCCGCTGAACCACATTGTAGGCCTCTCCTACAACAAACACCTTATACAGCACTGCATTATGGTTGATGAAGCTCTGGATGACACAAGGGGGCTTGATGTCCTTCAGATCTTCCTCACTGAAGATGATGGCCATCTGTTGAACAGGAACCAAATCAACATCTTAATACATTCCAGAGCAGGTAGGTTATAAATTACCACGATAAAATACACAGATACTTGTTGTTATCTTGAAATGTAAAGGAGCAAACAAGAAAGGTCAAATATAATGTATGTACTGCACTCTCACAACACTAAAACTGCCACACCAAAACCCCCTCAATCCATTTATGTTCCGTGTTTTTCCTTTAGCTAAGTAAACCCATGTGCTCACAGTCATAAAACACATGATCATCAACCTGTTTGCACAAACACAGTCGTTCAGCAGTCAGTGGTGACACATTAATCTAGTACGTTGAGTTACTAGTGTCTTCAAGCAGTATTCTGAAGGTATGTGAGTGATCAGAGACTTTGCCTGTACATTAGTCACTGAGAATCAAAGATATGGTCACCATAGCAACGGAGGCTGCACCTCTGTTAATCATCCACGAGGACAGCAGGGTTGCGATGAGAGATTCAGGTTTACTCTCTCTTTACAGGGGGATATGTGTCAAAATACTTTACAATTTATGTGGTTTTTATTCTTTTTTTTTTAGCATTTTTTTAGTATCACACGTTCAAGGCAAATTAAATGAATCACACATTATAATTTCTGTGATATTTCAACAACACTGTGGCCACTTCAACCTCATAAAGGCACAGAAATTATAATGTGTGTTTTTTACTACGAATAATAATAATGATAATAATTAGACCTCTCAGTCCTTTAGCTTTATGACAATAGAAATCCTGCATGAAAAATGGTGCTACTCAAGCCCAGAATTAATAATTTTAATGAGACACCACTCAGTGTTAGAAATGATTAACTAACATCATGTAGCACCTCTTATGTAATGGATCGGAATAGCACTGTACTCTACTGTACTTATATACTGATTATTATGTAAGATATGAAAAATAGTGCAGGTTACAGTAGAGTAAAGTCTCTTACCTCATGGGAGTTGATGCCATGAGCTACTTGGGTTTTGCAGACTGCAATCAAACAAAAATAGTGTGAAAATGTGTGTCGCACAAGTACACGAGGAAATATGTAATAAGCTGATTTTTTGAAGTCTGAAACTCCTTTTCTGAATTAGATGAGCCAAATCTATGTATGTAAATGGTCCTAAAGATTACTGCTGATTTTAACTGTCTTAAACTTACTGAAGGGAAACGTGATTCCATGTTTCTGAAGCTGCTCCAGAGTCTCAGTGCCACATTCACTCTTGAGGACCATGAAAGGAGGTGAGCAGATTCTGTCATCTACAGAAAACACACATGAGCACATGCTATGGTTTTGTCTAGATCTATTAAATTATTTAATAATACATTATTTAAATACGCATTTCATACATATAATGACTTGAATATTCTTCTTATGTGTTAAGAATGTTTTTAATTTCTGGTTAAAAATTAAGTTTGATAATGTAACTGCACTGATATCATAATGAAGAAAAAAGACAAATTAAAAGGGTGAAATTCTTGAAAATAAATTTAAAAAACAAAATTTGTATTATTATTTGTTTTAAAAAATGAACAAACTTCACTGCTTAATATTTGAAAAACCTCTTCAGATCATTTAACAAAGCAAGGTTGGTTTAGGTTATAAAATGTCCCACGGAGCGATAGATAGATAGATAGATAGATAGATAGATAGATAGATAGATAGATAGATAGATAGATAGATAGATAGATAGATAGATAGATAGATAGATAGATAGATAGATAGATAGATAGATAGATAGATAGATAGATAGATAGATAGAATATTAAAATTAAGATTTAAATATGTAAAATCTATGTCAAAGAAGTCTTCTTTACTCTTATGGATCTGATCATGAAAGTCAACTCTGATTCTAAATTTTGTTTGTAAAGGTCTGGGAGAAATAAAATATGGTATAGTTGATTCTTGGATGTGTTTTGATTTCATCTTACTTTCTGTGTCTTTTTCCCCCTAACTAGCTAACATTTCTTTCTTTCTTTCTTTTTGCTACACACACAAATGAAAATGCAACAAGACAGCAACATCTTGACAAGATTAACCAGCACACCCTGAACATAAGTCTTCGTAGACACAAAGTTTGGATGGGGGTCTTAATAATGTGTAGCCTGCACACATTTTAAGTGATGACTACACTTTATACAGGATAATATTACTACTGGATCCATGGAAACTAAACTGCTGAGGTATCTGTGAATTTTCAACTTGCTTTTGATCTGCAAACATCAATTAAATCTTATAAACAGCTCCTATTCCAAGAGTGAAAGTGCAAGCTATTTATAGCCGCTCATAAACAATCTTTTTCTATGTTGGGCAGCGCAACACAGCTCAGCATATTAAAGCATCACATTTTACATTAGACAAGGAATGTGAATCCATTTGATCAAACAAGCAGTAACCTTTAAAGCAGCTACAAATGCTGAATACTGCAATGTGATGTGTAACAGTGATGTATGAGATAAACCAAAGTGCGCATTTTGGGGGATACGGGTTGATTATGATTCATTATGAAACCATAGGATGAGCAATCAGTTTACACAACCAAGTCAAATGACTCAAAATTAACTGAGCCAAAATAGCATTGAACTTCACTGCAAATCCCACGAGTAAGAACATAAATGTAAGTCACATAAGACAGTACTTGCTTTACATTCAAATACTTGGCCCACAACAGCTTGTTGTCATCAATTCACATGGACTTGACATGGTGGTCGATTAGCTCATGGAAAAATGTGTCTCATTTAACAAAATCAGTCATTGATGGCACTTGCTGATAGAACCAAACATGCATGAATTGGGCAAGTGAGTTATTTTAAAAAGGATCTTGTGTAATGCAGAGGGTATATGAGCTGTGTTATCTTTCTTTTCCCAGAATCCATTGCAGTGTTGTTTCATAAGCTAATAGCCATAGAGGCAGTTGCCTGGTGAGCAGGCTCGAGAAAATAGTCACTCCCTTTGTATCCTAAACAGAGTCGTCTCTTTCTTAGAGACTGGGGAAGCACCAAGGCAGATGGTTAACTTCACACTAACCCTCAGCTGACACTCCTGTACCCACACGTCCCTCTGAGAACATTGACGTTCTGATATGGTTTTGATTGGTCAACATCGGTTTCTCTGATCTGAATGCAAGAGATTTCTTTGTGAACAATTTGTAAAGCATGCTAATTTTTGCACTTAAAGATCCTTTATAATATCCAAAAAGCCACACTGTCACATTGACCACACAAGATGCTCTTTGGATCATTCTCAAAAACCTCATCAGGTTGTACTCAAACTTGTGGAGTTTATACAGCTTGAGTGTGTCTGTCATTAAAGCAAAAGAGGGACAAACCAAATAAGATATTATATAATTCAAATTCATTTTAATTTAAGGAACTGCTTGACTCAAGTTTGTATCCTGACATAAAAAATGGTAATAAAATGGTAGTTTGTACTAAATTATAAAAGAATGCAAATTGAAACAGTCCCAGACTTTAAAGGGATAGTTCACCCAAAAATGAAACTTCTGTCATCAATTACTCACCCTCATGTCGTTCCAAACCTGTAAGACCTTCGTTCATCTTTGGAACACAAATTAAGATATTTTTGATGAAATCTGAGAGCTTTCTGACCCTGCATAGACAGCAATAAAACTGACACATTCAAGGCCCAGAAAGGTAGAAAGGACATAATTAAAATAGCCCATGTGAAATCAGTGGTTCAACTGCAATGTTATGAAGCTAGGAGAATACTTTTTGGGCACAAAGAAAAAAAAAAGACTTTATTCAACAATTTCAGTCTTAGATGCTTGTACAGGCGAGTAGCACGACGCATGCACGTGATGCTGCAGGAAACGGCGTTCTGATGTAGAACGTCCATCTATTTTAGTTCCTTGTCTGTATATTCTAGTTCGAATAAGTAAGGCTGGGCAAAAAATTGCAAGTCATCCTCTCTGTCAAAATCTTCAGACATGTTTACGAAGACTGTTTTATACACAGTGTGCATCTTCTTATGCTTGTAAACAAGGTGAAACATATCAAGGTTCTATGTAAGAACACTGGCTCCTGCGTCAGCATGCGTTGCGCTACTCTTCTGAATGTGCATCTAAAGCCCTATTCGGACGGGATTACTTTTACAGGGGTAGATGGGGTAATGTAATTTTACCACAGGACGTCTGTAATATTAATGGTCGATTCGCACGGGATTAGAAATCTCAGTAAAACTATCAGAAGTGAGAGGGGTAACTAGATTTACGCACCGTCGTCACCTGCTTGTCGTCACGTGCGTTCCTGAATGCAAGTGCTCTTCATCGTTCTGCAACAGTAAAAATGCTTGAGGTGGTTTAGACAAGACGAGTGATGCGCTGAGTGATTAACAGGAGCCGTGACTATGTAGAACTGCTGTGTGTGATATGAACTCACTGTCAGAGAGAGAAGAAGCATAGCGTAGCTGGTATTGTTTTACTAATCCTGCAACGTTTTATGTTGAGGTTTGCCACTGACTTATCCCTCTGCCTAGAACGCAACTGAAAGCTTCTTCAAGCGCCTCCATATTTGAAAAACCGCGGAAAATGACAGGAAATGATGGAATATTTACGTATATTTTTACAGCTGGTCTATTTGCACGGGATTAGTATTACCTGAGATAATTTCTCCGGATCTTTTTACAGAAGGTAAAAGTCACCGTAATCTTTACTGACATTGTCTGTAATGATTACTGAGATGGCACATTCAGACGGGACTAAAATAACTGAGAAGCTCTGGTAATAATTACTTTACCCCACCTCTCCATGTAAAACTAATCCCATCCGAATAGGGTTTAAGACTGACATGGAAGAAAATAAATTGTTGAATAAAGTCATTGTTTTTGTTTTAGCTTCATAAAATGAAAGTTGAAACACTGATGGCACGTGGACTATTTTAATGATGTCCTTACTAATTTTCTAGGCCTTGAACTTGTCAGTTGTGTTGCTATCTATGCAGGGTCAGAAAGCTGTCGGATTTCATCAAAAAATATCTTAATTTGTGTTCTGAAGATAAACAAAGTTCTTACGGGTTTGGACGACATGTATCTAACTATCCCTTTAAGACCCACTTTACACTACAGTTCAAAAGTAGTTTTTTTTAAAGAAGACATTTATTCAGCAAGGAAGCATAAAATTAATAATGTTACAAAACAGAATTCTTTTTCTAATAAATGTTGTTATTTTGAACGTCATCAAAGAATACTGAAATGTATCACAGTTTAACCAAAAACCTTTTTAGCAATAAATTGGATTTTAAAATATATTAAAATAGAAAACGGTTATTTTAAATTGTAATAATATTTCACAGTATTGTTCTTGCTGTATTTTAAGCATAAAAGACTTTCAAAAACATTAAAAACTCTTACCAACCTCAAACTTTTGAACGGTAGTGTATGTGTAGATACTTATGTGTGGAAATGTTTAGACTGAATATTTTGAATGCAGATTTATATAGAATTCCTTTGGCACTACGCCATTCAAACAGCTGGTGATTCTGTTGGCTTGTAGTGATCCTGCGGGCCTCCTGTTATTTCTGTGGCCAGTGAATGCAGCGCGCAAGCATCACAAAGAATGAATGACTCAGCAGCTTTAGGACATAAGCCCTCCATAAGCCTCACACTTCCCCTGTGGAAAGGCAAAACCTGCCCTCCTCATGTTAGTTCACCCCTGAAGAACAAAGGAGGTTCTAAAGGCCTGGTTTACAGAACCATTTGCAACATTTAGAATTAGTGGAAATGCTGTAAATGGTCTGATCTATATTACAGCTTAGCATGTCTGACACAAAAAGCAACCAACCACATGTTGCGTGCCATTTAGGGGTGAGCTTATCTGAAATATATAGCTGGGTTGCCCATTATCAACAATTGTATTTAACACAGTTGTATTTTGTGTGATTAAATCACACACATGTATAACTGTGGATTAGTGCTGTAGACAGACCTCTCATGCATTCTTCAAGTTTATGGATTAGCTTGTATGACTTGCAGCGGTCCAGCAGAGTACGAATGGCTGGAAGAGGGTCGAGAATCACTGTTTCAGGATGAGCATCTATGTAGTCCTGGAAAGAGGTCAAAACATACAATTCATGAGGTCTTGCTTTGTATACGCAGCAAAATTAAAGTACAACAAAGATATAAAACTATATCTATATAATGTTACACTATTATTTTTAAATATGTTTCTAATAATATATTATTTTAAGTTATTATTAAAATATTATTAGCAAAATGTAACAAATATTAAAAATATATACTATTAAATTTTTTATTTTGTATTAAAAGACAAGGAGTGACGAGCAGATAAGTGTATGGCCACTTGAGCTGATTTATCTATTTACCTGAACACCCTGAACAAGCAGCAGAGACTCTGTGACATTTTGGTCAGCATCAACAATGTGGTCAGTCAGCTTGTGGATGATGACATCAAATGGACCCTGCTTCTCTATTGGCTGGCTCAGATCCAGCTAGACCGGGAGAACAAGGTAAAGAGCTCAGTAAACATCCATGAGCCATTTTTTAACAATACCCCTCCGGGAGAATTCTAATGTCAATATGAATAGGCAGAGGATGTCTTTTTATCAAAAATGCACCTGTGTGTATTATTTGTCAGACATTAACTATTATAATTAGCTAATTAAATGCAATGAAATTGAAATTCCAGTTTTGCCACAAGTTCTGTTTGCTCAAGGGGGACATTTGAAGAACAGATGTTTATGACGTGATGTTAATTGTGAGGTGTGATCTGTGCCGTCATTCAGACCTTGTACTGCTCAACTCCAAAAAAACTATTTTGTTTGTTCTAAAGCTCACATCTGGAGCAAATAGAGACAAAAAATGCATAATTACAGTATTTTTTCATAAATATAATGGTAATAGTAAAGAAGCAGTCAACTAATTGTGTATGACAGCACAATGTGTTCTGAAGGTTTTACATGTTGTCTAATATGGAAAATGTCTGCTTGGGCTACGTAGAACATGTGGTCCCTTTGGGTTTAACCTTTGGGGATGAGAGCATATTTCTTTTGGATCAGACCACAAAGGTTCTCGGCAAACGTCAGAGGCATTTGAACATGGCCTAGGCAGTTAATAGGGGACAGGGTCATCCCTAAGTGCACTTTTATTTAAAACGCTTAGACCCTCTCTTTTAAAAGCAGCACCAAATAAAGAACTTAGGCTGTGTGGCCCACCAGAGGTAATCCAAAGGGGTTTATTATCTTATTCCCTAAATGGCTCTGTTTAAGATTACAGTGTTTGGAAATACTCTCATAGCCGGCACAGATGTGTGACAAACAATTTGCGAAAACAGACATAAAGAATGAAGAAGATGACACACAGATTCCACCTTCACACTTCAGAGAAAAGATCCCTCCACTTCCTTTTTGTAGAGGATATTCAGCTGATACACACATCATCTGATATAGAGCATGAGACTGCCATGCTTTACATCACAATAATATTGCTGTAGCATTTTAGTCATTTAAAGTAGCTTTTTAAATAACAATCAGGCAAAGAGCTTCACTTCTTCCTGGATATGAGGCCTTATTTGCTTTGCTAGATTATTGTTCTTCCATCTAACACACTTCTTCCTGAAAAACAGAACTAAATCTCTAACTTGCTGTTGCTTCTGTTGAACAGTGAGGGACATAACATCATTACACCAAGTTAAGTGCAAGCCAAGGAAGTGATGGCAAACAAAAGTCCTTCTTTAAATTACATTTTTAAATATATTAAAATAGAAAATGGTTACTTTTAAATTTACAATATTGGTGTTTTTACTGTCATTTATAAAATAAGCATTCAAAATCATTAAAACATCTTACTGACCCCAAATTTTGATAAAAAAAGAAAAGAAAATTGATAAGGACATTCATATCCTTATTAAACAAAAAGCTTATAAGGATATGTGTTCACTCCCATGACCCTTGGGTTATTATATTTTTGAAATAAGTGTTGGTAAATTCTTGAAGTGTAATTATCTTATCTGTATGGTGGTGACATGCTGAAATGGCAGTTTTTAAACTATATGAAAATGTACTTTGAACTTATAAAATAATTTAAGTAAGTAAAGTAGGACAGGCTGAGAAGAGAAGGAAGTGTATGATGACCAACAAAACCTTTTTTAACAGTATTTACCCATAGAAAATACATTCAGGTAAATATTCAAAGACTTAATTTTCAAAAAAAGTGATGCGATTAAGCCTTTCCCCTTGATTGCTTTTAGTAACTTAATGATTAAATAATCTCATTATCTTAAACAAATTAATGACACTCCCTCTGTCTAAAGTGATCAGCCCATGGACTGATTGCTAGATAGTTAAGTACTTTAGAGACCGTATAAAATCTATGACTGGGTGCAGCTGGGTAGCTATTGCATGAGGTGTAAACAGGTCAAAGTCCATCCTTTACTCTCTTCGGTTTCCACGCCTATATGCTGTTGATAGCAAAGAGGTGTATTTTGGCAGAAGAGAAAAGCCCTCAGTGTTTCACTCATCCAGACAGCAGACAGCGTCACTGATAAATGTCTGACTCACAATAAAGGCCCAGAATGAGGGACCAAGGACCTTGGTTTAGTCTACCAGCCCTCACATGCATGTCCCAAAACAAAACAAGGTGACTCTGTTCCGTCATCACTCATGTACTTTCCATGGCAAAACATTAAAGAACAATGATTGTCCATAAACATATACATGTATTGATTGATTTAATTTTTAACTAAAGATTTGCTTTGAGTTCTGTGGCTACAAGCAAATCCACACCTCATTTCCACTGCAAGCTGCTTAGTTTGTTATAGGCAGCCCTTTACGTATCTCAGGGCCACCTCAGTTCCTTTTTAACTTAACACAATACAAACATGCTTGACAAGGACATGTCCTGCTGGAATGCGCAAATACTGTCTTCATATGTCCACTGAAAATATTAACACAAAAAGTCTCTCCAAAATAAAGCATTTCTCCAAGTCATATATATATATATATATATACATACATACACACATACATATATTATATATATATATATATATATATATATATTATTTTACTTTAAAACATAAAATATATCTTTAAAATAAAATAAAAAATTTACATATCTTCACAATTTTTTCTTAATTGTATGTCTATTTTCTATTTTTCAACTCCTTAAAGTTTAAATAGATTTTAAATCACAGATTTTCAATGTGGTCTTAGACTTTTAGGGGAAAAACACCCACACACAAAATAATAATAGCAATAATGTCTTAAATATGTCACAGTACATTTTAATCTCTGTGAGTCACGTGTCTAATGATTTATCAGTGCCATGGTGAAACAAAGGGAAGGTGCCACAAGTGCAACAGAATCATTCAATAACTCGCCATCCTTGAGCAAACATAGCATGATGGTGATGGCCTAACTTGAAAAAAGCCATGCAAGAGCAGTCCATGTTCTGTTCATCAACACTAAAATGGGGCACCAATTGTTTTTGTAGGTATAAGACATCTGTAGACATCTTTACTTGAGTGAAGCCAAGGATGCAAGATTAAGCAAGGACAAACGGAAGACTTAAAGACCTATGTGTACCATGCTGTCCCACTGCACTAATGTCCTCAGCACAACCTTATAGAATTACTTGATAAGACAATGTTTCAGCTTAGACTATAAATGCGGCTCATATCACCCTGATATGAAGAAGGCTAATCAGTGCAATTTCCATGCAATTTTGTAGAAGCAAACTTATGTTATCTTATGTTAGGCTATATTAGGCCTGGCTGAAAACAGTTTTGAGGCAAAAAAGTCTATAAACTGTTTTTACTGGCATCTATTCAATGGCAAAGTAAAAAAAGCCACAAGAAAGTCCATACAATAACAGTATGAACATTAATAATATGGCATTACAGTAAGCAACACCAGCCCTATTAAACAATGCATTTATTATTATACAATACAAACCTCATAATGCACAATTCCAACTGCATTCAAAAGTGACTAACTGTGTAGTAATGCAGTAATGCAGTAATAGTACACAATACTCTGATGAATTTAAGTGTCCCCAGGTATAATAGCTGCATTTTCATTTAATGAAAGGTCTGAATGATGAAAGGTCATCTGTTTCGAGCAGATGCTGACAAGTATATTGTGATGATATTGTGGAAGCAGCCGCACATTAATGAGCACCCTTTTGTGTCATGGAAAAGTCATAAAAAAAGAAAGAAAAATGCCATAAGGGTATCTTACCTGGATCATCTCTATGCCTTGTTTCCTGGAAAATAAAACATTGGAAAAACAAACTATGAATATTTTATATTGATTCCATGACTCAAATAATGATCAACGTGGACTAGAACTTGGAATAATGAGAACTTCACAATGAGACAAATTATTAGGAAGACAGAAATTCATACAGAACTGGGAAATAGATGTGTGACAAAAAAAGGGGGCTTCAAAAAGCAAAAACTTACTTAAAGCAATCCCTGTTTAGCTTTGGACTCAAATAGGACAGAATTCTCCAAATTCCCACTCATAAACAGGCACAAAAAAGCAACAAACACACATGCTTAAAATCAAGTATCATCCCTCTCCATTTCCAGACAACACATTTATGCGACCGATAAAGCAAAACAAAGCACTCTTTAAATGATAATGCAGTTCATAATGTATAATGAACAGTGTGTCTAATTAGTTCTTGTGCTTTGGGAATATCAGTATTTGAGCAACTTTAAGTCTTTAAATTTAAAAGTCCCTGAAGATAACAATAAGCTCACATCTTTATTAACAGCTGACAATCCTGTTGAGATTTAACGAATGCAGCACTGTTTGGCAGTTTATCAGTAATGCTGAGTCAGTAGTGTGTTTCTAAAGCTTCAGAACTAAGTGAAAATATCTTAGCCTTTCATCAAATGTCCCAAGACAAATATACCAAACAGTAGAATACCAAATCACTGAGCATTCTGAACTAGCTTAAGTAAAATCGGTTAAACCGGTTATCTTTAAGTTCGAACATGCTTGTGAAAGACAGATCATGTTGCATTAACTCAGAAATGTCATGTAGCCCACGCACGGTACGTCTTCCGCACAGATACGTATCTAAGGCATGCTCAGTGCCTCCCTCCACAAACACAACATTTAGTGAAGTGACATTCAGCCAAGTATGGTGACCCATACTCGGAATTCGTGCTCTGCATTTAACCCATCCAACGTGCACACACACAGCAGTGAACACACACACACCGTGAACACACACCCGGAGCAGTGGGCAGCCATTTTATGCTGCAGCGCCCGGGTGAGTGATATTTATAGCTTTATAGCCATATTGATGACAATGCAATGTAAACTTGAATAAGGTAAGTAACACAATTCGGCTTTGAATCAGTTAAGGAACAGGCACAGTCTTGCTGCAGACTCTTGGAATGCATGGAGTCTAAAGAGATATGCGAGCAATGTTACTCCTAATTCTGTGAAATTCGAAGACTGCCTGACTGCCTGCATGGTGCTTATCCAGGTAACCGGTGAACTTTGTCCACGCCTTTGTCTTTTTTATGGTGAAAATTTCCACAGATTGTTTTACGACCATCGAATTATGAGAATCCCAGGACAGTGTTACAAGTTACAGAGTTTTATAAGCAATCTAGGACAGTTCAGAAGGGACTCCCTCGAATAGCAAACGCTTAGATTATTGACAGGTAGACTGACTACACTGACGAAGGATGGTTTTATGATTGAAGCTTCATGGAAGCAGGAGTAGGTGTTTATGGGGGGAGGGGGTGGTACAGGAAGAAAGTTCATTTCACATTTTTTAGACAAGACGGAGAATACAAACTACAGAGACGATGGTGAGAAATAGTGAAGAAATATTTTTTCGTTACATTTACTGGACACAATAAAGTGAGTGAAACTGTGTCGACGAGAGGACAAGTGTGATGAATCATGTTTCCTATATCCTATAACACTAATTAACACTAAGCCCCGCTTGTTTTAAATCTCTACAACTCATCTGAATTACACATTCACGTTTTGACACATCAGCACCCTCAAAAATAAATATCTCATTTCCCTAACATTAAATGACAAGTAGTTTTAACATTTATTCGTTAAAATGAACTAGTATATATTTTACATTAGCACCTTTTTAACTAGTAGTTAGCAATCCAAACAGTGACTCTTTTTCATTGCCACTGGCAACTGTTTATTAGATAGACGCCAACTTGTTTCTTTTAAATAACTACTACAATATATCACTCCAATTGTGTCAAATAACTCCAATAATGTCAAAAACTGTGAAATAATGACTCAATTGTTATAAATAGCTTACTTTTGCCTGTTTGTGGAGACGATGACAATTGAATAGGTACAAAGAGCAATTTAATAAACATTAGTATGCTCTATAATGTATTGCGTAGATTGTTACTAGTAACATTTTACTCTTAGTAACACGATTTTTTAATTGAAATATAACAAGTAAAAACACTTATAGCACTTCAGTATGCAAACCACTAGTACTACTAGTACTAAGTACTGATAATTCATAGTTACTAGTATGTACCAGCAACAAATGGAAAACTGAAGTGAATAGTATTAGTAAATAAAAAAGACTGCCTACTAGTCACTAATGGATACTTACTACTAAAACTTACAACTTATTATTAAAAATGACAAATAGTCATGTAAACAGAATCTAGTTCGTTTGAAGAACTCGCTATAACCTAAGTAGGCAACAGGACGGCTCTTGTCTAGCACTGAGATGCGCTTTTACGCACCTGCACATATCCACGAAGGTCTGGAAACTGAGTTTTTTAATCTTCTTTTCGCTGAGCCAGTATCCAACTCTCTTTCCTTTCACGAACGTCTGCATCTCTGGAGAGAGATAGCTATGTCAGTCCAATTGCAGAGTATATTAATTAAGAAATCGACCAGTAATCTAGTGTAATAGCCTACTGTAAACTGCACGCAAGGAGAATAGTTGGGTGGTTAATGTCAAAAGATGCAGAAGATTTCATGAATGCAAGTTTGAACTGACCTGACAAAATCAATGTGTTGAATCAATGCGTTCTGATCAGTTACTTCTCGTAAAGTCCAAGTTACAGGTTTAGACTGTCGTTAATAGTCCATCCAGTATTGCTAGTGTCCTCCAGAATGCGTGTCCCTCTGTCTAAATAGTTGTTCAATTTTATGACAACTTCGTCACATTATTTATATGACACCAACACATATCGACATAACAAACACATCATGACACATCAGAGTGTGAGACCGGCGCGTGTCCCTTGTCTAACCTCAGTCTTATTTATCCAAGTGGTCTCTCCATTACTTGGCAATGCTGTCGATTAACAATGTAATGATGATTGGTCATTTGGACAGCAACGAAACTTATTTGCCCAGACACACCCTCTTTCAGAGGCGGGCTTAAGTCACTGGTGGGGATCTGCTCCGGCTGGATTCATTCATTCATTGGTGTTTCGTTGAACCAAAGTTCAAACCTTTACAATAAGAAATATAGGGAAATAAAAAAGAGGTGCAGTGGCTTGTTGGAGTGGTAGAGATGTAGATTTTAACCGAGGCATGAAAAAATACCATTGTAATTTATAATAAATTCTGAAGTGTTTTTGAACCATACTATAGTAACGTACTTGAATTAATTTGTTGCACTAATTCTATAGCTGCTGTGGATATATAACAACTATAGCCTAGTAATATAAACAATTACTTTACCCAATAGCCTACTGTTTTCTACAACTATAGGGTATAGTCTATTATAGTACAATACACTAAAGTTTACTGTAGTAAAAACTAAAGTATAACCGTATTTATTAGTTTACTATAGTTAATACTACAGTATGCTGTAGCATTCATTAACAAAGTGTTGTAAATACTATAATATATAGAGTATAATACACTTTACTATAGTATGGTTCAAAAACACTATAAATTACTATAGTATTTTTTCATGTGGGTAATTTCAAGTAATTTTCGTCTAGGTTAGCTATTTCAATTATATAAAATATTTTCTAATAAAACATTAAAGGTTTTAATGATATAGGCTATTTGTAATATTTAAATACTCTACTATAATACTAAATACTAAATATTCTCTCTTAAAAGTTTTGCATTACTTAGGCCTACCAGTGTTGTAGGCTTACTTGTTACTTATTAATTACTCCTTCCAAAAGTAACTTTACTTAGGTTACAATACTTTCTGGCAACAATAATATGTTACACTGTAATACCACCCCCACCTCCCTAAAAAAAATAAAAATAAAATAAAATAAAATAAAAATCTGAAATGTTAGCAACAATATATTTCTGCCTCATCATTTGGATCACAGTGAAAGGTTATTACAAACAATCAGTGGTGATTGATAGTGACTTTTAAGTGTTGTATTAACCTCATTAATTGTCATGTGTATTATGTAGCTTGAAGTTAATTGTAGCTACAGTTTCTCTGTTTCCCAAATATGATTATACTCATGATGTATTTTATGAAAGGAAATTGTGTAAGTTCATAAGAAAATGTTTCATTTTCTCAAAAGATTTTTTAAATATAGTAATACAATTAATATCAGGATCAGAGGGATGTGAGTATGTAATGCCAGAGTAAAGTAATGCCACGACTTCTATAATGCCACAACTAACACACAACCCCCCTCCCCCCTCCATTTTGTTATTTTTTTATTATTTAGATTTTTTTTTTTTTAGATCCCCTTAAGGAAAACAGCTTATAAATCATATAAATCACTAAATTACATATATTTTAGAAAATGTTTAAATGCTAAATGTTTTCTGTGAAGTTTAGGGGTATGGAGATACATTAGCTATAAAGTTTAAATTATTTTCTTATCTCAAAATTGTTGTGGTCTTTTAAATCCCTTGTAATTTTACAACTGCTTACTGTCATGTATGATAATGTTGGTTAAACTGTTGGTGTTACAGCACACCCGTGTATGTGACACAGTGATGCTCTGGGGGGCAGTAGAGTACTTTGAGAGGTTAATAATAAAGTCGGCGAAGATTCACGGGGAAACTTCCCGGATGTTGCTATTCCAGGAAGTGAGTCCTATGACAACAGTCCTGTGACAGCGTTGTGTGTTTTGCCTTGAGAAACATATTGCCCTGAAAACTGCGCAAAATGGCTTGATCGTGTGATCACAGTAAGTAATACTCATGTATAATCTTGTGTTTAGTGGATGTGATGGGGGCGTGTCGTTCTATAATAACACAACAGCTTTGAGAAATCTCCAGATGGTGAGGTTTCTTGTGTTTGAAGGACTTCCTCTTTGTTTATTTAATATTTCAAGCTAGTTTTATAATTAGTTTAGCAATGTGTTTCGTACAACATCAAGGAATTTAAATATTTTAGTGTTGTATTTTTGTGAATATAATTAAATATGAACTAGTATGTTTAATAAGTATTTAATAACAATAATGGTATGTTTTTCAATGGTGACTGACAGTTTAAGCTGATTTGATTTTTATTTCCTGAATATTCAGCAGTGATCACACCACTGATCACATGATCTCACAACCATGTGTTTGGTTTCTTGTCATCTTGTGCATTTGCTGTCATTGTTTCTCCAGAGAAGAGCATGGAGAATGATGAATTTCCGCCAGCGGATGGGGTGGATAGGTGTCGGACTGTACTTGTTGGCCAGTGTCGCTGCAGTGTATTATATATTTGAGATCAGCCAAACATACAACCAACTTGCACTGGCACAAGTAGAAAAGGCGGCTGGAGCACAGACAAAATGGTCGGGAGATGCTTCTTCCTCTTCAACATCTTCGACCTCATGGATCGTGACTCTGAAAACAAGACTTCTCCTCCTGCCCTTCTGGGTGTGGGCCACCATTTTCCTCATTCCCTACCTCCAGGTGTTTCTCTTTCTTTTCTCCTGCACAAGGGCGGATCCCAAGACTGTAGGATACTGCATTCTGCCCATCTGCCTTGCTGTTCTCTGCAACCGTCACCAAACCTTCGCCAAGGCCTCCAATCAGATCAGCAGACTGCAGCTGATTGACACTTGAAGTAATCGTTAAAGATGAGGAGGAGGTGCCATACAGTTTGGTGTCTTAGGGGGTGGGCAATACAAAAGTGCATTCATAAGTAAGATTATTATTTTTTAAGACTTGGTCCTGATTTTTTTTGGTGTAGGAATTAAAAGGGGAATGTGTTTAGGATTCATTTCTTTGTAATTTTTTTTTTCCTTTGTAATGAAGTATTTTCCATGTTGGCTCAGTCTTATGGTACTTTTTTTTTTTTTTTAGAAGCTTAGTCTTGATTTAACTGAAAAAAACTTTTATAAATGAAATCTAAGTAGCCTAAATGGAGGCAATTAAGCCATTGTCCAAGATGTGGAGAATGTTGATGGGGCTGTGTACTACTTGAATTACACTTCTAATGGTGGGTAGATTTTACTATAAATCACGATGAATAAAGATTTGTCAGTGTGGACAGCTGTAATTGTTTCCGTACTATGAGGCCAATGGATTTGTAGTGTCACTTTAACTCTCCAGGTGTTTGTTCTCAACTCCAGTGGACATTTTATTAGTGGAAAATAAGAAAACTGCCGACAGCGGTGTCACATATGTATTTTCCTTTTGTTTATAACAGTGTCTAACTTTTTATTTGTTTTGAATATAAAATGCACTCAAGGCAGGAACAAAGAAAGGAGTTGTAATAAGGAAAGATTTGTATTAAAAATACACTTTTATTATCAGTATTTTGTTCAAATATGATTTCTTGTCAGCTCTAGACATGGCAGGAGTATTCTCTCCAAATCTTCTTTGTGTTTATTTGACAAATACAGTTTTTCATGTATCATAGTGATAATCAACTGTCCTCAGAGAAAAGACATCTGTGTTTCAAAAAAGTTCATAATCTGTTAGTACCTGTCCATATCTGTGGAATAGTTGTGAACTCAATCTTATGTCTTATTGTTGAGGGATATCGGCATCATTTTACAGTGCGAGTAATCTTATCTTGAATAAGAAATGCAAAGGTTATTTAGCCTTGTTGGGTGTGGTAGGTTGTAATGAGTCTGGCACAAAACATTAGGTCTCAACTCAGACCTGTGTTTTGATTTTTAAAATCACGTCTTTTTGTCCAGTGGCTTTTATTCATTTGTTGAAATGTTCAAAAAAGGCAAATCATTTTTGTCTAAAAGGGCTTGACTGTGAATTTATAATGATAATGTTTGATGGGTATTTGTTAACTTTCCATTGCAATCTATACACTGTGGTTTGAAACTCAAATCAATAAAGAAATGTTATGTGCAGTCTGTGTTCTTTTGTAACTGCTACATTGATTTCTCAATCAGAAACTCAGACATTTTATTGGACAGTTTGAATCCAGTTTATTATCACCTGTTAAACCACAGTACTGATAACCACTGTCAATTTGTAACTTTACAAGAGGAAAAATGTATTGATAAAACAATTTTCCTTTCACACTGATATACTTTAGCCTTTTAAAGGAGCCTGAAGTTATGAAAAATAACTTAGAAATACATAAAAATAGGAACAAATTAAGGCAAAATCTCAACATAATCTGGAAATTGTGGCTGAGGTTTTTCTGAGGAGGGGTTATTGATGTAACAACACATATTTATGTAATAAAGGCCATGACAAAATGTCAGTTCTGAAGATCATGACCGCAAGGTTTTTCTCCGCTTGTTTGGAGGCCCTGAGTTTGACTTTTTGGTGGTCATTTCTGTGGTATTATCCTCTTCGTCACTGTCCTCTTCATCTATAGACATGGGTTTCACAAATAGAATGAAGTTACAAAATGAGACAATTATGACAAAATATAATGACGTTGACTTAATTGTTATAAGAATTTTGAAGTAATAAGTATTTTAAAGGCAGTAGGCTTATATCAGTAAAGTTAAGGAGCTCGCTGTCAAATGGAGACTTTTAGCCACCTTCGAAGACTTTATTGTATATATTTTTATTTATTGTTTAATTTAACTGAATTTGAAGTGTCTTGGTTTTCAATAAACAACCCAGTCCATTTTAGCAGCTTACCATCTACATCTGCTGTGCTGTTTTCCGCTGAGCCCCTTTCTAGTTCAACAAGAGCCGTCAAAACTTCAGATATATCAGCGTTTAATTTCTTGATGCCAGTTATCATTGACTTCAAATTGCCATCTGCTTGTACCGTAAACTGGCTTGTCTGTCCATCTCGGTACTTTAGCTCTCCCTTCAGTTCGCACGCTGCCATATTGCAGAAACACACTGTAAATCGGTTGCCAGATCTCACAATAAATAAATATATACACGCAAAATGGACTGCCTAAATAAAATGGGAAAAAAAGGAGTATCTAAAAAATGTATTTATAAAATAGAATGGAATAGACTGCATTACAGGCTAAACTACAGCATATTATTATCAGTAATTATGTCATTTTACAAAAATAGCTAAAATATTTCAGATATAGAACTGCTCATTAAATAACTGCAACAGGCAGCAAATGAACAATACAATACAATGAACAAAATGTAATAACCATGTAAAAATTTGACAACTGAAGAAGTTTTAAATATATATATATATATATATATATATATATATATATATATATATATATATATATTTATTTATATAAATCGTACGAGTAAGTGACACTATTTATAAGCAGTAAAATGAGTGGACATGGCAACACTGATCTACCCTTTGAACTCTGACCTATCAAATTAGTTTTGCGAAAATTCCTATTTTTTCTGTTTATCCGGAATCGAGTTAATGTGGGTGTGATGTATCAATACACATTAGTCAGAAAAAGAGCTCTGAAATAATAATTTCTATTTACAACTCCCACAACTCTCCCGCCAAAACATCCTGCATTTGCATAAACCGGAAGCAGCATTGGGGTTTTGTTATTGTCACAGTTAATCCCGAGAATCTGTTCGGGTAATGTCAAATTGCATAACACTTTCCTACATCTTTCTTTTAGTTCTATTACAGAGGACCCACTTTCTCCAATAAAGCGTGATCTCGTTGATAGTTCAGTTAGCTCGTGTCTCGATTCGTGCCCTGGAACAGGAACTAGAAACATTTTTGCGCTCATCTCGTCAAGGATGGCGGCAAATGATGGAGCGGAGGAGGCTACTGTATCTCTGGTGGACGTCTTAGAGGAGGATGAAGAACTGGAGAACGAAGCCTCCGCTGTTCTTGGAGGGAGTGATTCAGAGAAATGCTCATATCCAGAGGTTTGGCGTCTTTATGTAAACGCAGACTTTAAATAGAATCCGTTTTTAGCAAGCGCATCATACCTTGACACAGCCTATTTCAACATAATTCTTGCAAAATATTAGTAGGATTGTTTTGATTTGGGTTTAGCACGAAACATTATTAATAATGCGTCGATGCTGCGTCTATTTGTTGAAAATAAACCTTATTGCAATAACAGATAATACCAAGATGCCTTAAACAGCAGTTGTCAGCAAATGCTCAGTATATACATTAATATTCTCAAATGGAAATAAGTTATATGTTCTGAAAACAAGGTGATTATTTTTATTTTTTTGTCCTGACAGGGATATGTGAAGCGTCAGGCTCTGTATGCCTGCAACACCTGCACACCAAAGGGAGGAGAGCCAGCTGGCATCTGTCTGGCATGCTCCTACAAGTGCCATGAAGGGCATGACCTTTTTGAGCTATATACCAAGAGGTGAATATTTCCACAGTCCATCTAAAATAACCACTGAAGCCGTGATACTATGTTAGAAGGCACATTTGCTGCTGCTCTAACCCATTTAAGCAGAGCCTGATTGGATCTGACATTATTGTTTGATGGTTTGCTTAAGGGGTTCCATGTGCATTATGCAAACTATTTTGCCTAATTTGTATTAATATATTTTTGACAGTATGACAGGGATTATTTAGCGGTCTTTCCTTTTGTATTAGAGCTAGCTGCATCATTGGCAATGAGAGTGAATACCTGAGTGAGAACCGTCACATAAAAATAACTTTAATGTGAAGAAATTTCCACATGGAGATCCGGAGGCAGTAAAACTATAGGCTTCAGTGTTTTTAGGTGCTTTGGATTGAATTACACACAGATCCTACTTTAAATTGTGCTTGCTGAGGCATTGTGATATGTTACGAGTAAGCTGCACTCAAAACCTTATTGATAATACAGGAATTTTCGATGTGATTGTGGAAACGACAAGTTTGGGGAAATGGAGTGCAAGCTGTTTGCGGTGAGATTCGCTTGGCTGTTAGTTTGAATTTGTGTCTTTCCGTTTTAATTAGATTTTTCTAATCTGATGGATTTCTGTTAAACAGGATAAAGAGAAAGTGAATTCAGGGAACAAATACAGCCATAATTTTTTTGGCTTGTATTGCACATGTGACAGACCCTACCCAGATCCAGAGGACGAGGTAATGTGCGGTTTAGTTTGAGATGCATTCTATAATGTTCTGTTATTGCATGTTGTATTGCAAATTAACTTTAATTATGAATCCCTATTCAGATTTGTATTGTGTTTGGATGTTTAGAGTGCTTTTATTATATTACATACAGTAGATTACATGCATATATGAACCAAGTTCTCTCTTCAGGTTCCAGATGAGATGATCCAGTGTATCGTGTGTGAGGACTGGTTCCATGGTCGGGTTAGTATCAAATCAGATTGCAGTCAGGCAGGACATGAACATGGTTAAGTGTTCTTTGTGTGTGTAGATGAGGAGCATAATGCATTCAGGTTGAATGTTTGAGAACATCTCTGTGTGTTTCTCTCAGCATTTAGGCTGTGTAGTGCCAGACTGTGTGGAGCTGCAAGAGATGATCTGCGAGTCATGCATGAATAAAACACCTTTCCTTTGGAACTATGCTGCACATATTGCAGGTAAAGTGGTTATATATATATTTCTGCTTCCATTTTGCATTTACAGATAGTTCTTTAAAAATAGAGACAAATTAATGTATCAGTCAGGACCTATTAAACTGATCAAAAGTGACAGTACATTTACAGTGTTTGCAACATTTATACATTTGTGAAGATTTATTCTGTCTTGTTTGCATCAGTGCCACCCATAACAAAAGTAAGTCCATGCAAAGGAGAGGAGGATGTGAAGGTGGAGGCAGAAAATGGTGAAGAGGAGAATAAAATTAAAAATGAGAGCCCGAAGAGCCCTGTCGATGAGAAGGTATTACTATTTGCTGTAATGTGTCTGTATTCTTGTCTCTAAATAGGAGGATGAAACATGACATTGCATTTTTAATTCTGTTCATTCCTGTTCAGTCCATTTTATTGTGGACAGCCAAACTTAAATCTCCTACTTAGATAAGTGTTTTAAGACACTAGATGCACTAAGCTGTTTCAGACAGATATTTGTCTTTGTTTTGAAGTCTCACCACAAGGTGGCAGTAGTTCTGTTAGATGATGCATGTCTGAAAGACTTTTCATTGGGGAATTGGTTCATCTCATCTGTCTCAATTAAGCCGTAATTTGAAGGAATCGAGTTAAACTGAATTTGCACCACATTGTTTTGTTGCTGTTAGCAAGAATGCCAACTCAGCTGTATGAATGAGAAATGATTTTAACAATCTACACAGAAAGAGAGGAATCAGTGATCAAGATTTAGTGACCTTCTCTCTGCCGTCAGGTGCAGGTCAACGGGACATCCACCTGTAAGCGGAAACACCAGGAAGAAGCTGAAGGCTCCTCAGAGGAGGGTTCATGCTCAGGTTGCAGGCTGAGAGAGATGAAGGCCTCGGGGAGGAGCCAGACTCTGCAGGGCGCCGTGTTCTGGCCGTCTGCCTGGCGCACAAAACTCTGCACCTGCACCGACTGCAAGGTACAGCTCAAACACACTTTACAGAGGAGATTTACTAAATAATACTGCTTTTACCCTTGTTTAAAGGATGAGTTCACTTCCAGAATAAAAATTTCACTCACCCCCATGTCATCCAAGATGTTCATGTCTTTCTTCATTCAAAACAAATGAAGGTTTTTGAGGAAAACATTCCAGGATTTTTCTCCATATAGTGGACTTCAATGGGAGCCAACGGGTTGAATGTCCAAACTACAGTTTCAGTGCAGCTTCAAATGGCTCTACATGATCCCAGCCAAGGAATAAGAGTCTTATCTAGCCAAACGATCAGTCATTTTGTAAAAAACAAAAACTACTCTGTACCGTGTCAAGTGCGGTTCGTTTAACCATACCCTGGCCCTCTTGAAGAGGTGGCTTGGCTGCGGTACGCATGTAGTGTGATCTCTAACCACATTAGAGCATGGAACAGTTAATTTACTATTTTTGTATGCACTATTGTTATCATTATGCCAGCAAAAATCTTTATTACTACTTGGATATTACACTTTTCAATTAACTTAATTTTGAGTACATTTAGGTTTATAATGGGTCTGCTTCTCGTCTTATTGATGAACAGGTAATGTAGTTTTTTGTGAGTAAAGCTGCAAATTCCACCACTATCCTAAACAGCCTCTGTAATAATCCTGTGATATCTGTCTGTTAGCGAAAGGAAAATCGTGCTTGGGATTTAGTACAAGGCAACTGTGCGTAGTGCGATTATACCCTTAGAACTTTTTTTTTTTTTTTTTTCTAATCTTTATTATTAGCATTACAGTTATCTTTGTCTTGGGGTACACACACACACTTAAAGCTGCTTATTACTCATTTATCCATGTTTCTTTATCGCATTCTTTATCAATAGTTCCTGCCCACTAAAAGCTCCACAGATATATTTGCATACCATGATAATATAGAAATGATATAGAAAAAGTTCAATCGATTTACACTTTATATCATCGCCAACATATATATTGTCATATCGCCATAGCAAGCAGTAATGATTAAAGTTTAACAAACACATTTGACTAACTAGTTGATAAAAAAACAAAATAGACCAACAAGAGTGACTAGTGCTAATGCTATGTTCCCATTGCTAGTGCTCTTTTTTTACATGCTGGGACAGGTATGCTTTTTTTTCCCCACAAAAGCAAGATCACCTTGTTTTAATGTTGAAGTCATGCACATAGTAGTGCATTTTGTATGGTTTATACACCGCAAAACAGCATGTGTTTGACTGAAAATCTAGCTAAACTGTAAAGATGGCACTGTGAATGATGATGATAGTTGTCAACAAATGGGATGCTACATTTTATTCAAAATTCAATATCTTATATATCTACAATTTTGGCTTTAATAAGATTTTCCCAGGAAACCTGGCATCCTCCACGATTCCTGTTCTTTCCAACAGCAAAGCACTTGAATGCGACATGCTTGTAATCAGGACTTTTGAAATTTGAAGTAGGAAATTTTGATAGAACACGAAGGCAGTATTATTCCTTATTTTCTTACAGGAATCCAGAAAATTTCATTACCCAATTCTAGATGGAATCACACAGCTGCAGCTCTCATGCATGAAAGTGGCATGTTTGAGGTTTGAACTAGTTGATACAGGAAATAAGCAGTCTAATAAAGAGGTTGATTGGCAAAACGTATTTGATGTATTTCGTATTTGACGCCATCTACCTACATTTCACTCTTGGTTATACCCTGTATAATTGTGTATGTGACAAATAAAAATTCTTGGTATTTTGAAAATACAAAAAAACTAAGATTAAATGCATTTCACTAACCACACTTAACCTTTCCAACGTGATTACGTAATCCGTGAAGTCGGGCATGCACAGGTAGTGCTAGAGCATTTGTGCATATATATATATATATATATATATATATATATATATATGGAAAAAAACAACATTGTTTCTGGTCTCATGGTTTGCTTTCTTTGCTTAGGTCCTCTATACCGATGCAGGAGTGTCTTTCCTTGTGGATGAGATGGACACTGTTCTGGCGTATGAGAACAAGGGCAAGTCTACAATGCAGGCTGAACAAGCAGGAGGAGCTGAGGGCCGTGACCCCTTGATGTCGGCCCTAAACAACTTAAATCGGGTTCAGCAGCTGGAGATCATCCATGGTTAGTAGAGTTAAGTGGCACTAACATCATTATCTGTGTGAAAGCAAAACTAATTCGTTTTCTGATTGACATGAGATTTCAAATGTAACTGCTCAACTGTGATGATGGCATTTAATTTTTCCTCAGAATATAATGACATGAAGACAGAACTGAAGGACTACCTGCAGCGATTTGCAGCAGAAGGAAAGGTAGGTTTTTGTGTGCGCGTTTTTTAAATGTGTGGTTTAGTTGAATGTAAGCTTGTAGTGTCTAGTGTTCATTTTCTTCTTCTCCTCTCCTTCCTTGTCTAGGTGGTGACACCTGAGGACATCCGTCACTTCTTTGAACAGCAGCAAAGCCGCAAGAGACGAAGAGCCAATGCAGGCCAGTACTACTGCAGTTAAACCGCCCTTCACCCTGCCACTTCAAGCATACCAGCTACATCCAATCCTTCAAGATTTTACCCCCCAGTCTGTTCATTTCAAGGCCACCCCTGGTTTTGTAAAATAAATATGCAGTTCAAATTCAGGCCCTGATAACCTTGTATGATTTTGACCTTGTATAGTGATGTATGACGGGTTCTGTTTCTCCAAAGATGTAGCTGTAATTCTTTTCTTGTAATCCTGCCATTTCAAATCAACATGTTGATTGGCTCTCAGATGCATTATGAAAAACAATGAATTTATGGAAAACCACTTCTATAATGTCTTATATAGGAATTGCAGTCAATCCTCAGGAGCTCTCTCTCTGTTAAGCAATTTAAAATGCTTCCAGTATTTCCAGAAGGCTATTAGGGAAGTCACAATCACATGACTGCAGTCAGTATTCATTCTGTTCTGATGAGACAGCAAATATTCACATTCACGTATGTCAGGGTAAATAGATCTATAGCCTATTGAAAAAATCTGTTTAGATAACAAACCTACGCAAGCGCTTTTTCAGGTTGTTCAGTTACAGTTGTGAATTGTCTAGTAATGCTTTATTCATTTTTATCTTGTTTTAACCTGCTTTGTTTGTAGATTGTTACTTTTTAATGTCCTATCTTTGAGAAATAGACATGGTAATACATTTGGGCCCTGCGATGTATGTCTCCGTTTATCCCAAGAACACTCCGTTGGGGAGAAATAGTTTCAGTGTTTATATTTCATTAGTTCAGTAACTTCTTGTAAATCTTTGAGTTCTGTTAATAACTGATGAAGCTTTTCACACCATTGCAGTGGAAAAAAACTGACCAAGGCTACTAGACTTAAAAACTTTATTCTTTAAAAAGTAGTATATGATTTCAGTCCCAATTTAAGGGGATGTTTAGGCATGTCATGAAACCTGCAGCTAGTAATTTACATAAACAGGCCCAAACAATATCCATAAGAGCTTTCCTCCATCCATCCATCCATCTATACCTTAAATAGTTTAATAAAATGACTTTTTTTGGTTGGTTTTAAATTCAATTGTAAATTTCAGTGGGAACTGAATCATGATTTCCACATGACAGTTTCTATGCAAATTGTGTGGTTAGTGAGACCTGCTGCGTTTCCCCCTCCCATTTCCCTCTAATGGCAAGGTGTTACTCACCGCTCGTCTGGCAGCTTGAATTAATGAAATCAAACAAAACACACACACACACACACACACACACACACACACAATCATTATAACTCAAAACTATTTATTTCCAAGACATTAGTCACCTAATTGCAGAGTAAAGTTCATAACTACACCGGCCAAAGAAAATAATAGAAAAATAGACACTTTCGACAACTCCACAAAAGAATGGTTTTTTTTGTGTGTGTGTGCGTGTATATATACAAATATTTGCACACGCACACAGTCTCAAATAGATATTTGCATGTTTTATATAGATTTATAAAAAAAAACTTTACATTTTACATACAACAAAACACCATATTTCTGAGGCCTATGATCAAAGGTACCAAAAATCTTGAAAAATATCTTTTGAAGAAGAAAAGAAAGACAAATTAAACATTATGCACACTAAGCGTTGGCTACAGTGTTTACAAAGAGACGGTTTAACAGAGGTTTGTAGAAAGGGCTTGCATAAGACAAAAGGGGTGTGGAGGAAGCCCAGCCTCAGGCAGGGAAGGCACTAAATCATCTCCTTAAGAGAGATAGCACAAGAGAGAACCTGCAAACACAACTTCCCTTGCCCCTCACACATCCAAAACACAAACCTTCAGTTCAGTTCAGCCTTGCGGCACTTTGGAGATAAATAACGCAATGCCATGCAAATACACAAAGGATTAGGAATTAATGTTTAAGACAAATGACTCAGCTGTGAATCTAGAACTGAATAAACAGACGTTTCAGTCAAAATAAATCAAAATAGCCAACAGAGGGCGCTATTCTACATCAAACCTTACACTTCACCATCAAAAATTTAGTGCAATGGGTACCTTCATCTGTTCTAGCTTTTACTCCTCAGTTTAAGTATAGTAGCCAAATTCATTCCCACCCAAAACAAACCCATTATTCTTAAGCAATGAAAAATTAAACGTCAAACTACGTGCCAGTTGAGTTCTACAGGACAGACTAAATGATTCAAGCTCCTCACTGGGAGCTCAAATGCATTTGCAATTCATTACCTAACAGTCTTTCAGGCAAGCAACCCACAAAACCCAAATGACCACAAATGGCATTTGTGATAGAAATGTATTAATTATGAGGTCAGTGTGCATCTCAAATACAAAATAATACCTTCAAACTATGCATCGACTTTTGCAGCAATCAAAATGATCTGATCGGTGTTTTGTAACATGAAATAAATGACTTCTTAGCAGTTCAAAATGGCCTGAGTATAGCATAGGCGAAGGCGATCTAAGGAGTTTTCCAAACCTCCCCCTTAAGTTTAAGGCATGGCTGGGTCTATATGAGACTAGATCACTGGGATCAGCATTGACGTCAAGAAATAATGTTCTCCGCTGGCAGGAAAATCTCTGAGTAGCAGCAGTAGGCCTAAATATCCATCTGTCGATTTTGGGTTATGGTTACGCAGCCAGTGCAATTCGCTAGAATGACATGACAAACCTCAGATCTCCTCTTGGCTGCCTTGAAGGGAAGTGCTGATGCCAATTACTCAACGCTTGGATTCACAGGTAACAGGAAAATCTGAACTAACATGCAACTGTTACATAAAAACAAGAAATAAAACATACTGAGAGGTCTTCGCTCGACAGAGGACCCAATTCAAAATGGCATTGGTACAGAAGGACGGACCGACAGCTCAAAAATACTAAGTTACAAAGTCGCAATGCTGAGAATTTTAAACGACTGCACTTTTGACAAGAGCTTCCGACACATCAAAAGAAGAACGTGAGAGCTGGTGGTAAAACAAGTCGCATGACAGGTGTATTGATTCGTCGTTATGCTGACATGAAACGTGGAGGATCTGCAAGGCAACAAAGTTTGAGTGAAACAACTGCTCTGAGAAAAAAATATATCTTTTTATTCTGAATAAATGTGGTTAGTAAATCGTCCTCTTTTTGCTGCAGAATTAGGTCAGGGAAGGTAGGTTTAAGTAGGCTGCGATGCATTGCATTTTGAAAGAACCACAGATACTGAAAGCTCAATCTCATGATGTATTATCAGGTTTGTTAAACGCCAATGGAAAGGCTGAATCATTTGCAACAGGGACTGAAGATCTTCATGTATCTGATAAGCCTGACGTAAAGAGAACCGCAGAGCTATGTCCTTGACATTCAGAGGAGACAAACAGCCTCCTACCGATCTCAGTCCGATTCAGATGACTTCAACTCTCTGAGGAGATCACTTGCACCCCAGCCAGGGTCTACGTTGGATCTATTTTTGGATCTGACCCTCTGAAGCTTCGCGGGACGGCAAACTGAAGCTCTCCCACTCAGGGTTCATGACTCTTTCAGGCTTGACTCAGAGGTGGGCTGTAGTAGGAGTCCAGGAGGACCTGTTCGTTGCACTGCAACTGCATCAGGCAGCTAACAATTCTGAAGAACAACCAAGGATAGATGAAGAATAACACAACACCTGTGATAACTGTAGATTGAGTTAATTGTCATCCAAGACGGCATTGTCCTCACATATATCTTAACGGTCTTAACTGTACTGTTAAGTTCTAATAAAACTGCAAGCGTAAAGAAAAGTAGGAGAGGAACCTCACAAAAATATGTGAGAAAGTGGTGAAAATCTGATTTCCTGCTGTTGGTTCTGGTCCCCCAATGATAAATGTTCAAGGTGAAGCTCAAGAGGTCTGAATAAGTTGAAAAGAATATAAAGATGGAAAATCGAATTGACTGAAATATGTTGAGAGAAGCTGGTCAGAGGTAGAGAGTCGCTCTGGCACAGAAGACCTTATGTGATTTAAGATGGAGAACTGCATTACCCAAGGTAAGGTCTTGAGGCCGTAACTACAGATACAGCAGCACTAACCCTTAAGGCCATCTCTGTAAGTCAAAATGCCTGGGGAGAGATCGATAAAATCAATCAATGACAAATGTTCCTTCGATGGTCAGTCACCAAAGAGTCTTGAGTAACAAACATGAATCTCAACCCAATGGTTCAACTTGCTAGGAGGCAAAGAAACCTGGTAGATAAAATAAAATGCTTCCGAGATTCACCAAGCAACACAAACATCCTCCCAAACTCATCTATGGTCTAACTGTGGGTTCTTAACAGTAAAAAACAAACAAAAAAACAAACAAATTAAAAATAAATAAAATCTGATCGACCATCCAACCCTAACTCAAGCCTTTTACCAGCGTATAAATTGTCTGAGCACTTTTATCTGACAAAATGAAATGACATTCTCAGTATTTCTCACAACGTTGTGCTTTCAACCAATAAAACAGTTCTTGTGCTCCAAAGAAGAAGCACTTGAAGTGAAGAATGTGGGATGGATACAGCTGAGGATCGTTCAGATATTCAACAAAGGTCCCATCCGGTTTAATAGAACATGAGATTCTTATATAATAATATTTGAGAGCATGTGGGAATACAGTACCATCATCGCTTGAGGGGAAAGGCGATTGTTGATTATCTTAAAGGGATAGTTCCCCCAAAATGCAAATTCCTTCATTTACTAACCCTGTTGTTGTTTCAAATCTGTAAGATTTTTTTTTTCTGAAAAACACAAAAGATATTTTGAAGAATGTTCTTTGAAGAAAGGTTTTTTGGTCCACACAGTGAAAGTCAAAGGGGTCAAATGCTGATATTGTTGGACCTCACGGACTTTGTATGGACAAAAACGGTTCTTCAAAATATCATCTTCTGTGTTCCACAGAGAAAAAAAAGTTACACAGGTTTGGAATGACATGATGTTGAGTAAATGAGGACACAATTTGCATTTTTGAGTGAACTAGCCTGCATATTTGCTGCATCAGTATTATCCGAGAAAGGTTCTTATTGTAAGGAGAAGAAAGCAAAATGAATATTTAAAATGAAAAAGCTGCACTATTGCACAGTTATTTAAGAATACAGGTATTTCGGATGCTAAAAAACAAGCTTATAATAAGTCACTTCATCTATAGGTATTGTGTGCAGCAGTGTGTATGATATTGTTTATTAAAGTGTTGTGTAACAAATAAAAAGTAAATACTTGTGTCTAAATCCATGACACTTCCAAGAATTCTCTTTTTTGCAAAGCCTGTTCATGACATCATAATTGTTGGTCATCTGCTGACAGAACTAGCACGGAAAAGCTAATGAACTCCCGCCCATGGACTGCTGCCGTCCTAATGAACCAGAGGACTGAGGCTGTGGCGTGAGGTTGGTTTGGTTGAGCGTCCTGTAGAGTTCTGGAGAACGTGGCTGATAATGATCAACCCATATTTGCCATCTCTCAGGAATGCTACCAACTGCAGCCTTGGAATGAGAATCTGAATGCAAAAGAGGATGCCAAATTTTTGTTTGAGAGAACAGATAGTTTTTAAAGTTAAATATACTGGAATGAATCTGCAGATCTGAGTTGTGAAACACGCTAAAACAAAGCCCCATTCACATTTAATGGTGCATCTGTGCCATTGTTATGCCTAATAAGTTGCCTCATAGGAGACAGGGGATTTCATTTGTTTTCCCTTTTATGTTCCATCTCGGCTCTTAAATTGCACAGGCTAATGTAAAAGCCAGCGTATGCGGCAGATTACGTGAGCTATTACTGCCACTCTGCCCTCAAAAGGAGGAGGAGCCGTTTGTCAAGGACTAGACAAAGTAATGAGTTTGCAACTTATTGCCTTCATATTTTTTCAATTTACTCCCTAAGAAACTAAATCTGTGCATATAGATGAATGTATATTTCTCCAGTCATCATAGTCTGTTCAGGAAAATAAAAGTAAAAGAAATATACTGTGATGCTTGTACCTTAATATCCTGTACATAAATCTAAGGATAAAGATTCAAATATTTTGCATTTTTGACATCTTTTCAGGGTGCACACAACCAAACCAAGTTCTCCTCACTGGGTTTCAAACCTATCCAGAGCAGTTTCCACGACATCTCCCTTTAGCCTTCAGAAAAGCAGCCACTTGCGCAGCTTATGGGCATTCATCACTTCAAGATACTGTCGGCCCTCAAAAGAACACAAAGTGCAGGGACTGCTGGTGCCTCACCTGTTAGCTTACACTTAGCATTTAAATCAGTCCTTAGTCTCTTTTTAATCAGGGGTCAGAGAGCAGACTTCCTATAGGGGTATTCGGGTTTGCTGGGCGACCTGCGGTCTCGGGCACCCAAGCCTCCCTCGTCCCCAGACCCAACGTTCGCCCCTAAGCCCAGCCCCATTCCTTCTGGAGCAGGCCGGCGGCCCGTGGGCCATTCCTCATACTGTTCTGTGGAGGGGCCAAGCCCACAGGTGAGGTCCGTCTCGTTTATGGGCCATGACCTCTGCACGGCTTGTGCAACGCCCCCTTGCGAGACGATCGCCAAGTCTAGTCTCTGTGGAGGCTGTTCCAGCACATCCAGGCGGAGGGATTCTGAAGCCTCGGAGTAGGATGGAGGTGGCGGTCCACCACCTGCCTGACGGCCGTGGATATAGAGGTCTGGTCCGCTGTAGGGAGGCACGTGACGGCCTGGGAACTCATAGAGATCTGGGAAGTCAGGCTGAGGGCCCTCGGGCTTGGGTTCGGCTGCGTGCCGCTTGCGGGAGGAGTGTGGGTGACGACTGGAGTAGCTGTGGGACATGGGAGGAGCTGTAGAAAGGTGAGGGTGGGCTTCGTGACTCTCCACCTCCATGGAGACCTCCGGAAGGCGCCGGTCCTTCAGGCTCATTGCCGAAACACCCATGGCGATGTCTGGCATGAACTCATTGATAACAGGCTCCATGTTCTGCAAGAATAAATTAGAGGATGTACATTAGCAAAGCTCAAAATGGAAACCCATTTTCATACTGTACATTATAATGCTGTAATCCCTAAATTCACTTGAAATTTATTTAGACAAAATATCCTAGAATAGCCTCTCAAGTGCTGTTCATAACCAAATCCTACACAAATCTACACATTTTGTAAAAAAAAAACATTTACACAAAATAAATAAAAAAGATAGTAATAAAAATAAGAAAATAATAATAAGGGGGCTAGAGGATTAATAGGAATGAAATCGAAAACAAAATTCAGAACTTCTACCTGATGTGATTTTCCCATGTTGGTTAAATATCTTTTTTTTTTTATATTGATAATATTTCCCCTTAAAAACATACTACCGCGTTGACCATTGGGCTTGCGTTTTTTTACAGCGTCTCGCACATGAGTGGCACGTTAAAAGTATTTAAACTTTTACACACAGCACCACTCATCAATGTCAATCCCAAAACAGTGGACCAATGGACCCTTTTAGCAAGACTGCGATGACGCGTTTCAATGGTCATCAGCATCCTCAAAAGTTTTTTATATTTTGATATTTTTAAAAATAAAAATGTACATTTATAACACTTTGTCTTGTTATAAGTACTGTGTTATAACACTTTGTTATAATAACTGTCATATCACCTTTGCATCAAATTACAAAAAACGTAGGTGGGGCAAGCGTAGCGAGTTTTTTTACAGTAGAAGGTTGGCATGGCAACTTCTGTATTTTATGGCAACTTAGTGGAATAGGTATACTCCGCTCTGCTTTTTTTATTTTCTACTTTTGACATGCCAATATTCATTTATTTTGTTTGCAAAAAATATGATATAATATATATTATAATAATATAATAACCATAAATTGTTATTTTGAAATAATTGAAGGAAAAACTAAGATAAGAGATGCACTCTTTCATTAGAAAAAACGCTTTCATTAGAAAAAAAATCCCACTTTTAATAGTTGAGTATATTTACAGTAGAAACATTTAATGAACTATGAGTGTAAAAAAAAAAAAAAAATCATTCATTAATCATAATTGAGGTAAAATGTTCAATTGACTGAGATCTTGATTTTAGGTCATATCGTCCAGCCCTAATAATAACAATAATATATTGGTATTAATCACCATTTGCTTGTCTGGATGAAGATTTCTCCCCCCCTGTGCATTAGTGCAGTCTGGGGGCAGGGGCTTGGCTCCGGGTGGGTAGACTGGGCTGCTCATCTTGGAAGAGGGCTGCCTGTGAAGGAGTGCATGATTACAGGGGTAGGAGAAAGATCTGGAGGGAGGCTGGGTGGGGACCCGAGGTCTCCAGCCCGTTTTATACTTCTGCTGGCTATGGCCCGGGGCCGTCGGGGGATGATAGGGTGGAGGAGGAGGGGGCAGAGGGGGGTGGAAGCCCACCAGAGCCTCCAGGTCAGTGAACATGCTCTCCACAGCTGGTGTACTGTTGACCCGGCAGCGACCTGACTGGCGCAAGGCCAGGACGGGACTCTCGTCTCCAAATCGCTCCTCAGGAAAGAATTTGTGTGGATTCTGAAACACAGCACATTTAACCGTGAGAACAATGTTTGTGCTAGACATGCTCAAAAATGACACTTAATAGACTGTCTGGTATGCTGAAGAGGTTTTGACTCCTTCCAAGTTATCCAGCTTAGGTTCACTGGTCACTTAATGGTGAGAATAACAAGATATCAAGGCAATTCAAGAGCTCAGGGAACTTTTAAACCAAGAGCATAGTAACTGGAGAAATTTGCTAGTCAAAACAACATGGAGTGATGCAGAAGTACAAGAATGCAGTTGTTCCCATCCAAAATGTGTCAGATTGCAAGTACCCACTGCATTCTCAGTAAACTATAGTTAACATTATTGTAAAAGGTCTTTTCATTTTTTTTAATTTGCATGTTAAGTGTCAAGTTGGTTTTGACATGAAATAATTATAATAGAAATGTGTATTTTTCTGCCATAAGAATAAATACAAATGTTAAAGTCTATTAAAATATTATATAATATAATATGTAATAATTAATAATAATAGGTATTTAATTGTAATAATATTTAACAATATTACTGTTTTTACTGTATTTTATAAAATAAATGCCGCCTTGCTGAGGCATTAGAGACCAGACTTTTGTATGATAGTGTATATAATACACATTTATACAGGCATTTGCAATGCATTTAAGAAGTGTTCAAATCTGAATAACAAAATTCTCCCTTTTTAATCTTTTTTTATTTGAACAAAATCAGTATGAGTGCCTGCAATCACTGGAAAATAAATTGTATTCATCAGAGGCCGGGGTAATACTAACTGATATGAAAGTCAGAGAGATATTCACGGTAGCCAGCCATAGCAACACATGTCAGTCTCCACGTAAACTGGATGTGCTGGGTTACCTGTAGGAGTTCTGCAGCTCCGTCAGGTAGGCCAAACTCTCTCAGCACACGGATCTGCAGCTCATAGCTGACTGTGGCGCCCTCACCACAGTTCAGAGCATATGCTCGCTGCACCTGGTCTGTGTGACGCAGCTCCTGCAGCCTACGGATCATTTCCTTCACTACTGCCAACCTGGGCACTGAAAGACAGGGTGATAAAAGGAAAACAGGTCGACTTATTCAACGTGCAAATACAAATGAAGAAGCTCATCAGTTAACAACATTACATAGCAGAAAAACAACATTATTACAAGATGGGTATATAAGTGAAAAAAAAAGTTTTTTTTTTCTTTTCTTTTTTAATGGGTGTTGAATTGTTTTGTTTTATAACACCCACAGGATCACAAAGCTTGCCAACATACAAAGCCAATGTTCCCACTCACATTATATATACCTAAAAAAAACTGTGAATCGCTTCTTGCAAAAGAATAGCAAAATTAACTTGAGAAAACAACATCTCATGGTTTGATTTATGGGATTCGAGACTACATCTAGATTAGGACATGATTTACTTGGCCTTTGTGAACTAAATCGCAATTTCTCTAAAATGACTTAAAACGAGTCACGACAATCATGTGTAAATGAGTATTTTAAACAGAAATATAGTGGCTAGTTTTGAAGACTGGCTGAAAGAATGCATCATTATAATGCTTAACCCACCTGGTATCTCGTTAGCAACCACAGACGGTGGAGCTGTCTGGCTGCCAGCCATTTGCTGGTGGTTGATCATGTGACAACACTGGGGGACTGCATTGTTTACCATGTAGAGTGTGTCAGGTACATTGGACATACGAACCATGCGCAGCCTAACCAGGTCGGTCTGCTCAACCATCATTTCCTCCAAATCCGCCTAGAAAAAAAATGCAAAGTTTAATGGAAGTCATATAATGAAATGAGTGTATTTAATAACAGCACTAAGGTTATTCTATAAACCAACTGCCTTTTTGAAAAGATTTGATTCACAGTCTACTATTACAGTCTATAAAAATTACATTCTATAAATTTATAAAATTAAAAAAAAAGTACTTAAATTTTTTTTTATCTTGTATTATTAAAGTTTTATTTTAAAGAAATTCGATAATTAATAGGTGTATCATTTAATTGCATTTATCTTTTAATCACCTCTTCTGCCTCCACTAGTTCATTGTAATGTTACAGTTAACCACCCTGCTGTATGTGAGGTGAGGAAGTGTATCCTACCTTGGCCTCCTCCACATAAGGAGAGAATAACCGTGGGCGGACATAAATGCCAGCACTCTTCTGCCGGAGCCAGGCGTTGGCTTTGCCTCCCTCTGCTGTGGGCAGCATGTCAGAGGGAGGGGTGCTGATCAGACCCCTCTTCAACTGTTAAAACCAGAGGAAAAGCCTTTACCGATACTTGAAGAGAGTGGTCAAGAAGAACGATGGAAAGATGATATAATTTGCTGGAGCATTAGCACATTGGGGTATCTGTTTTCTTACTCTCTAGCAAATTACATCCTGAGCAGTACTGAGAATCAGAGTATGTACCCATACACATCAATCAATATCACCATTTTTGTCATTCTTATTCAGCGTGCGTTGTACAGAAAAACAAAAGTAACATGTTACCCATTTGGCTTGTGGTACAATAAAAAATGGATTTTACAGACTAAAGAGCAGCGTTGGGAAGGTTACTTAAAAAATGTAATAGGTTACAGATTGCAAGATACCCTATTTAAAATATAATGAGTAGTGTAACTATTTCAATTACTTAAATTACTTCAAGTAATGTAACTGATTACATTTGATTACTTTCTAAATTTCTAATGAATGTTTTCAACTGTTATTCATTTTCAAACATTTAGACTAGGCAGGGTTAACCTTAGAATAGCATTCAAAATTTCTAAATTCTTCATCAGTTGAATTAAGATTATGAAAACGTAAAAAAAAAATCAGACTTTAGCACCTCTTTTAAAGGTTAAAAACTGATAAAAAAAAATTAAGCATATACATAAACCCAAATAGAAAATAAAATGTTTATTGAATAAGCATGTGTCCTATACTCCCGAAACATTGGTGTCTTTGACTCTTAGAAGAGTCAATGCAATTTGGGAAAGAAATCAATTAAAGCTTTGTGTCCGTGTGAAAATATTCAGATGTAACCCCCTTTGTAATATTTAACATTTTCATGAGTAACTAATTTAATTACATATTTTTTCACAGTTACTGTAACAGATTTCAGTTACATTTATTTTGTAATTAAATTACATAACTGTTACATGCAACTAGTACATGTACAACACTGCTAATTAAGTTTTATGTTGATTCAATTACATTCATAGCTGGTAGGTAAGCATATTCAGTTTAGTTTAGATGTTTAAGTTCAAGTTTGGTGAAAAAATGGACAAATATTGGATTTAAACGCTTCTTTTCTATATTCTCTTTGAAAAAAGACATGAAGGAAACTGATGGTTTTGGTAGTTTACACATGACCCTGATTTACATATTTTTATAAAAAGTTTAAAAGAACACTATTAAACAAATTACTGTTCAAATGTCTGGGGTCTGTAATAAAAACAAGCCTCTTATGCTCACCAAGTCTGCATTAATTTGACCAAAATTACAGTAAAAACAGTAACATTGTGAAATGCGAAATATGTTTTCTATTATAATATATTTTAAAATGCAATTTATTCCTGTAATGGCAAAGCTGTATTTTCAGCAGCCATTTCTCCAGTATCAGTGTCACATGATCCTTCAGAAACCATTATAATACTCCGAGTTGCAAAATATTTCAAAATAACTGTAAACTTCAATTAAGAGATGCTGCATGGAGCTTAAAATCAATTCTGTGTGCTTAAAATCTAGTGTGACTGCCCCTTAATGCTCCTGTTTAAACCAAATAAACCAAAAGACATACACATTAACAGAAGACACACAAACACACTCACAGTGTCAGAGAGGACCTCACTGTTGATTGGTAATATGTGCTCGGTTCTGACGAAAGGCAGCAGTGGAGAGAGAATCTCTTTAAGCTCTTCCAGGTCCAGATCCCTTCTTTTCACGCCACGTTTATTCACACTGTGTGCAGTACCACTTAACAGGTTAGGCTCTGGGGAACACACAGAAACACAATTTCAAATGCACACATACACACAAAAATTGGAGTTGGAGGATATGGTGGCCCAACTTTTCTAGCCCACAATATAGATTAGACAAAGATGGGTGAGAGGGTGTGTGCTTCCAGAGGATTAGCGGTATCGCCATGCAGCTCCACTGACTTTAGCCGTGCCCTTGAGCAAGGAATTTAAGCTCCTCTGCCCTGAGGATGTTGCACTGCATTGGACCCTGAATTACTATCTACACCTCAGACAGCAAATCAGCATTATTTATAAAGACTGTTAATGACAAAATGAAGGTGAATCGGTGCATTGCTGTTTCCCTTTAGAATGTGTTCTGGGAGAAAAGCAATCGGAGATCCTGTTTGTGGTTTGGCACCAGCTATAAACGTTTAAGATAGTGTTAGTCTGGGTATATTTAATTCTGTTGGGTATACAGAGCAATTGCAGACCCAGGTCTGGAGCCGCCAGCCATATGCTATGCTTCTGTATTGCAGGGGACTTGGCATGATTTCTCAGAGCTGAGCCAGTCAGAGTCTGATTAGTAGACATTAGGTGGATAGGGGAATAAATCATTAGACTGGCATAGTTCAGAACACCATCTATAGCAAGAGGTGGAAACGGGGACAAATTCAGCAGCACAGAAGAAAGTTAAGCACAGAGAAAGGTATGTGTGTGTGTGGAGGAGATGGAGGAATAGTTTAGGCAAAAATTAAAACCTAACATTACTTTGTCACCTTCATGTTGTTCCAAGCATGTATGATTTTTCATCCGTGGAACACAACAGTAGTAGTTTAGTAGGATATGTGAGCTGCTCTTTTCCATACAATGAAGGTGTATGGGGACCACAGGCTATCAAGCTCCCAAAAGCATCATAAAAGTAGTCAATATGACTTGTGCACTTCAATTCTAGTTAAAATACAGCACAAGACAAACGGACCACATTTAAGATATTCATGTTTATGATATGTTTATCATAAATATTCCACCCATTTTTGACATGGCCATTATGTACTGTCCCTGTATGAAATAAGTTATGTAATGAGTCTTGTAATGAAATGCACAGTAACGTTCAAAAGTTTAAAGACAGCAATTTAAAATTTTCTTTGAATAAATACCTTAATTCAGCAATGATGCATTAAACTGATCAAGTGACAGTAACATTGTAGCATTACAAAGCATTTCCATTTTTAATAAATGCTCTTCATTTGAACTTTCCAGAAGAAAACTGTATCATTTATTCATAAAAAATTAAGCAGCACAACTGGTTTCAAAATTGAAATCAATATATTAGAATAATTTTTGAAGGCTCATGTGACACTGAAGACTGGAGCAATGGATGCTGAAAATTCAGTTTTGCCATCACAAGAATAAAATTACAATTAAAAATGTTAAAATACAAAAACAACAACATTATTTTAAATTGTAATTTCACAATATTATTGTTTGTACTGTATTTTTGATCAAATAAAATGAAGCCATGTTAAGCATAGGAGTCTTTAAAAAAAACAAAAAACATTCAAGTCGAAACCAAACGGCAGTGTATATAAACACTTTTACAACACATCATATAAGTTTGGAATGACATGAGGGTGAGTAAATAAATGGCAGATTTGACTTTTTTGGATGAACTATTCCTTTAATGTGTATCTAGTAATATATCACTGTCTGTGTGTGATACCTCTATCGGCCATCCTCTTGATGAGCTGGTGCTCTCCCCACTTTACAACATACTTGAGGATGTCCTGTTCACTGGCCTGTGAAGAAGGAAGAAGAACAGTACCAGTTTATGTTACTGAATCTAGTCAGTGCTGCAAGTCACTGCTGTATGCAACAGAACGATATCGAAGGAAAAACAGGATATATAAAACCAATATATTTCATAGCAGCAGGTCCTGCAGGTACATAAATGATTTTCCTACTATCTATTTTATCTCTTACTGAGAATATTGCACAGCCAAAATCTCATTTCATTCATTGTCAGAAGCTGATCCAGGTTTAATGGACATAGATTAACCCTCAAACAAAATTACATTTTTTAATATCAGGTGGGCCACACTTCCTTAAATTTTATTTTTTGGGGCTTTCTGCCTTTTTTCTGCCTACAGCAGTAGAGTGCAGACCGGAAATTAGGGGTGAGAGTGAGTGAACAGGATTTAGACATGACCAACAGCTCTTATATATGTCTTTACCAAGTCCACAGCACTTAAAACATTTATTCAAATTAATAATTTAAACCTATTTGTTAACTTACTGAAAATGAATGTCAATAAACAAGCTTTACTTTACTCAAACTCTAGACAATAACTAAGGAAATGAGCATAACTAAAAAAAAATGTATATTCATTAGAGCCTAGTCAAAATTCACTGGTATTTATAGGCTTTCCATGACCATGCCAATGAATCAACCAGTTAATGCCCCTTTTTTGAAGCATAGTATAAAAACATGTTTACAGTGTCAAAACAATGCTAGTCTCTGTTAATATTTGTTTACAAATTCTCAGTCACTACAGGGATTTGATCATTTCAACAGGTTTGACCCAGGATAGAGTTAACAAAGACTTGAACAGCTAGCACACAGGAGTGTGAAGGCGCTAACAGACTTCTGTGTGTCAGGCCAAATCCCAGATCGGGTTACAGCTCTCTATACAAGCTCACACAGGAGACTTATGGGGGTCATCTGATACAGCTGACTAATTTGTCTAAAAACAAAAGCAGGTGACCTTTAAGAGAAGGGAGCCCTGATCAACAGAGATCGATAAACAGACTGATACGGACACGCTGCTGTCTGAAATAGACAGGCCTAAAGCAATGATTTGTGGACTAAAATAAATACATTTCCCAATAGTGCAATATGATTCAGTTACCCTGAATTATCCCTGTATGTTTTCAGAGAGAAAATAAACTTGACCTTGAAGGAATAGCACAAAAATCGTGTGTAACAGACCTTACAATAGGTTGTTAGAAATACTGAGGTAGAAAATTAAATTCAATCAGATTTTTTGCACACATGAACATATTTTGTCTGAGGATCCCTGTGTGAACAACCCCCTTATTGTTCACATTTAGTTAGCAAAAGACGTCTCTGTATTTACAGTGTAGTTTATTTGACTCGTAACCAGCTACCCTAAATTGCAAAATCGTGAGCTAGATAATCTTGCACTGGGAAATCCAAAAAGTACTCAAGGTGAATTAGTGTAGGTCATCACCTGCAGGTAATCAGACTGAATGGCCGCCAGCAGGTGCTCCTTGCTAAGCTCGTAGAGGACATCAGAGGTCATGACCTGGCTGAACTCCTCACACAGGAAGTGCATGGCCTGCCGATGAACCCATTTGGAGCCGTATGGCTGTGAGCTCCACTTCAGGATGGCCACCACAGAGTCCAGCGAGATGCTGTCTGCCACAATGTCTTCACAGCCTAAGACCAATAAACAATGACATCACATTTTATTTAGGCATAAACAGGGCTTCAGCTGCTCTTAAACATACAAATCTGTGTCCAAATGTAGTTAATCAAGATTTTAAAACAAAAACCTGGGTGGTCTGGATGCTCTTAGAATAGGGCACTACCTCCGTGTGCCCTCTGTGCTGTTTTCTATTTTTCTAAAATCATTTTCTCATCACTGTGACTGTAATATAACACTTTAAAAGTTAAAAATCCTGAAACACACCAGGAATATATTCTACCACAATATATGCAGATGTCTAAAATATTAATGAAAATGTATGCATTTAAATGTCACTGTGGGAAAAGATGAATAATTTACCCAATTATTCACAACGAAAACACTGCTTTATGCTGCTTCAAACTGTGCCTTGAATTACTGATTTGATCTGTTTTGTCTCTTCTATTCAATTCTTTTGGTCTCCTTTTCCAGTCATCAAAGACCAAATGTCAAAAGAGAGGCATGCATTCAGTGCAGTTTAATCAGTAAATGCCACCGGTTTTTTTTTTTCCTGTGCTTGATACAAAGACCCCCGGTGCATTGGAGAATTTCAACCTCAAAGCCAAGTATCTCTAGAGAGCAAGTATGGTTTTCCCTTTCTAACAGGCATTATGAGAAATTCAGTGCCAACAATAGTTTGCAAACAGAAATGTACAAGTTTATCATATAATTCTGAAAGTATTTGTTTCCACAAAAATATTAAGCAGCACAACTGTTTTCAACAATGATAATAATACAAAATGTTTCTTGAGGATTAAATAAGCATATTAGGGTCATTCCACGAAATCGATGCCTTCGGCGTCCCTAAGAAATAATCAAACATAAATTTAATATAACAAATAAATGTGCAATTTAAAAACATAGCAATACTATGTACCCTTGCATCAATATTACATAAAGTCAATTAAACATTATTATTTATTTTTAATTCTTATTAAATCATTTAAATAGCATTTATGCTGGTAAGGGTAAGGTTTTTGGCCTGTCCCTCATTATGATTTTTCTTTTTCAGCTTTTAATATAGTCTCATTGTTAAGCAATGTTTTTGGCATAAGTATTTAAACATAAGCAGGTTTCTCTCACTCCTCTATAGTGTTCTATTTTTGATGATTTATGAGGCTTGACTGAGGGGGGCCATCATGCAATGTCAATCTTGTTACCATTTTTAAAATGTAAATGTAAACAATTAGCCTATTTCTTACATTTAATATAATACATATCTACAAGTAAAATCCTTTCAAAGTGTTCAATATGTTCTTTTGTGAACTTGACTATTAGCTAGCAATTAGCTAATTTGTTTGCAATCGTCAAACCTGTTACTGTAAACCTGTTACTTTTTAGAGTAACAGGATTTGACATTTGGGTTAGAGGTCTTCACGGGTCCAAAAATTCATACCCGAACCCGAAGAGACCCGTAAATGTGCTGCACAGAACCAACCCGGACCCATATTTTATTTGAAAGTGGGACCCGAACCCGTGCAGACCCGAGAAATGCCTTTAATGTACTACCTGGACCCGACCATTACTCGAAAGATGGACCCGAACCCGGCTGGGAAGACACAGACCCGACACCCGATCGCACAGCAAACTGCTATTAAGTCAATAAACATTTTGCGAAAAAATAAAAATAAAAAATAACCGTTAGCATTCTCGCTGACTGTGATGGCTACAATCCTCCTTGCCAATAAGTTTCCATCCATGTTAGGTTGTTCCTCTCTCTTGTCGACAGAGAGAGCCTTAAAAGTCTACTTGCTGTTACGGTTGGTGACGGATGACTAATGCAACTTCGCAGTTATTTTCATCTCGAGTCAACTTCGACTGTTGCGTTTAACCTACAGAAACTTTTTGTTGGTTGTAATAAAGACTTGGAGCAATTATTTTTTTGCAAAAATAAAAAAATGCACAGAACAAGAAGTGCTTTACGTGTTCGATAACAGGTTCAGTTTTGTTTCAGCTTTTTTTTTTAACACGTGTTTTTTTTTTTCTTTATCTTATTTTCCTCTCACACTTTTCTCATCCTAATTTTACAAACTTTAAGTTACGCATGCTGACTGACACTGATCACTGGCGGGTGCGGTATTCTCCGATCGACTCATACATGGTATTACATACAATGTTAATCAGACCCGGGTTTCGGGTCCTCCGTGAAGACCTCTAATTTGGGTAACAGGGATGACATTAGTTTTGACCCTGTTTTTAAAGATTATCTGTGCAAAATTCAAACATTTTAAAGCCCACCCTCGGTATATTATTGAACTAATGCCTATATCATTCAGTGGCATATGAGTTTTAATTAAACTATAGTATCTAGTAACGCTTGTGTCTGTAACAGGGTTGACAAAAATACCAAAACATGAGGTAGAAAAATAGCCATAAAATAATAAATTACAGAGCCTGAGATGGCACAATACAATTTCTTATCATTTTAAGGTGTCTTCATTTCATGTATATTTAAAAAATGTTGATTAAACATTTTATTTTTCAAATTTTCCAAGTGGAAAAGGCACAGATTTTGTGGAATGACCCATTAGCAAGATTTCAGAAGGTTCGTGTGACACTGAAGACTAGAGTAATGGCTGCTGAAAATTCAGCGTTGCCACCACAGGAATAAATTACATTTTAAAACATGCTCCTCATATTTGGAGCTTTATATAAATCATTATCCAGCTTTAAAAGGTATGAAAAAAGCAGCTCAAATATTCTGTATAATAATTCATTTCAAGATAAACAGAAGAAAGAAAACAACATGTTGATGGAATGAGGGGGAGTAAATTTCCATAAATGGGTGAACTACTCAAACTTGACTTCCATAACATTTTCTATACTATGGAAGTCAATGGGGACCAGCAACTATTAGGTTACCGACATTCTTCAAAATATCTTCTTTTGAAGAAAGAAACCCATACAGGTTTGTAACAACTTGAGGGTGAAGAAAATGATGAGAGGATTTAGATTTTTGGGTGAACTATCCTTTTAAGTGTTCAGGCACACTGTGCTGATCAGTACCATTAAATATTCAAGAAGGCAGCCTGCGTCAGAGCAGATGCCTCTCTCAAAACTCTGGAGACAGAATTACGTTGTCGAATGACATTTTACGTAAATAAGCTGTTTTTCAAGACTCATAAGGGTGACCTTGAAGATGTTAAAGAGCTGAGGAAGTCAAATAAAGACAACAAGCATTCATAGTTTCTCACGCCATAACCCCGTCCTGTCCAAAACCACAACTTGAACCTTTTGTCTGCAAATATAAAGTCAGATTTACCATAAAATTACTTGGGAGTGTTTATAAAAAGCATTTCAAAACGTTTTTCTATACCCCAAAAGACTCTGTACATAATTTAATGCATTCGTGATTACCTCAAAATCAATAATCACTCACAATTGTGCTGTTTTACTGAATCTAAGCCATGATTGCCTGCAGCTTTGTGCCAAATCATAACCATACTGATATTCAGCACAAGTGTGATATTGCTTAAATAGCCTTCTATACCTTCTCTTATTGCCTGTAATGTGCTAAGGTGTACTGTTTAAGTCTGGAGCACACAGAAGATTAAGAGTAGCACTGCATCTGTTTCACTGCATGACTAGAAACCATTTAGCATACAGAAGCAAAGCAGTGCAGTATTCCCTAATAAACCCGTCCCAGTTAATTATAATCTCTAGTCGCAGAGCCATAAACTTGTCATTTAAAAAAAAACAAAAAAAACAATTATATTAGCCTCTAGGGAGTGTGTCACCCAGCATCCAAAAATCTCATCATTCTTTATTGACTTTGTGATCAATGTGTAGATTGTTCACATTGGGCATGAATGCAGAGCAACAAATCAATGCGAGTTAATGAAAGTTAATGATTGGTGCGAGTCAAATTCAAACCATAAGAATGATTGCAGAACTTACACCAAGGAGTTAATGATTACTCAAACATGAGATGAGTGTCCTAAAATGAGACCAGAAACAAAAGTCTGCTAAACAAAAGCAACACATGGCAAGAAGACTTTGCACAAACAACTTGCAGTGTTTTCCACTCAAAAGCACTTGAATGCCAAGTGCAGAAGATGATGAGTCCCGAGCAACTGCTGCAGATTTCATCAGTACTTCGATGTTAGTTTTGTGGACTCTGTATCTCCTCATCATATCTATAAACATGGGAAATGCAGATAAACAGTGTTGTTTTTAAACAGCATATCTTAATGTTTGTGCTTCACATTGGGAATAAAAACATCTATTCAAATTAATGGGACAAAATCTGCATTTACACTAGGCTGCTCAAATTTAAATGGATTTTGATAAGGGTTTATTAAGAAATGTGAGAACCCCTACAGGGTGGGCTCTGTTCTACACAAAAAAACAAGATGCAACAGAAAAGTGTTGGTGGGTGTGGACATCTGCATTTGTGTGTTCTGATCGGTCTCATCTTGTTGCTGATCACTTGTCCGAAAGCACAGATGTACTCCTCAGCAGTTAGTGTGGCCTCCTTTTTAGTGGTTTGATCTTATGCCCACATTTGCTCTGTTCCAAAACCTAGAGAGTTTCCTATGGAGGCAGCAATTTGAGACATCACAGTCACACTCCTAACGCAAAGATTAATTATGCCATACTACTTAATACCAAAAGCGATCAATAAAAACGGTATAATATAATTAAAAATGAATTATTGTTAGAATCCAGCTGTATGTAGCTCACAAAAAAACTCCACATCCCAGTTCCCTAATGAAGTGAGGAGGAGTCCTCTTAAGTTAATGTCAATGAGAAAAACCCATGCAGATCTGTAGGGGGAAAACTAAACAGGAAAGTTATGAGAGTGAAAAAAAGTCACAGCCTGCACGGTGAGAAAGGAGGATGATGAGGATGCACAAGGAAGGTCGGCTGATTCAAGCAATGTGGAACTGCTAACAAATGAGTCATTTAAAACTCATTTCACTAGAAAACTCATAAAAAACTCATTTAAAACTAAACCACAAGCAAGGCAACGTTTTATAACAGATTCAGCATCCATTTAAAATATGCTTCCTCTAAAGAAATACATTTTGTCAAGGACTCCAAGCTAACAACAAGGCCATGTGATGTGAAATACCTAATGGTAGTCTTGAGCTCATTTTACAGTTGAGTACACCTGATATTGGAGGAACACAGCAACACAGGAAGAGAGCAGAGACAGTGAAGGACTAATCATTAGGGTATCTATTAGCCTTGAACAAGTGCAGTACCCCAATTAACTAGCCAGAGCCCCGGAGCTTGATATAAGGGGTAGACAGACTAATAGACAGAAGAGGAGGAGAAGAGATAGAGCGAGCCAGTCAATGAGAGAAACGGCGACATGCTGAGAGGAAGAAAAATGGAAGGAGGAGTAAAGATTAGGAGGGTAATGTCAAAAAGGACAGAGATAGTGGAAAATTAGCCCGGTCTGTATGACTGAATGTGAAAGACGGAAATTGCTGAAAGATAGAGAGATGAAAATGAGAAGCGGAGAGTGAAGGAGCCCCAGAGAGGTGTTGGGTTAAAATTCTCCATGACCTTTCAGACAAGCTGTAACAGACAGAATCATTACAGAGCTGACAGTCTCTCATAGGCTTAATGGAAACACCACCAGCAATCTGTGTTAATACTAATCAGAATGGTGCCTTGGGGCCAGGAAGGGTTTCCGTATCGAGTTTGAAACACACTCTAAAGGACGTCTGACTCAACCTCTTGCACAAGCATCAAAGCGTTGTCGTTTCAAAAGGACTCTCTCTCCAAAGATATCAATATTAGACCTGTTCTCTCTAGGAACAGAGGTGTTGAGGTGACAGTGTTTGTTACCCACAAGATTTTTGTTACTTCCAGGCTTTATATTCAGTACAAAATGTGAATGGCTTATAAAATGATATTAAATCAGGAATAAGATAAAAGAAGAATGTTAGGGATACACAATATATCAATAGCATTTTGATATTAGTGATTTATTTGTGCCAGATATTACATTTTTAACTGCACATGCTCATTTGCTCTATTCTTACATTTAAATTAAATAAATCTTGAAAAAATAATCAATAATCTAAATGAATTTTTTTGAAAATCTCAAAATAATTTCGATATTATACATTATAATGTTGTAATACCTAAATTAAATTGTTCAGTGTTTTTTGATGTATTTAGACAAAAGTATAGAAATTTAATAAATCAACCATTTAACAGTTAATTGCTGTAAAAAAATGAGTTTATAGGTAGAATTTAATATCAGTGGATCTCAAGAAATGAAGTCTTCAAATATAACAAATCAGCTTTATACATATAAAGCATGCAAGAATATAGAACAACCCCATTAAACAGTTGAGGACTTGTTTTTTTAGCTCATTGGTAGATAATCACAATATGAGATTACCATTTACACTCTGCAACCGTACAAACTGGAAAAAAATAAATAAATCTTACTATATAAGTTATTTATAAGTATATAATATATATTATATACTTATAAATAACTTATAGTAATGAGTTATATATATCATTGCCTGCGTCCCAATGTGCACACTATCCATCCTAAATTCTATGTGATTATTAGTCATTTTCAATACTATTTAGGGCAGATAGGGTGGATATACATTGGGACGCAGGGGTTGTGTGATTATGAGGCGCCGGGCTAGACAAAAGTGAAGCGAATGCGGAGAGAAAGAGAGTGAGTGTGTCCAAGAGAGAGAGGGAGAGGGAGAGAGAGAGAGAGAGCGCGCGAGAGAGAGAGAGAGAGAGAGAGAGAGAGAGAGAGAGAGAGAGAGAGAGAGTGTGCGCAAGAGATCTTATACTCATATGTGATAAGGGTACAGCGAACCAGTGTTGCGGTTTTCCCGCACAATTGGGCTATTTTGAAAATAGAGTCGCAGGAAAAATTACAGAGCTGTGGGTTGCGGTTTATTGGGCTACTTTTATAATGTACCGCGGCCGCCCAAAGTATACACATGTGATCGCAAAAGGAAGTTATTACCAACTCTCGATGGTGGTTTAAAGTGAGTTTTGAGTAAAAGTGCACTATTAATCTCATCAATTGTCTTATGTAGCATGATGCTAATGTTAGCTCTAATGCAATTCTTCTTCATAATGCATTTTATCATAATACTTCATGTAAGGTTGCAAGAAAATGTTTTGTTGTATTTATTTATAAATACTTTTGATAATAGTTGGGTAAATGTGTGCTGGGATCGAAGCGATGTGGCTTGGTAAACATTTTATTGCCAGTATAAAGGCTGATAATGGCTGAAAAAAAAAAAAAAAAAAAAAGAATGAAGGATTATGTCTCATACGTGAAAGTTTATGTTTCCTTAAACTAGTTTGTCATGCATTCCTTCATTTCAACACATTTACAGGTAGTAAATATTTACTAGTATTTTAAATTTGCGATTAATCACAGTCCAGGACTGTGATTAACGCGATTACATTTTTTAATCGATTGACAGCATTAATATATATATATATATATAAAACTTACTACTATATAAGCTATTTATAAGTATATATATATATACACACATATATATATATATATATATATATATATACATATACATATATACATAGGCAGGTAGTTTAGTTGATTTAATTAAATTGTATGAAATTAATGTCTGAAAAGCTTTATAAGAAAAAAAGGTAACAAAGACCTTGCTTTATGGATTTTTTAAATGCTCCTGCTGCCCAATTTTCATTGTTAGATAATGATGAAATATCAAAGGATCCTGTTTTAACCATTCAACTTAATGAACAGTGACACAAAACTGCAAGCGGAACAAAGAATGAAAAATACAAATGAACACATACTGAAACACACAAAAGGTTTTCAGTTTGTGAACAATTTCTCTCTTCATCCCCAGATGTCTCTTTCTCAAATGAGAAGCGATGCATTTTTTAAAGGTGCTGAGAACTGGAAGAAATGTGCACAGCTCTCTGTAGCTTCCAGCCTCCAGGCCCATCGATGCAGCATTTCATTTGCACTACAGAACAGACCTATGGTACACCACGCTGTCAGTTAATGTTATCGTCACAGGTGCAGTGTCACGCTCAGCCCTGTGTCAGTTCATTCACAGCACGAACCCTCACCAGAACGGTCTCCTTCAACTCCAAGTCAGTCTATTTCCATCACACTGTTTGAAAACAGTCTCATGCGTCTAAGCCTGATATCTGGACCACCACTTTGCATCATCATCGACTCTGTGAGATACTGATTAGATGCTAATTTTTCCCCCTGAGGCCCACTTTTAAAGTTAGCCAGGTTTCCTGCACCAAAAAGCCATCATTTAGTTTTACAGGAGCAATTACTACCCTCTCTCTGACCCTTAGAACTAAACAGCCTGTTTAATTTGCAACTGCACTTTAAGACTTCTATATGTAAATGATCACAGTTATGAATATGACAGTACTCTGCAGTTAGCCAATGTCATTCATTAGGTTGGGTCAAGTGCCAAGTTACTGAAGAACTCTTAAGGCAAATGTGACCTCATGTCTTCATTTGCACATGCTTCTGACAATATAACCATGCTGGATCTGAGCGAGTCTTTGCAACTCACTGTCCATAAATGGTCTGGCTGTACTAGGAAGGAAACTTTGCGTTGTGAGTATTGCATTAAAGGAATCGTTTTACCTAAACAATTCTGACCCTGAAGTCTTTTTAAATGCAGAGCCTCATAAAACACAAAAACTGCCATAGAAGTACAATAAAAGTAGTTGAAACTACAATTCAAAAGTTTAGGGTCAGTAAGAAATTAATACTTTTATTCAGCAAAAATGTTTCTTGAGCACCAAATCAGCATATTAGAATGATTTCTTTGCAACACTTTCATTATATTTTGCCAATAGCAATACCTGTATTTAGGGATGCACGATATTTATCGGACAGATAAATTATCGACCGATATGAGAGAAAATGACGTCATTTTTATTGCTCCGATAAATAAATTAAATCCGATAACTAGATCCGATAAAGTATGCTTGCTGGTAAATCAATCAATCAGTCTGATTTATCTGAGATTCATCTTCTTTCCGAGTGCAAGTGATTGCAGCTTTAAACTGCAGTGATGTGTTGTGCTCATTACGTCATCATTTGCGAACATGTCTTCGCCGGTCTGGAAGTTTTTCTCGGTGGCAGAGGAGGACAATGCCATTGCTATTTCCAACGCATGTTCAGCAGGGATTCCGAAAGGAGGAAAAAAGGCATCAAGTAGGGTTGTGACAGTGAGGAAATTTTCCCACTAGTTAATCGACGTGTGTCAACACCTTACCGGTATCACCTCGGTGGATGGGGGGTGGACGTCGTTTGAGTCTTCTCTCTCCTTCGGTTTTAAATAGCTTGTAAGCTCTGTGCACGTTTTATTTTCACTTTCAAATTAGTGGCAATTCGGCGTCAAGCAGTTGTTTGTTTTTAGCTCGCTTGAGTTTTCTCACATTCCTTTGCTTAAATAGCTTGTAAAATCACCGTGCGTATTTTATTTTCACTTTTAAATTAACGGCAATTCGGCATTGCTGAATTCAATTCAAGCAACAACAAAATACAACATAGAACATATAGCTAACTTTTATTAACAAAACGAATAAAAATACACCATGCTATATGCCTAATATAAAATAACAGATAACTTACAAATTTTAAATATGCATGGTAGGCCTATACAAAACTGAAAATCAGTAAAGACTGAGGAACAAATAATTATAAAACGTAGAACGTTTATTAGTGAGATGGAAACTTTTGAGGCATGGACTGCATACACCTTGATGTAAAATAATGGGAAAAATATCAGTTTAAATAAAAGTCTGCAAATACTGTAGAACCAAATAGGCTAAATGAGAAATGAATGTTTAAAAAATAAATAAATAAATAAATAGACCTTCCAATTTCACCTTAGATAAATGGCAGGTCAACAGGCTTTTCAAAATCCAAAAATATTTTTAAAACTGGCGCTTTTACATTTCGTTTTGAAACTCTTCTGCCATCGTCTTGTCTTTTTCACCTCACTCTTGTCAGTCAGCTTGACTCACTCTTCTCAGGTGATAAATTAAATCTGATCTGTGATGCGCGACTGTCGTTCGTTTGGTGTGCTGCATTGAGCAGCCGCGTTCAGTTTTAATTGTAGTGTCTGTTCTCTAACTGAACTAAATGATTTTTATTACTATTAAAAAAATCTAAATGACAGTGAGGGACGGTGCTGCGGTGGGCAAGGGATAACCGGTGTTGCGACTTAACAACCTTGGTATGAGCATGCACTTTTGTTTAAAATTTTTTTCGAGGCTGACAAATATCAATGCATTTTTTTTTATAATGTATTTGAAAACACGTGACTTAAAGACAGTGGTGTGCAAGTTACTTCCAAACTGTAATACATTACAGATTACTTGTTATTGTTATTTAAAAGTAATTCCTTACCTTACAATATTACTGTCTCAGAATTATAATGCGTTACATGACTCCTGTATTACTTTTGAGTTACTTTCACCAAAATATCTACAGAAGTAGAACTTAACATTCTAAAATGACAAAATGTACTAGAGCCCTGCCCTAATGGCAAAGTGTTTAAATTTAGCTCTTTTTATTAAGTTCATTTAGAAAAAACGTTTGGAGCATTTTTTGTTCATTAAATACGTTTTTTCTTTCTTAAAGTAGCGGCCAGCGGCAGACCGGCAGGCTGATCATAGTTTATGTTTGATCAATTTAGCCTTCTCAAATCATCACAACTTGCCTAAAATAAAATCTATAGCTATACTAAAACAGTTCAAGCATATAACAATGTTTAAACGTTAAACCTAGATAATGTGCGCTGCATCAGTAGTTTGTGCGGAGAGTGGAAGCTAAATCGCAGGACATGGAGGCACCAGCGCAATCAATTGCATTTTTGTTTCAATGGAAACAACTTACGCCATAATGTTTGCTCATAAAGGTAAGAGTAATACATCATTCGGAACTTTAAAGGGTCTACTTTTATTTGTGTGCACTCACAATGTCAACAAAACGGCCTTTTATCTTGAACAGGAGCGCTTCACAAAAATTAACCGAAATACATGCCTCACAGACATGATAAATATATCATGTCAGAAAGCTTTAAATTGCTACTTAACGAAATAAATAAAAACGAAAACTGTTTAATATAATCATTATCCGTGAAGATGCACTTCTCTCTAACGGCGCGTCTAACGAGGAGATGGCGAATCCTTACTATTTCCCCGGACACATTCATGGTAATTACTTTTGCTGGGGCTTTTGCTTTATTGCGTGTATTTGAAGCAAAACTCTTCAGCTGTGCTGACGGCTCGCTGCTGCTGCAGGACACTAAACACAGTCGAGCCGGTCTTGACAGTCGCGGCAGCACGGACTCGTGTTATTTCCACCAGCGCGGCAATTTTTTTTCATCAATAATTGATGGATGTCTAAAATATAAAGATAAGGAGAAGCCTAAAACAGGCCCGAGGCCCAGCCCGCGTCTGAACTATGACGTTAATATTGGCCAGAAGCCTGGCCCTAGGGTCATAAAAAAGTAGGAGCCCGACTTTAAATTAAATAAAAAAATATAATAATAATAATAATAATTGGGGGCTAAAAGGGTGTAGTAATGCAAGCGTTACTGAACATGTACAGAGTAAAATATTACTAAAAATTGATTAGTAATGCCTTACACTACTGCGTTACAGCAAAAAGTAATACGTTACTGTAATGCATTACTTTTGTAACGCCTTACTCCCAACACTGCTTAAAGACTATATAGCTTTCTCATCCTCATGCACTAAATATGTTGAATAGATGCATTTCTTTATGCATGAAATATTTGAATATAAATTTGTTGTTAATGAGTTGTTAATTGCAGATAAACCATAGTTCTGTCATAATTCTGTTAAACCATTTCTGTTACAAAGTATTGTGGTGCCTTACACAAAAAATAAAAAAACATTTGAAGAGTCAGGACTGATGTTTGCTATAGTTAGGCCAGAGCTACTAAAATATCAGTTTAATCAGTGAATCTTAGATTTTGTATTCTCCTGGGTGCACAAACTGCAGATTATATGAAAATTATAATAAAAATATGAATTTATCGGTATCGGTCATGAGAAGGATTTAATTATCGGTATTGGTTAAAAGTTTTCATATCGTGCATCCCTACCTGTATTTATTATTAATTTAAGGTAACATTTTCAGGAACTGTCACTGTTAATAACATCGATCACCGGTATAATTAAACTATAGCTGATGATCACTATGGTATCATAAAACAAAATACATTTACCATTTTCTACAAATGTATTGGCTAAGAGATGCAACAGATAATCATATGAGTTGGCTTATTTTGTTTAGCAAATACAGATAACCAAGTCAACAATGCACTGGGAAGACCTTGTTACTTTCACTGCTGTTATCTGTTCACAGTTTCTCTTGACGTCAATTTCCTGTCACAGCAAAAACACAGCGATAAGAAGGGTTTTTCACACGACTTCCTTAAAAATTGGGTGCTACAACACCAAGTTATTAGGTTACATTTAATGTTTTGTCATTGCTGGGATAAATATGCAATTTTTGTTGTGATGAAAATGATTGTGCTTCCTTTTATTTGACTGGCACATACACAGTCTGGGCGAACATACGGCAGTCGTGCACACATCAGAAGCTAATACAAGCAAGCATACGGCGAGCTCTCTCCTATGCATCCTCATTCTCAAAGGAAAGTCTGTCTGTCTTTTCTCTGTGAAAGTGTCTATTTTTCCAACTTTCAAACAGGCAAACAAAAGTTACCGCAATTAAACCAAACTTGAAACCGTTCATGGAAACTCATACATTCTAGTTTTCTTCAAAACACAACAGTTATTGGTGTCTGTGCATCCCTACCATATGTCACCTTTAAGTTCACAGCTTAGGTTTAACGAAGAGGTTAATAAGATCCACAGCTGCAGGAGCTGATTTCCTGCATTTAGTGTGAACAAGAGTAATTTTCCTCTGCAGAACAGAGTTGGTTCCAGACCAATGGGTGGATTATCATCAATGTGCGTCTGCCTGGTCAGCACATTAATTATCTTTGCCAAGTACCAACCACTGGCCGGCTGCTGACTGGGTGTTAAATGACTGCTGTGCCTCCATTTCCTAGAGGTCATTGACACGTTTGTCTCCCACCGGATGTTATCAACACTCATGTACTGAAATGACCTCAATGATTGCCTGTGTTAAGTGCGGAGTACTCCATCTAGGGCTTTCTTTGACTGACGGAGTGCCTAACTAGCCCTAACAAAACAAACAAGCAAATACAATGATAGGGCTGATCGATTTGACCTGAAAATCAAAACCTCGATTAATTGAACGCTTTAGCTCGAATACGATTATATATATTATTTTTTGGCCCTCATAGTTTATTAAAGGGTTGTACTTTAAAAATACTCCACTATTAAAGGTGGGATTTTTTCTAATGAAAGTGTGCATTTCTTATCTTATATGATTGAAGGAAACAAACTATTTATGGATATTTTCTGAATATTTCGAACAATTTAAATCAAAGCTTGTTTGAAATGAAGACGTCTTATGAAAAAAAGTCATTTCAGTTTTATTGTAAAAAGCAAGTTTCCTAAAAAAAAGGAAAAGAAAAAAAAATTGAAAATAGAATAACTTATTTTTTGCAAACAAAATAAATTAATATTGCCATGTCAAAAGTAGAAAAAACAGCATCTCTTTCAAACAAAATACATTTTAAATATTGTCATGCGAAAAGTAGAAAACAACTTGTATCTCTTGTAAATTAATAGGCTATTATTTTAAATAATGCAGTGAGAAAAGTAGAAAATGATAACTTGAATCTCTTGTAAACAAATGTTTTAAATAGGCCTAATGAATGTATGCAAACAGAACACTGCTGAGTTAGAGAAAGAGCATGACACAATCTCATTGATCTTGTCCTGTCACCCTGTATGTGTATTTACTCTAGGTTCTTACTGGCTGTTCACACGGAACGTCTGTGTGTCTAAAACCGCGAGATGCAGCGTTCAGGAATGGTTTAAAAAAGCGCAGAATGATGTGTGTTATGTCAACCAGCTACTGTAAACAAAAGCTCGCAATGCTTGCCCCACCTCTGGGGTCTTCTGGGGTCCGTTCTTCGTACATCGCTTAATACATCAGAGATGATTTGAAATATGCCAGATCTTCTAATAACTGATCTCTGGCTAATTTGGTTCTTCAAACTAATTTGCGTATTAGATTAAAATATCTGGATTAAGTTGTCTAAGAATACTGCGCTCTCTCGTGTCCCCCGAAAAGGGCAGATGTATCGATACTTGAAACCATGATCAGCAATGCAGCGATTGGCTGGCGGCAAGACAGCAACGTGATGACATCATATCATTAAAAAAGACACCTAACGAAAGAGTTGACAAATTTCTGGACCTTTATAAAGAAACAGCCAAGCAAACAAAACTACATAAATGTATATAGATATAAATAGATAAATGAGATGTAAATAGATAAATACATTTTTTATTTATCTGTATTTTTTTTTTACATGATTCCCAATTATTTATATCCATGACTTCTAGTATTTGTACAGGCTTTACATTTTTATTTCAATGTTGTAATTAGCAATTCATTTAATTTTATCTTTGAAGCAGCTGTTACGTGACAGCATTAATTCAAGTTTCTTAGAGATCAAGTTATCTGCATCTCCTGCGCTCCATCAAGCCCCTCCCATAATATCTGTCATCACTCAAATTAATGCACAGCTCCGATTAACTGTATAGCAGGTGTGTAAAACTCCAATACAATTAATAAGACTCCAATACAAAGTAATTATTTCATCACTAATAAATCTTTCAATGAGTAAAACTGGAGGTGTCTATTGCATTATAGACTACACAACATTGTTATCTTATTTTCAATTTAATTTTTAAATTATTATTATTTTAAACTATTGTCCCTGGACCAGTAGGGTACTCTTGTAATAAAGTAGCGATGGCTGGGACCTATTTTAAGTATCAATTCCGCTTAAAAAGATGCAATCTAATCCTGTTTACATTAAATAAACCTGCTCCCGAGCAGGTTTAAGCTTATGTACCTGTTGCTATGACAGCAAGTCTAGGATGATCAAGCGAAATCGTCAACCATCAAATCCAGCTAACTGAGTTAGTGACGTACGAAGAACGGACCCCTGATTGGTCCACTGTTCTGGAATTGACATTGATGAGCGACGCTGCCTGTAAAAGTTTAAAATCTTTTAACATGCCACTCATGTGCGAGACGCAGCAAAACTCGTGAACGCAACACGTCCGTATATGACGTGGTAGTAGGGGGTCTGCAATATTGAAAAAAAATTCTCTCTCGATGTTTTTGGGGATTTTTTTCGTTAATTAGAGGATATTTTGCCGAGTGTGTTATTGTGCTGAGATCTGACAACCGTAGACAGCTGCAGTTTTTGATATTCTTCATATTCTGTGTGGTCGGTTCACATCAGTGATAGAAATTAATCAATTCTTAGAAGTTTAAATTCATTTTTACCTTTTATGGGCAATTTGACCTTTAATAAAGCCATTTTTGTTGTAAAAGTATGCAGCTTTTGAGTCAAATTGTTACATTTAACCAGTCAATTAGAATAATAAGACATTTAGGCTGTTACCAAACAAATGAAACCAGTTTCAACAAAATTAATATTTGCAGTGAAAATTAATAAGTTGCATCTGTAGTGGCATATTTACACACGGTTTGATGCAGCTCAGAGGGACATGGAGTGATTTAACCTGCAGTTACAAATGCATAATGGTTTGATATTTTAAACATAAAACGTTGAATAATGATATTTCAAATTATTAAAAAAAAATTAAAAAGATACTTTAAATGTGAAATTAAAACGCCAGTAGGTGGCAGCAAGTCACTGTTAAAAAGTGAGTCATTGCGATTGAACCGAATCATTTAACGGTTGATTCATTCAGGAACGAAGCACCATCATGTTGCTCAGAGAAGCAAAAAACAGTGCTGTGGCTGTTTGGAATTATTTTTAGTTGGCGAAAAGGAGCTTGTTTTTGAACTATTGTATAAAATCAATATCACATTTTTAATTATGCTTATTTTTGAAGAGAAAATGGCACTCTTCATGTGATTTTAACTATATGAAATGAACATTTTCTGCCCCCATATCTTGAATTTTGTGATCATTCTTAATGCATTTTAATAGACTGAATCATGTAGTAAAACAAAAAACCTCTAAATGCACACGTGCAATGTTTAAACCACTAGACTTCATCACGTAATGTATGCGTGAGCTCTGTAGGGGCGTTTTGTTTGGTTTTAGCAAAATACTCGATAATGTGAAATTGCACATCGTTAAAACAACAATTATGATATTATCGCAGATGATATATATCGCACACCCCTACATGGTAGTATGTTTTTAAGGGGAAAGTATTAACAGGATTAAAAATAAAAACTAAATAACCGATATGGGAAAATTGCGTCGGTTAGAGGTTCTGAATCTCAGTTTCGATTTCTTTTCGATTAATCGTCCAGCCCTATACAATGATGTCAGTGGACTCATAAGATTTGTGTGTTGAAAATCTCATGCAACACACTGCAACTACATTGTACCATACAAAAATAGCTGTTAAAAACTACCAGGAGGAGCAGCTGACAAGGTTTCTGACAATAGTAAGTTAAGTTTGTAAAATATTAAGTCAAATCAAATCAAAGTCAGGGCTGTACAAGCAATTTGTATTTAATTGCCATATGTTTCATGTAGGTGGGAAAAAACAAGGGTTGACGTAGCAAGTGGCACAGCATGTTCTGGAAGAAAACAAGCCCTCCTGAGCTCATCATCGGGCTATGCTGACAGGGCTGAACCGGATCGCTATCTGTTACAAACCACAGCTGACCAATGGGTCACAAGGATCAGCTGACACTGACGCTGCAGACCTGTGCTATAGAGCTCAGGGTTTGATACTCTCATTCAGATGAAGTAATCAGAAGGAGGATGGCTCGCTGAAAAACATCTCTTAGCACAGCACAGCTGAAGCCCATCACTTTATGCAGTAAATAGAGATAAACTAGCTAATTCACAAAAGGGGCTGATGATACAAAGCACACAGGCAAGGGGTGTACAAGCTAGTAAATGTGTAATGGAAAAAAAAAAGACAAGGCTGCAAATTTGCTGGCGACAAAAAGCCCTTTTTTGAGAACTGATACACCGGCAGGTTTTGGCAAGGCTGCAGTGATAAATTAAATGTAAATTACAGAGAGGAACTACTTTAGATACCACTCAAAGAAGTTATTTCATCCTCCAGTGAGTAGGGCTAATTTTATATCACCAGTAGAATTTAAATGATGAAATAAAATTCAAGTAACACTGAATATCGCAATGATTTTATTGCCTTTGTATTTGATCATTAAGCTTCCCAAAAACCATGTAATTTGAGTAGATTCCTAATCTCTCCTCATTTTCCTTTACTTCAATTCATTCATAAATGCTCAAAAACTGTTCTGGAGTGGAACTTTTCTTGTATTAAGAAAATGCATTGTCATATTGGTGCATACTACCATTCAAAGGTTTTGAGTTGGTAAGGCTACATTTATTTGAAAAAAAACATATATTTGGTAATATATAACCACAAAATAAACTGATACATCTTAACAGGACTCAATGATAGATGGATAGACTCAATGATAGATAGCAATGATAGACATTTAAAGGAACTATTTATTTTAAAAAGAAACCTAAAACATTAAAAATTTCTTCACTGATCAAATATCAATAAAATTAGTGCCTAAAATTGCTGACTTCAAATGTTTGAATAGGAGTGTAGATATTTTACATTTAAATGTATTAATTTAGCAGATGCTTTTATTCCAAAGCGACTTACAAACGAGGAATACAAGTGATTTATCATAAAGAGGCAAATAAACACAAGAGGTGCTATTACTATTATTATTAATAATAATAATACCTTATCTGAATTATGTGCTGAATGGTTTATATAATTTAAACTCTGCTAAGATAACTTGCTACATGAATGCTTTTAAATAATTTAACATGCATATACACATAGATACATCTGTACGTAGCAGGTAACATTATGATATTTCAGTCTAACTTTATTAATAATTTATCACAGGTACATACAGTGTTATGTTTGAGCATTGATAAAAATAATTTTTGATGATATTCTTTATAATATTGTGTTCATCTACTGAAAAATTATGCACATAGTAAAAATCCACCTTTTGTCCACCTTTTACATCTGGCATAAAACATTGAATGTACTTAACAAATGGCTGTACAAACCTTTTAAATAATGTAAGAGAGAAACCTATATCAAATATCATTAAAAGGGATTAAAAATATCAAGACATGCTTTAGCTATATCACACAACCAAACCAATAAGTAATATTACCTTCTTTAAAAAAAAAAGGGAAAAAAAAGAAAAAGAACTGTCTCCATCAACTGCCATTTTCAGAAACTACAGACACAGGACATTAAATACAAATCAATAGCTGTACCCTGCAGCACACATCAACAGTAGGAAAAAGACATTTGAATCCAGAACACAAACCACAACTTGAGAGAGGTGACCAATTCTTCTATCTCCTGCCACAAATACACAAAGGAAAGTTAACAGTGTTTAATGTAGGGCTGCTTCAGAGAAAGTCGACCCTGAAGCAGATTTATGTCACTTTGGTCATTAAGTACACTTCTAACAAAAGGACCAATTCTGCAACCCTTAAAACTTCCTAAATAAAATTAATACAGGCAGGAAATGGATGAGGGTATTAAGAGAATTGCAGAGGTTGCAATGCTTTGTTGTTGGGCACATATGGGAATCTTTCACAAACAGTATTCCCAACACGAGGCGAATAAACTACAGCAACCCCACCCTGTTCCTCCGGTCTTCCCTTGACAGCCTGTGAATTAATCAGGCAGTAAACAAAGCTGGGGGAGCGATGGAAGGGGAGCGTAAGACAACAACTAGAAAAAAGAGATGCTTAGACTTACCCTGAGCCAGCATGCTAAACTCCAAGAAGAGAGCGATGTGGTAGAGCTCCATGGCCTCTTCAGCCCGACTCATGCATCCTCTTCCAGCCACCAGCGCCTGAACTTCACCCAGACTGCCTTCGGAAGGGCTCCCGCGCAGCACCAGCGAAAGGTCCACTGCATCAGTGTACATGCAGTGCAAGACCACACGGGCGTATTTCTTGGGAATGATGGATTCGTCAAGGATAATACGGGTAGGCGTTTGCAGAGTTCGCTCTGTGATCTCCTCACCCGAGCGGATGCGTCGTTGTAGCAGGTTGCGGAAGAAGGGCGAGCGTGCTGAGAGCACGGCCTTATGGGCCCTTAGCTCCTCATCAGGCGAGCTGTGGTTCACCCCTGCATTTCCAACTCCTGCGCCACTAAGTGCAGGTCCACCTGCTCCGAAAGCCTCCACCAGCTCAGAATCTGAGGAGAAGCTCAGCAGTGAGTCAAAATACGGCATGTGCTCACAGAGGTTTCGCATGTCGGCTTCTAGGGAGTTGGGCGTACCGAACTCCTCGCTCAGTCTGACCAGCACATCCACATTCTGCAACCTCACGTCCTCCGAGCCCAGCTCACCTGTATAGAGGTAATGCAGCAATGAGGAGAACATGGGCGCATCCATGCCTGCCGTCCCAACGTCTAACAACACCTCGGCCCCGTAACCCGGCGATGACGAAAGCAGGGTCTTGAAGAATGGGCAGCGAGTGGCCAGAACGGCACGGTGTGCTGGGAAGCAGGAATCCTGGAAGACCAGGTCCACATCAGTGCAGTACTTGTGCTGATAAAGGGTGGCTAAATCACGCTGCAGGGTGCGAGCCTCGGGCCGGGCCAGGCCCGCCTGCAGACTGAGCTCTTTGAGTGCTGCCGTGCCCTCATACTCCTCCACCAGGGCATTGACGTCACGCACGTCCCAAACCGAGAGGAGCTCACGCATCTGTCGCGCATGATCGGCAGATCGACTGGATTTGCGTCGCTTAATGAATTTCCGCTTGAGCGTGGCCAAACCAGAGCTCTTTTTCTTCTTGTCCTGAGGTTTTTCAGGGCCATGTTCTAGGCTGTAGAGCTTGGACTCGCCGCCATAACCCTGTGGTGCATAGGAGGCGCCTGGTGACAGAAAAGAAACGCTGTGTAAGAGTCTGGAGACCTTCAAAGTTGTCAGCAGGAAAATATGCATTGTGAGGTCTGCTGACATTATAATTAAAGTTTATTCCAAATATGTGCAACACCACATGGCTTTGCTTTTTGCAAATGCCTCAGAACAATTCTAAAATACACTTTACTTTTAATGACATTGGACCGATGGAGTAAACAATGCAATAAGAGTACAAAAATTACACTACAACTAGACTCAACTTGTGTGTCTATAACAGCCATCAAAAAATAATAAATTCATTGTATGGCGAAATTTAAAGGGATAGTTCACTCAAAAATGAAAATTCTGTCATTGTTTACTCACCCTCACCTCTTCTTGACGTAACATTGTATAAACAATTCCAACTTCAAAAAGGAAAGTATGTATCCCCAAACCACTTAATGTGCACTTTTAACTTTCCCCCCCTTTAAAACTCTAAATTTTCACCTGCCAAAAAAGGAAACTATGAAGTCATCTAATGTCCTCCCCAGCATGGCTAATATCTCCCTGACGACACTTTATGTCTCAATCCAATGTTCCATTTCTCATTGTAGGCCCACTGTCATGCATGGCTTAGCATTTTGAAAGCACCATTACTTTACTGATCTCAAAGACATGAAAATATTCACATCAGAATATGCCGTTAAAGCCAGACTCTGTGGGATACTGAAGGAAAAAAATTACGAAGCAACTGCTGACAGTTGTGATACAATTTCCAAGCCTTTAAATAAATGAATACAGACAAGATGTTACAGTGAAAGAATATGAAGACTGTCCCAGCTGGTGAAGTCAATAATTTAATGAGATTCTATTTCTCTGTGCTGTTGAACTGCCTTTGAACATGAACATTGTTCTTTGTTTTTGTTTTTTTTAAACAATAAACAAATGTATAATTATTTTATATTCTAGTCAAAGATGAATTTCTGTCTTTGAGAGAGGTTTCCTTTTCTTTTAATAGAAAAACATCATCATATTGCAATGTGATCCAGAGAATTTGGGTCTGATATATGCCATCTGAAACCCAACAAAAGTAATATTTTTTTCCATTTCTAACCTTTCTATTGTTATTGATCACAATAGTTGCTAAACTAGGAACAACAAATGTCTCTATAATAGCATTGAAATGTGAGTTTACCTATGAAGGTCTGCTGGGTGTGTGGGTTACCCCCGAATCGAGGGGAGCACGAGTGAGGGTAGCTGGAGGCATTCACACCCATCCTCTCCCCCCTTCTTCCTCCTCTTAGTCACCCTGCTGGATCATTCCGTCTGAGCGTCGACGCACTGAGTAGCTCACGGCTGCGCTCAATCAGACCTATATGAATGTGGCGACACTGCAGCGATGTCCTTCATTCCTGGGAAAGAGAGAGGTGGGGGTAGAGAATACATTAAACGTCAATAAGACAGTCATGGACAAACAAAATATAATAAAAATACAATATTTTATAATATATAATATAAAAATACTACATCTCAATATTATAATTTATATAGTATATAACAATTACAATTTTTTTATTGCAACATTTAATCAAAATATTTATAATAAAAATTTATTATAAATTAATTTTAAAAAATCCTTTTTTTTTTTTAAAAAGGAAAAGCAATTGTGTAAAATGGCACCGAATTGTTCTTGTTCTAATCTGAAAGGAAGGCAAACGAAACAAACAATACAAGCAAACCAAACAGACTACATAAGCAGAGCTTTGATGTTTACTTCTGCTCTTGAAGATCATTACAATACTGCTGGAGGATTCCGACTTTATTCAAACCCTCCCACTGATGTCATGCTAATGCAATCTGACACAGAGGCACAACTGGCGTGTTTACTCAAACTAAACAATGTCTACAGTACTTCACATCTCTTTTTAGTTCTCTGTAATCTCCTAACTTTGACCTGTGACTTTGCTTTGGCCTTCAGCGCTCAAGGCTGCAAGTTCACACCATCGGCACAATGTATAATTTCTAGAAAACCAGACATCTTCCTTTGAACTGGCCTGGCAACAAACTGAATGTTCTTTGCCAAATATGAATCTTCTTGGGGAGGTGGAAGACTGGGTTTTGCTGTATCCAGATGAAGAGCTATTGCTCCATCCAGATATTTATGTTTCACATTACATTCCAACCTTGTGCTGCTGGGAACTCCTCAAACGGGGAGCCCATAACATTTTGGGGAGATGTAAACGCTTTACATCCCCACTTGTGACATTGAGAGTCACAAGGGCTGAAAAGAGAATAATTTTCCAGGCTGAGCCAAAGCCTAAGGACACCGGACAAAGTCATCTTTAGCTTTACATACACAGCTAAACCTCGATTAGACTTCACTGCATGCGCGCTAAAGCACAGATCCCTCATCTGCTCCCTCAACACTGGCCGGAGTTGTTTGTGAAATCCCCAGAGGCCAGAGCGATCAAGACTCTTTTCCTCTGACAGGGTGTGAACGAAGCTGTCTACAGTGGAAATGAGTTGCAATATGCATTCAGCTGATGGAAAGCCTGCCAGCTACAGAAACTTGCTAAAATACAGCGACTTCATTAACTGACTGCTATCAGTTTTTTGTTATACTTCAATATATTCTGACAGGTGCATCAAAAGCAGCATAAATAAGATAAGTTAATTAAACAAGATTCTTAAAGTCAAATTGCTTTGGATATTAGGCCTAAATAAAATGTATTCTCAAATTTGCTCAAGTAATAAACATACATTTCCAAAACCTAGTCACCTGCCAAACTGCCTAAATGAGCATCATTTTAACAGTCATAAATTAAAGCAAACAAATTGAAATATATATTTGGTCATAATTTCTGTGCTCCACAGTGACAGTGAGGGACATGCATATGCATTCGCAGACTAATGTTTGGCATTTAGTCTCTTTTATGCTGTCTTTGGAATGTTCGCAACAAAGTAGCAGTTTTAATGCAATGACTTTGCTGACAAAAGTCAGCTGTCTCTGTTGTTGGATCTTCAACATCAAAGCGCTGTGGCATTACTACTAAAAAAGAAAAGAAAAAAGGGCTTTCATTTAACTTCTGACCTTTGTCCATGAAATAATTCCAATTTTGCAGATGTGCAGGGTATGAAATTACAACCTGCCACCATCCAATGCTGTGCGTTTTGCAAAATGGCAGGTAATTTTGCTTATCTGCCAGCCACTGTGGCAAGAGTCTAGAACAACATCTCGGATTGACACTGACAAGAAATGCCATTGCAACGGTTTCAGCTTAATGTCCACAGTGTGTATTATTTATAACATGACAAAGAAGAGCTCTGCAAATTCACTTTATTTTGACAAAGTTAATGACATGCAATGACAGAAGGCTATTATTATTAATATTATAACATTTAGTGTTTTAATAATTGCCCCAGTGCAACTGTGTTAGGTTTTAATAGTTTAATAATTATAGTACTAATAACAACAAAAACAGTGCTATTATTATTATTATTATTAAGTAATATTAGATAATAGTGGCTATAATTAGATGTGAATAATAATAGTAACAATAATATCATCATCATTATTATTAGTATTAATGCTATAGTTAATAAAAAATAAATAATATAATTATTATTATTATTATTATTATTAATTGCTAATAGTATTAAACTATAAACAAAATGTAAAAAAAGAGGTAATTACGAGCCTAACTAAAGTACACCAGAGGTGTAAAGTACACCAAGGGCCTTAAATAATAAAGACTTACAAGCTCTTGAAAAAATGTTTTTGATGTGTTGATCTGTCCAACAGCTTATTTCACTGGTATAGTAAGTGGAGAACCCTAAAACAGGACTCTGAATGTTACATCCTTAACTTACAAAAATAAAGGAAATGACAAGCTCCAGTCTAAAAGAAAATCTTTAGACACTGAGGTGCAAACCTAAGCAACAGTTTATCACATATTTCATCATTCCAGCAAAGCGTAAACAGGCAGACTCTGCCACTGGAGAACACATCAAATTTACAATTACAATTACTGCGAATTCACTGCCACCGTGAACTTGACGAGCAATGCTGAATATGTATTCACTCAGCGCAGCCGAACCCTCCATCAGGTGAAGTAGCGGTGCATTGTGCATTGTTTAATAAAGTTGCTTTAAAGTACTAAAAACGTTAGTCAAAGATAAGGCCTACATTGAGGGACAGCAGGCTCATTATAAACACTCGGCGGTGAAAAATTACAATCACGGTGTCCGATGCAACAACTGTCTCTCAACGTGAGTGACAGGAATGGAGAGGGAATAAATGAATGGTTCTTTAATGCTGCAGAGCTCCAGAGCAGGCGCTGACACAGACAGCAGTTATGTAAGCAAGCACGAGAGTGGAGCAGTTTTGCCACATTAGGCAAATCAATAGGGAGCCTCTGCACCGTTGCTGCAGGGGAAAGTATCAATAATGCACCTCAAGGTTTTCAAACCGGCTAGGTTTGCTTCCACCCAAAACGACATTTAAAGCTTCAGAAATCCAACGTTTCTTTTATTTGGACTACAACTCTAAAGAAAAGAGACCGCAGAGTAAAACATCGAGAAATGTGTGCCCTGTGTGTCTGCAAACCTCAAACTGGGTCACATAAATCAGCCTGTATACTCGTTCATCAATTGCAAGAGGTGGTTTTCCTTGTAGCTGCCTCTGACCCAGCTTCATTCCCATTCTTACATCGACTTCAGTGGAGTCAGGAAATTGATCCTTGATCAATATTTTTTCCTCTCTGGTTTAGAACGATCAGAATCAGCTTGACAAAGAAAGGTCAGTGTTTAACAGGAGCACCTGTTTCAGACGGGCTGTCTGAACAAGCTCTTAATGTCTGAAACAGTCAAACGTTGCCTTTGAAACACTGTGATTTTGCTTAATATGGGCCTATACCTAAATGCTACGCAGAGAGAAAAGATTTGGTTGTTCTTCAGCTTCACTATCTCAGATGACAGGGGTTTCTATGTGGATCCTCCCCTGAAAAAGCCTGCCATCATCACTTCGGCTGGGTGTGCCCCATATGGTGGGTGTTTGTGTACTCGGATTAAATCGGGCCCTGTGGTTAGAAACGCAGCAGCTTATAAAAAGACGTTCATACACACTAAAACACTACACAAAACAACTTAGCACACCATAAAAAGGGCTTCAGACATCGCAACAGTGCCTTAAAGGAACATTACAGGTTCAATAAAAGTTAAGCTCAAGCAACAGTTTTTGTGGCACAATACCTGAAAATCTCATTTTGGCTCATCTCTCTTTTTACAAGCAAAAACTGAAGCACTTATAATGGAGTTAAAGGGGATCGATCCATAAAACTTCAAAAACTCGGTTACAATAGTATAGACAGATGATGTAAACAAAATCTGTTTTAACATGATTTTAGCAGGGAACAGCAGAATCACTTAGTAAACTTTTGCATGTATTTAATTTCCAATAAAACTTAATACTGAAATACATAAACTCTTAAAACAACCAAAATGACTAGTTCAAAACATACTCTAAATAATAAAATACCTTTAAAAATTTTGGGTGGGTAAGATTTTTAATAATAGTATTATTATGAACTATTGCAATTTAAAATAACTAGTTGATTGACTCTCTAGCTGATTATATTTTAAAATTTAATTTATTCCTGTGATGGCAAAGCTGCATTTTCAGCATCATTACTCCAGGCTTCAGTGTCATCTGATCCCTCAGAAATCATTTTAATATGCGTATTTGCTGCTCTAAAAACACTTCTTATCAATATTGAAAACAGTTTGTGGTGCTTGATATTTTTGTGAAAGATTTTATCATTTTTTTAATTCATCAGTGTGTGTGTGTGTGTGTGTGTATACACTGTATATATAAAAAAAAACTGACAAATGTTGACAAACAAATGCTGTCGATTAAACTTAATTTTTATTGAATCCAGCATATTCCTTGAACTGAGCTGGCACAAGCTCTTATTTCACTTTACTCTTCCAAATCACATAGCTGCATATCCATTACCCAATAACAACATAAAGACATTGCAGGATGTATTCCCAGTGTTATTTGTGCCATTTTCATTCTGTTGCATTTGGACATGACCAGTTATATCCCAGGGCTCCAGACAAAAAAAATCGAGTAAGGAGCCATTGGCTCCTATAAAAGAAAAACTTAGGCGCCAAATAATTTTTTTAGGTGCCACAGAATAAAAGTGGTTTATTTTATTATTATCATTTTATTTTTCCCCCCTATTTTAACATTTCAATAATTTTGTCATGTGTTTATGTCTTATCTTTTCTAGGCTTTATCAGCATTTTAATCCATCTTGTAGATGATCAGGTCGACCGGGGGACTAAGGTTCACTTAAAGTGTGAATTAAATGTCTTTTACAACTTGAAATATACAGTCACAAAGAATTGTTCGTTACACAGAATCTGTACCAATATCATGGACCATAAGAATCACTTGGCAACTGAGTGCAGTGCATCCTATAAATGTTGTCACGTCTTTCACACATTCAGTCTGTTTTTCTTCATTAGTAAAATGCAATTTTATAGGAGGAGTTGAATCATGTACAACAGAATAAGTAAAAATATTAATATGCAACAGCACAAAAATATAGCAAAACGCTCCTCTTTATAGTTATTTTTCTAGCTGACTGATGAGTTTATGGACACTGAGTGGTTATTCTGAGGTAAATGTATTACAATGCAATGTTTACAAACTTTATACATTTCCTCAGTTTGAAACACTGAATATGCTTTTACATAAAACATTTCAGTAAGTTGTACTATAGGCTTTCTTATTGCCTACCTTTTGATCATGTTCATTTCATACTATAGTAGTAAATCGAAATATATAATGGGTTCACTTGCTGCTTTAACTGAGGTGCTAAAGAGATCGCGCCTGCGCATTAAGTGCGATACTCTCCGCTCGCGCGATCCGGACGCATACACAGACCGTGTGGACGCGGGGTACTGGTGTTTATATTACCGAAAGTGTGCGCTTGTGGTCCGCATTAAAGAGCACCCAAACCGCATCATTTGAATTTCGTAGCATTTTAAAGCTGATACTTTGTTTATTAAAAAGTAAGACAGCACAAAGCTTTTTGCGATTACTGGATGGCAAGTGCGCTTCAAATAACAGGAAGTCCATGCATTAACAGAGCACAGCATATAGACTAAGATCTCGATAAGAAGATCGACCGGACAAGTGTAAATGCATCTGGTTGTTGAAACCACATATGGTAATTTTACTCCTCCCATAATATTAAAATAATAGACGCGTGAGAGCGTTTTATAGGCTATATGGCATGTTATAGTCAGATATGACAGCGCAATGCAACAAGCATCACCGCGGATGAGTAGCGGAGTATTTCTTCAGCAAGCGACGCGCAAACTGAATGAACCTGAAAGTAAGTCGCAGACGCTCAACACACAATCTTCTTCATTAAAAGTAGCGAGACTAGCCTATCTTTCCAGTGCTGATGCCGCGCGCTCTCTTGATATTGAAATTAGCTGATAACTAATAAAATTATCCATTGCTTTCATTGACGTGAACTCCGTTATATTTGCATATGAAGCGGGAATTGAAGAACGGATTTATATCCGTTTTGCGAAGACATATGTGGCCAAGTGTAAATGGGGAAACGTTTTAACAAATCATATAGATATCCGATCAGAGAAAATGCATGAAGTGACCAGGTGTAGCCTAAACATGCCCTTTCAGGTCTCTCTCACTGCGTTCAGCAGACTGTGTGCGGCAGAGACGAGGACTGTTTGAAACTCTTTTCAGTAAAACTTTGATGCGCATCGTCTTATGTAAGTTTAATACGTGAACATAACAAAAGATGTGAGCACAAAACAATCGGGAAAAAAGTCCTTTCATGCAAATTATATATAGTCGCCAGTGGCTCGCAAATTAATATTTTTGGTCGCAAATGCGACCATTTTAGTCGCAGTTTGGAGCCCTGTATCCCATTTGATTTCAACATAAACATGCACTCAAATTCTGCTGCCATACGTGAATGCCAAAGACATCCAGTTTGCACGGTAGCATGAGAGTAAGAAGACTGTGAGAGAGAAAGTTAAATGTGTTTGGGGTACAAAACTTTACCAGACCACTGAGCATAAGCAATGTCCATTGAAAATCACTGGTATAAACGGTTCTCTGTTCCAGGGTGTCTGTAGTTCTCTCTGAGGTGGGGAGACAGAGGTGGGGGTCACGGGCACCCCGTGGCAGTTTCCTGTGAGCGGTGGCGGTCTGGCTCGTGTGAAACTAATGAGCGTGGACAGAGCCAAGCCACACCGGGCCAGCTGCAGGTCGTCTGGTCCACCCTGTCCTGCTTTTCTACTGGAATTCCACAGAGATTTGAGCATCAGAGCTGGGCAAAGAAGAGAAAAACGCGATGCGATCAAATTTTAATCGGTCACGTCCAACAATATTCATTGAGTGAAACATAAGGAGACCAGCACCCTTGAAGGACAACATGCCGCCCCAAACTGCTTCTTTTGATGATGAGGAGGCATGACATTTCATCAGGAAACACGCTGCCTTGACAGACAAGACTCGCCCTTTTCCGGAGGGAGCTTGAGGAATGCTTCACACAACACTCGACCCATAACCCGCCCTCAAAATGTGAGATTCAGCAAATACAATTTCATAAAACATCTAATTAGGTCCTAAAAGGTCAGTCCGGCACAAGACAATGAGATGTTTTTTAAGGAGATTGGCCATGTTCCAGTAGTCTTTTATAGATGCCAGGATTGGCAAGTCTGATTTGTTGCCAAAAGGAGGGGGGTCAGAGGAGTATCGGGTCACTTCAATGTTTTAGACAGCAGATTCAAGACGTTCCTCTTTTTAATACGAGATGTAACAGACCTAAGTAGTAAAGAAAAAGCACAAAATGATCTTGAGATTCTCAAGTTAATAAACAGGGTATATGAGAACTGTCTTAGGCATGAATTTCAAAGTAATTAATATGGATTTATCTTGACTGATGATGTTCATTATGCTTGGGTCACAGCGGTCAGGGAGAAAATTGACAAACACATAAGCCAAAGCTTTTCTATGTCATCACTCTTTGCATCCATTCATTCATTGTCCTAAATAATTCAGCGCTGTTCGCAGGGGAAGCGTCAGGGGTTTATTGGTCAATCCTTGATGGAAATCTGATGACGTGTAACTGGGTGAATCTTACAAGAGGTGTGCATATCACATTTTACCGCAAAATCAAATCAAAGAATAAATAAATCTAAAAAGAATTTTAAAAGAAATATTATATTTTGTAACAAATAAAACCTACTATTAGGACCCTTAAGGATTTTCAGGATAATTAAAATTATTTTACCTCCATTATTGTAATTGTAAAGTCCTTTGCTCAAATGAAAAACACTAATATATAATTAGGCAATTGTGATACTAATTCTTAAATATTAATTTTTATTTTAAACCACAAAAAGTTAATTTAAGATTATTACAACAACAACAAAAAAATTTTTTTTTTTGGTGTTGGGGTGAAACTTGATCTGGGCATTACTTGGTAGGTTTCATGGGAGATCATGCACAGTTTCAGGTTCATGGGCATAAAATATTTAAAATCCTTTGTCTTGAAATAATTACAGCCTGCATGACAAAGAAAGACTTTTCTCAATGGTATCATCATAAGAACAGTTCCAATGACATGAGAAAGGTTCACTAGGTTACTCTAACAAGCTCTTGGTATCACACACATGGCAGGAGGACAATTATGCATGTTTTGTGCTTTCATTGGCAAATTGGCCTGCTTCCTGTTTGTGATTATTTTTCCATTCGTCTAAGCATCATCGGCCTCTCTCCTCCGCAAAAGGGAAATGCCACAATGACTTCATTCATTTCTCCAAACTCATATGACAATATGACACTCAAAATGTCTTTACTATAAATAAAACAGAATAAAGCACTTAGGCCGGACATATCGTCATTCTAATTTTGGTGTCCTAAGCAAATTCAAAACAAATAAAAACTAGATCGCTTCTGAATTTCCCACACACAAATAATTATATTCTTAAAAAACAAAACTTCACTATGATGCTGTATGAGATTTTCAATGACTATATGATAAAAACAAAATTCTAGTATGTTTTAGCCTAGGTGGTTTTTTTTTTCCATCTTTTAACTATTTATTTGTTACAGAGCCATCAAGAAAGAGTGCTGGTCCTGGCTGAAGGGTGTTGGGATTATCTAATCATGGTGATTGAGGTAAACGGTAGTGCCACACTTTTGGACAGACGAGACGAGGAGGACCAAAAGAGAGGCCAACTGATCAATACCGCAATCTACCATCTCACGGACTCAAGCCTTATAGTTAATACTTTAAAACCACCCCTTGCCATTTCAGCTGACAACATGAATGAGTCTGCTGAAATATCATCGTCAATATTAATTAGTCTAAATATATGTTGTGTGTTACAGAGTGCAAACCACACTGGGTCAGAAAATTCAATTTCCATTGCGTTTCAATATTTTCAAAGATTTAAACGGCTGGAATAGAATGAATTCTATAGTAAAAGCAGGAATCTGAAAAACTACAACTTCGGTCCCCTTCTTTGGCAAGAGTCCATCACTGTTCAATTTTTAAAAGGGCTTTCATCAGCTCGCACTCCCTGTAGACTCAGCCTATGACCCTTTCAGTGATGCATGAATGAATGTAGGAGGAGGAAAAAGAAAAGGAGGGGGAGAATAGTGCGGAATTCCCAGATCACACAAATATTTGACTGAACCACATGATATGACGGTAGAGGATAGCTTGTCTGCGGTTAGAACACTGTTAGTCCTATGCGTCAGTTAGGCCTTGTGTGTGACAGACGTGCTTCCTTCAACATGAGACAGTTTACAGTATCGTCTGGTACAGACTCAGGAATATACTTTTATTCTACCTAAATTTAAATATTTGACCAATGAAACATGACACTCAATTTCATTAACATCCTGAGACATTAAGTACATTTACATGTGTAGTTATAGTCAAGCTACTGCTGGGTTTTGCATAGTTAAGAAACAGTCTTCATTTGTCTGTTCAAAAACACATGACACAATGCAAAAATCTAATAACTGAAGGATTAAAATGACTGGAAGAAGTCAAGCTACAATTGCATTAGATAGTTCAGCTTCACAAAAACCAGGCTGGTGGGATTTCAGTCAGACTAAAGTGTGTGCATGATAAAATAAATAGACGAAATTATTGCTTTAGTCCGAAATCAAACTTCTGAAGTGCATGTAAACAAACTTAATGTTAAACAAAACCGGGGCTGAATGAACCCTGTGTAAGATTCTTTTGCACTAGCTAAATCTAAACCAGATGTGAAATGCACAATCTGAACTCTATCGAAATCCATTTTTCTCCTTCAACTCACGTTCCGCACCAGAACACCAAGACAGAGAGAAATGCAAGCAATCGAGACAATTACCTTAATGAATGGTGTCCTTTCTATGTAATTACCTCTATGCTTTCAGCAGCAGTTTCCACAATCAGCTGGACTAAATTGAGTGATTTGGCCTCCATACATTTCTTTGGAAGCTCCATTCTGATAAAATGACTCCAGACCGTTGTGTATAGAAGACCAGGAGTGACACTTAAAAATTAGATTTAATAATTTAAACAAAAATATAAATAAATAACTTTTTTTTTTTTTTTTATGTACACAAACATACACATATATAGACATTTAAAACTGTTTAAATATGCCTGTTAATTTACAGTGCCTACAAAAAGTTCAAACCCCTTCACTTTTTTCACATTTTATTTTGCAGCCTTATGTAAAATTGCTTTGAATTACTTGTTTTTTTTTTACATCAATCTACACTCCATACACCACAATGACAAAGCAACAAATAGAACTTCCACAACCTCGTGAATTTATTAAAAATAAAAAAACTGAAATGAGCACATTGCATAAGTATTCATACCCTTAACTTAGTACTTAGCTAAAGCACCTTTACAGCCTCAAGTATTTTGGGTATGATACAACAAACTTTGCACATCAGAATTAGGCAATTATCTGCCATTCTTCTCCTCATCTCTTCACCTCTCAAGCTCTGTCAGGTTGGATGGGGACAGAGGCACAAGCCCAGGCTGTGGCTGGGCCACACAAGGACATTCACAGAATTGTCTATAAGCCACTCTTGCTGTGTGCTTAGGGTCAATGGGTCTCATTCACTAATAAGTGCGTACGTTTTTCGTATTTATACGCACATTTGAACTTCTCGCGAAAACTTTCCGCCTAATTCACAACACGTGCGTACGCACATGAGCTTGTTCTTAAACTCGTTCTTCTGTTAGTGAATCTGGAGTCTTCTAAAAGAGCGCCCGCGTGCACAAGGTTAGTGATTAGCATAATACACGCCCAAACCAGCTCCATATAAGGGCTTTCCGCAAAGCGGCACTCGTCTAGAGAAAGACAATTATGGCATCGAAACAAAAGACAAAGCAAAATAACTTTAACGATAATGAACGTGAGGTTTTGCTGTCGGAGGTGGAAGCCAGAAAAAATGTGTTATTTAAAAGCAACTGAACAGCCATTCGTCGCTCTCAGCAAACATATCTGTGCGCCAGCACCTCCATCGGGGGGTATTTCAATTTCTGGGGGGGGGGGGCACAAATCACGTTGTGTGTGTGTGTGTGGGGGGGGTGTATTCGTGAAGAGCGTGCAATCTGTGATCGCGTGCAGTTGCTGACGCTCGCTAAAGCGTTCAATTGCTTTATTATGTGCGCTGTTTAATCGGTACTTTCGCTTTCAAAATCGATCGCGTTCAGCAAGGAGGGGAGAGGATGGAAAGTGGGGAGGCACAGTAACTCGTTTGGGGGGCCACGGCCCACGAGTGCCCCCCTTGGCGCCGGTGTCCTGACATTTTATCCTCAGAACACCGGCCCTGCTGTGAGCTCTCTAAAGACGCGAGAGCACGCGCCGCAATGTCTTCAAGCAGTACAAAGTGTGCCTTGTTTCAAAGTGTGCCTTGTTCACTAAACATGCGTACGCACAAAATTGTGTGTACGCATGTTTAGTGAATGAGACCCATTATCCTGTTGGAAGGTGAACCTTCTGCCCAGTCTGAGGTCATGAATGCTCTGGACTGAGTTTTCATTAAGGCCATCTCAATATTTTGGTGCATTTAGCTTTTCTTCTACTCTGACGAGTCCCTCAGTTCCTGCAGCTGAAAAACAGCCCCACAGCATGAGGCTGCTGAATATTGTTTCTCAGAGTCTGAGGGTCCTTTAGGTGCTTTTTTGCAAACTCCAAGTGTTTTTTCATGCGTCTTCACTGAAGAGAGGATTGAGTTTGGCCACACCGCCATAAATCCCAGATCGGTGGAGTGTTGCAGTGATGTTTGTCCTTCTGTAGGTTTCTCCTATCTTCATATATAATCATGGCAACTAGAGTGACCATCAGGTTCTTAGTCACCACTTGGTCACCAAAGCTCTTCTCCATCAATTGCTCAGTTTGGCCAGGAGGCCAGCTCTAGGAAGAGTCTTGGTTGTTTTAAACTTCTTCCATTAAGGGCAACAGAGACTACATGCTTCTGTGAACCTTCAATGAAGCAGAATTTTTTCTGAACTCTTCCCCAGATGTGTGGCTTGACGCAATCCTGTTTCTGAACTCTACAGGCAGTTTTTTAGACCTCAGGGCTTGGTTTTCGCTCTGATATGCCTTTTCAGCTGTTAGACCTTTTATTAAGATGTGTGTGCCTTTCCAAATCCTACCCATTCAATTGAATTTGCCACAGGTTAACTTCATTCGAAGTGTAGTAACATCTAAGCAATATGAATGCTTCTGAACTAAATTTCAACTGTCCCAGATAAGGGTATGATTACTTATGCAATGGAATCATTTAAGTTTTTGTTTTTTTTTATAAATTTGCAAAGATGTTAAAAACCATTTTTTTGCTTTGCCATTATGGTGTATGGAGTGTAGATTGATGTGGGAAAAAAAAAAAGTAATTTAAAAGCAGTTTAACATAAGGAAGCAACAATAAAATATGGAAAAAATGAAGGGGTATGAATACTTTTTCTAGGCACTGTAACTGATCTATTATTTATTAGATAATGTATCCCTATTCTCATTTCATTTTTAAAAGTCACCCCTAGTCCTCCATTGTTGTGAACCGCTGACAGCTGAAGCTTGTAAAGTACCACTGATCAAAATGAATAAGTAATTACTGGACTATCAGTCTTGGCAAAACACTTCTGTTATACAAGAGACAAATTAATAAATCCGTACGCACCCATTAGACTATGCAGCATGCTGTTCAGAAGACCGTTCTGTTGTACATAGGACTGTATAAATAGAGCAGGACCTTGGTTATTCTTAAAAACTACAGAGAATTAGATCAACACAGGACTGACAAGCATGAAAATGTATTTGACATCTGTGTCCACTAAGTCCACAGTTTATGAGCTTGATCCAAAGAGAGGGAAAATTGGGATGGCAGCTTTTTTTGGTCTCTGTGCTACAGAAGCAGAGCAATTTCTGGAAAAAAAGGCTCCAACCACAATGGACAACTAAAATTGTGTCCAAAATGAGGTTGAAACTGGATCTTCCTCCTCCCTGTGGAGAGACTTTTGTAAGTATTTCTGTGCCGAGCGTGACCTGATATGCCAGTCCAGATACAGGTAGGCGTTCACTTTCTGAGGACAAACGCCTCGATCCAGATGAAACAAAGGAAGCGAGGAGGCCTTTACTGGGCGAGTCGAAGGTTGTTCATATGATTTTCTTCTCATTACGATGAGTCATTGTGACCATGATACCTCATTAATGTGAAGCAGAGGAGTGCTGGGGGCTTTCTGACTTCTAGAGTCAGGAAAATGGGCTAATCGCTATGGACTCGATCTCTGTATGGGGGTGGGGACTTTTGACTGCTCCCGTTGCACCTTTGAACAAAGCACTTCACCCCTGTATACACCTTCCAGCTACCTCTAAGCTTTGCTTCTTGCCTCTACCCGTCTGTGTGTGCCAGATATATGCAGGAATACAACATCTAAGCACTTGGGATAATAGAAGCCATCGATATGAATCAATATAAAATTAGTGTTTAATCAAAGTGAATCTAAGTGTGAAGGATATTCATTATTCCTTCTTTCATTGTCTAGTCACCTGTGCACAGTATGTGATTATGCACTATTGTAAACAAGCACAATCTGTTCCTCATAATGTACTCATAATCACAGTTTAGCCGTCAGGAAAGACATAGCCTGCGGTGAGAAGGATGACCGGGAGCCCCAGCGTGTTTCAGAGTCTAAGTATGCCTGACGGAGTGAAGGCTTCACTATCATCTCAGCAGAACGTGGAGTCTCAGTGAAGCCTGATGCAGGGCAGACTGCTAATGCATTATCAAAACCTAAAATGGGTCGCTGAGAGCCTCCTGTCAGTGCCATCAGAAAGCCAGTCCGTCAAAAATTAAAGCTTTTTTGGAAAGCGCTTCTGAAATCCCTGCTGAGACTATAGCCTAGAATTAGCAATGCATTTTTAGATGGTCATGTGGATAGAGACTTGTCTACTTATAACACTTGGAAAAGCTATTGAATATGTGTGCAAACCATTCAAGCTAACAAAACAAGCAATTGGCTATTTAAAAACCAATTGAGCATTAGCGATTTGCAAATCAACATTTTCAAAATCAACTTGAGTCTGCAAATTGCCTGAATGACTAGACAAATAGTCGGTCTAAAGTAAGCCCTGTATTATTATGCTGGTTTTGGGCTAATTTAGATTGGATGGGTTTCTTATGGGGGAATTTATATAAGAGTGCAAAAAAAAAGAAATAAAGTGAGATACAATACAATGGCCAAAGATGCTAATCTGTTAGTGTACTGCTATAGCAGCGATGCTTTTAGTTGCATTATCTTTTTTTACTGAGAGGGTTTGAACCATCCATACCCCAAACAGCTACAACACAGAATGTAAATTATAAGTATTGCAGCTTAAATTATTAAAACATTACTTTTATCTTCATATCTTTATCTAATACAACATCATTAAGGGTAAAAAAAAAAAAAAAAAAAAATGATAAAAAAAAGCTGAGTAAATACAAATAACCCTCTATCTGGGCCAAAGGAGGAGGAAAAACGAAATATCCTGACCGCAACTCTCCAAGCAGGGCATTCCAGCAGTGAGATGTGGTTTGTGAACACACACTCCAACAAACCACTTTTGCCTATTTCATGCCTTTAAAATGAATGAATAAAAGCCTGCAAGATCTGAGGTCTCATACAAGAGTGATGTCAAGCCACAGAGGTAATGCTGAATGAGAATTAAACTTCAAGAGACTTTAAATTGCAATGCAATATTCCTGAATGATTGATACAACCCTCGAGCCTGGGAGATGCTCAATACAAGCAATATGGGGGGGGGGGTTCAATGTGGAGCACAGAAGTTCAAGTTTTTGAATGGAAATGTCAAAAGTTTTCCAATCTCAGTGAATAATAGCTACATGTGACGTCAACCTGTAAGTTAACAGGCACAGGAAGTGTCTCATAGTAGACCCCCTGTGCACTGCAATTTACCATTACTTTTTATTCCTCTTGTAAAATATGGCAGATCCCAAGAATGACTTTTCTATATCAGAAATGAGTGAAAAACAGCATTAAAGCTCACTTCTAACTAGGGCTGGGTATCGAGTTCGACCGAATTGCCCCGATACCACAGAGTATCGAAAAACGTCTTGTCGTTCGGTACCAAATTTCGATACCTAAGGGGTTAATCTCATTAACGTCAGTGAGCCAATAAACCTGCAGCACTAGGTGTGTTTGACTAGAAGTGACGCGGTGCTGATTGATCAGTGTTTGACATCCGCGAGAGCGATTCGAAAGCGTACGGAGCAGTCTGCTCTCTATATCGCGCAGTTTCGCTTACTTGACACAGACTGAAGCTCGCGTGACATTTCAGCGTCGGCCGTCTCACTAAATGAGGACATAAACACATGAACAACAGCTCTAGAACTGCTCTGAGAGTCACTTCATGAGCATTTTACCGTTTGATTGGAGTAAAACTTGCGTAATATCATATACACACAGAACTGTAAAGGTATTCCCGTAAACCCGTCAAAATAAAAGTTCGGTTTAACTTGGAAGACACTGCGGTAGAAATATATTAATATTATTCAGCAGAGTGTACATACTGCTACTACTAGGCTACTATTAAAATTATTAAAACTCTTATTTTTTAATTAATGATCACACAACATTTCTTCCATGTTTTAATTTTAATAGTAAAATTTTGTTATAAATAAATAAAGTTTTATTTTCAATAATTTAAAAGAAAAATGAAATGAATGTTTTATGCCTTCATTTGAAAACCAGATACAGAACACAGAATTTCTGAGGAAAAAGAAAACATTTCATAAGGCTGTTTTAAGAATAAATTTGAATAAACTAAGTAGTTTTTATGCATTCAAATAATTAGACATACTACAACATAGAATTTAATAACAATAAAACATATTGTGAAAGAAAATAAAACATCCACTTATGAAAGCGGATAAAGATTTTAAATTTCTTGAAGTCTTTAACAACCTAGAATAAATTAATAGAAATGATGATTCTGTCTGAGCTCTGCGTTTTAAAACGAGCACGCACTAGTGTAAACTGAAAACTATTTGAGCTTTATTAAAATTATTTGCACTGATTTATTGTGTTGGCTATATTTTGTTCCTTTGTGCAGTGGCTCAGGAGATGAGTCTTTGAGTCTGTATACATGTCAACAAGCTGAAAAAAATAAAACCAAAGTTTTTTGGGATAATGTAATCTTGTTAAAACGGTTTTCATAAAATTGGTATCGAAAAAAATATCATTCAGGAACCGGTATCGAACTCAAGGTATCGGTATCGGTATTGAACATTTTTGAACGATACCCAGCCCTACTTCTAACATTTGAAATAAATCCACTGCTGCAGTCTTGGTCTAGAACAGCACTGGGTCTCATTAGTGCATGATGATGAGGGCTAGACAAAGGAAGTTAGTACTTAATTCCCTTATGTGTGTGCGTGTGTGTGAGAAAGAGAGAGTGTGCAAAAGAAAGAGCTCAAACATCCTATTGGACAAGGTGAAATATTGGGACCTGAGTCAGCCTGTCATTTTAAGAGAAGGGAAAAAAAGTGGTTGCCAAGGACAACAAGGGGGAGTGGAAAATGAAAACATGTCCCACTTTCCTTTCCCCCATCCAATTTCTCTCTCCAGTGACAGCAGCCAGAGGTCAAGCCAGTGTGCTTGTGGAACTACAAGGACCTTCAAAAACTGCACACTGAAAAAATTAATTTTATTCATATTTCTATATCCATGTGTATCAACCAACTACCATTTTTTGGATTAATGTTGCAAAAAATAGCAAACCATTATATCAATTATGTCAGCAAAATCCAAATGTGCAGTCCTTATAATGCAGCAAATTTCCTTGTTTCCCTGAAATACATAAGCCAAATGAGCTGAAACATCATTGTACTGAACATGAGGACATGAGCAATGTTTCATAGCATCATTATACTTTTGTTGCGATAAGATTACTATAAGATTATGAGTGCGCAGTCAACAATAAAACCTTATTTTCGCATCATACCTGGGGCACAGTTTATCGATACAACCGGATTTGCAGTTGTTTGTTGCTTTTCAAGGTTATGCAATTGGCAAGCTACTCATGTTACACTGTACCCAAGTAGCACACAGTCAGTCTGCAAAACCCTGACACATCACTACAGAGAGACAGTGAACTTATTCAGGATAGCAAAAGAGTTCATAACGATTCTTGATGGACTGACTAGTAGTGTTGTCAAAAATATCGATATTTCGATAAATATCGATACTGAAATATCTGAACGGTACCAATATTAAGTTCCCAAAGTATCGATACACCGATACTAGCCGAGCTGTCACTTTCACTTCTCTCCAAAGGAGCGTGGACAAGCACCACACGTGACCGCACTCGTCTCCTTCGCTCTGGTTAAATAGCAAAAGTGAAGTGAATAGAAAGATGACTGCTCTGGTTGTTAAAGAACACAGCAGGAGCGCTATCTGTAGGGATCTGTGATCTCCGCGATGCAGAGAACCCGCACAGAATCCAGTCATAAAAACGGAATTTACAGTTTAACGCGGAATGTCACGGAATTTGTCAAAGTTTGGATGAATTAATCAAAAGTAGGTCATTACACTTAAATCAAATCGCGATATGGACTAGTATCTGTAAATATTAAGCTGCAAACGTCGATTTAAATATGAATCCTGCATGTTCTGCGCGTCTCTGTGTGAATGTGTTGCACGTGCGGTTGTGTTTACTAATGTGGCGCTCGCGGTGATTTCAGCGTCTGCCGTCTCAATGAGGACATAAATACATCAACAATATCTCCAGAACTGATGTGAAAGGCACTTTACGAGCATTTTAACATTTAATTTGAGTAAAACTAGCATCATATCATACACACACAGAACTTTAGAAGTATTCACGGCAACCCGTCAAAATAAAAGTTCGTTTTAACTTAGCCTATTAAAGACCGTGTGCCAGAAATAGGCTATATTACTATTATTTAGTAGAATGTACATAATACTACTACTTACTACTACTGTTAATTTTAAAAAAAGAAATAATCACAAAATATTTTAATTTTAATAGTAAATCCCCTTCATTTGCCAAAAATGTAAATGTTTAATTTTCATTAATTCAAATATAAATTAATTAAAATTGTTTTATGCCTTCATCTGATATCCAGTAAAATTTAAATACACAACACAGAATTTCTGAGGGGGAAAACACATTTCATAAGGCTACTGTAAGAATAAATAAAAATTGTTTGTATGCATTCAAATAATAGACATGCTAAAACACAGAATTTGGTAACAAAACATAAGGTGAGAAAAAAATAAAACATTTCATACGGCCCTAAACATGTCATTTTTGTTACCCTTGTAATAAATTAAATGTTAAATTGTATAATGGATCATTGTGTCATGTGGCGGAAATACTCACAGAGCAAGTAAAAAATTCTGAATTATCTTTATTAAAATCTGAATTACTGGCCTAAATGAGCCAGCAGAAAAGAAAAAATCTCTTCAGCCATGCCTATAATTTTGATTTAGTGTCTATGCCAGGGGTCTCCAACACGTCGCTCGCGAGCGGCCTGATTGGAGGTAGCTCGCCAAGACATATTGACATATCTGCAGTGAGGTTATTTTAATGATCCCGTTACATATTTTAATTATCATTAAACATTTGATTACCGCAATTTGAAAAACACAGTAAATACAGTTCAGCTTCAAAGTTATTAAGAGTCTCACGCAGGCGCAACAGAGTAGTTTCGTTTTGTGTGAAAAAATTACTGAAGGTAGACTGCTGAGGGAAATTATATGAAAGAATAAATGATTTCATTATTTGTGTGAATGCATAATAGGAAACCGACTGTCTTCAGAAACGTTTCAATGGCATTTTCTTTCCATGTTCCCTCCGTGTAATGCATAATTAATTAGCCTTTTTCACACTTCCGCGTTTCTGGCTTCCGGATTGGCGCTTGCAGGGTAAACGTTTTTCCGGTGACAACAGCGGCCGTACTGAACAAGAATGAATTTGAGAATCTAGTCCTTTTTTTACAGATTAGATCCTATGAAAATGCTTGAACTGCCGGTACTGTACTCTACATTTACATTTAGTCATTTGGCAGACGCTTTTGTCCAAAGCGACTTACAATTGGGGAACATACATAGCGCAAACATTTCACAACTAACTGTTTGGTCAGCTTGGGTCATCACAAATACAAGTTTGTTTAATTCTAAATGGTGGCAGTTATAATTCAGTTAACGTTTGCTTTGCCATTCTGTCCGTTTGGTGCTGGATGTGCATTATGACTCTCCAAGTGATTTTTTTTTTCGCTATTATTATTATTATTAAAGTAATGTTGTATTTTCTATTTGCGCTCCTTTGCATTAATGTGATGGAGTAAACGTACGTTGCATAATGTGCCCTGGGAAATACATATTAAACAAGAGATGACTCGTATTCATGGCTTTGTTCCAATTCTATCGGGATTACGTTGTTGTTTTGAGTTTAATATGCTTCAACCGGACTGAGAATTGTTTAATGTATTCTTGGAAAAATGTGCATCTGGTCATAATTGTTGTTATTTTGAAGTAATTTATCATGATGTGGTGATTCGAGGGAAATGACTGAGTAAATTGAGATAATATGCTCAAATGTACCGGAGATCAAAGACTATTTAAAAAAGGGACTTTGCCGGAGACGGAGAATAGAAACCATCCAGCGCTATGTTAAGCACATTATCTCAGAGTCAGCGGTCTGAGTGGCCATATAAGTTACAAACAAGTAAAATGTTTTTTTCTTTATAGATTATATAACAACAACTTGGAAAACAGACAAAACAGAAAAGGTAAGAAACATTATTTGAGAAATGGGCGTACTGATATAATAGGCGCAGACCTGTAACGGAACTAATTTTACCCTGCGCTGACGTAATTTCCGATTCTTGTGAAAAAGGCTAATAAAGCAGTGTTTAGAAGCACAGAGCAGCTTTGTTTACAGAGGTTACCGTGGAAACAGCTCTGTTCTACAGTTCATAAGCGCCCTCTGCTGTCAAACTGTGGATTTACAAATGGTCTGTCTGCCATATTTTTGTTCAGACCAATGCGAAAATCAGACCAAATTTTTGTTGTAAATCTTAACCGGTCAATGGAAAATAGCCTACCTTGTTATTGTTATCAGAAGTGTTGAGATTTTTAGAATGCACATTAGCTTATGTAGCACTGTTTATGGAGCAGATCAAATTTAATTTATCATTCTGACTCATCCCTGATTCAACGGCTAATATATGTTATAATTTTATTTTTAAAAATGGTCAAAACTTTATTTGAACATGTAGTATATGTCAGTAGATAACATGTTATGAATATTTTTTGTTAGTTTAAAATCTGGCCATGATTTTTTTAAAAATGTTTTATTTCACTGTTTAGGCTAATAAAAAGTGCATAGTGCTGCTAATTTTAATTGTTGGCTTTTGTCATAAAACTTGGTAAAATTATTTCAGTGTGTGTATCAGTAATTTTTTTATATTTCCAACACATTTTAACAATGTTGTGTATAACAGTTTGGATTAATACATTAAGAGATTTAAGTACTGTATAACATTGGTAGTTCTCAGCCGCTTTCATTTTTAAAAAGTAGCTCCCAAATTAAATAAGGTTGGAGACCCCTGGTCTGTGCCCGATGCATTGTGCTGTTTGCGATACAAAATACAGAAAGCACAAAGCAATTCACAAAAACAAAAAGGCAAAAATGAATACATAAACAAACAAACAACCTTTTGAAGAGTTCACAGAGTTCATTTCTATACAAAGACAGCACCAAAAGCACTAACGGAAAAATGCAGTGTTTTCTATAAATACTATAAATACACTAAATGCAAGTTTTGCACTAAATTTCAGTCAATCTGAAAGTTATGAGGAACAGATCAAAAAGTGAGTCATTATTCAGTGAGGTACAAACTGCAGCAAAGACCATTGAGTCAGTTGAATTATGAAATGGATCAGTGAACTAATTACCCAGTTCATCCAGTTCACAAATCGAGTGGCAATATCAGTGAATAATAACTCAAATTTTCAATCTATTCCTCTCACAGCACTATCATATGACTTGTGATACAGAGTATGTCATATGGACTACTTTTGTGACATTTTTTTTAGCAGCGGTCACTGATTTGCATGAATAGCTATTCTTCAAAATATAACAGGTTCCAAAATTCCTTACAGGTTTTGGAATGATATGAGAGGGAGTATAAGATGACAGAACTCACATTTTCAGGTCAACTATCCCTTTAACACAGAACTGCAGCACCATCACACATAAATCTGACTTAACTGTTGGCACAGGCACATATTGCAGCACAGTAGCAAAGGAAAAGATGGCCTACATCACAGGAAGATGAAAAAAGAGGGGGAAACCCCTACACATCAACCACAGTCATAACACGTCTACAACATACTGCAGGACCCAAACCGCACACTGCTCTCACCACTCGATTGTTTCTTGAATTACCCTCGTTGATGAACAGCAATGGTGCTGATTGAGCTATATTAAGGACAAAATTCTCTCAACAGAGCAGCGGCAGATAAAGCAGGACAGAATTGGATTGGTTCGTTTCATTAAAACGTTTACCTTTGTTTCTCATAGGCACTAGGCTATCAGTAAATCACACCGTCTCTAGTCTTGCTTGGGGGGACATCTGATAACCAAGGCACTTGAAATCCCTGAATATTTCCTACAACACCAATTAATTCTCACTGTGACCATCTCCATTATAACAAAGAAAGCAATTTGGGTTGCAAAACAATTCTTCATTAGCACAGTCTCACAACACATTTGACGGCTCCTGGGAACACTGAATCAAACGGCTCTGTATGGGAAACTGAGAGATACTGTAGAGGTGAATGAACTCAAGGGGGCCAAACAGGATGGGACTTGATGTAAACCAATTTGGTCATCAGTTAAAACTTTGCCTTTAATTAGACCCTGATGACTTCCAGAATTCCAAAGGAAATAAACAGTCAAGACAAAGACAGGGGAATATGTTCCTGTCCACCAATTTTCCTAAACAATACCATGTCTAATTACAGAGGTCCAAAATAAGGCACATTGCACAAGCCTCTTTTTTAAATACAAATAAAGGCAGGTCAGTGAGGAAGGACCTGTTAGATGAAGCAAAATAGCTCTCTCGTGGGGACTATACTAGCTTTTTACAAGCACAAACATCTCTTACATGCCAAGTATGCTTTAGGAACGCATTAGTATCTATAATGTTCTGCTGGGCAACTCGAAGAGTATCTCTTAAATCAAGACATTCACATATTTGAAACTGGTTATAACATGCTGGTGGCTACTGACATTTCCAAATGAACGTGCGTGCTTATTCCTAGGACGAATCTTCCTCTTTATTAAACGATGTGTCCGCATACATCAAAGCATTACATCTGTAATAACTGCACACTACGCATACTCAGCTAGCCTAGCTTTATGTGCATTTAGCATTCAGGTGGCTCTTAACTGCTCCTTTGGGTGAAAAAGTTACCAAAATGCGGCGTATCTAGTTGTTTCAACCTCTTTGTGCAATAAACTAAATAACTTACGTGATGTTAATGTTTTCTTTTGGTTTAGCATGCAAGCTAACCGTAATAACTAAGCTTTGCTTACTAGTTCTACGTGGAAGAGTGAAATAGGTTACTATTTGAAGTTTATCCGGTTATAATAACCAACATTATGGATAAATATTCAAAGGCTGTTGTGGTTTTAATACACAAGGCACAACTATAAATGTAGCTAATTCAGCAGCTCGCCATGGCAGATTAGCAAGCAAAGCAAAAAAAGGAGAAAAAAAATGCCTTCAACCCTACCTGAGTCAAGTTTACTCCTCTCTTCTTGCTCATAAAACGAGCCAAAATCCAAGCCAGCGACTCCTGATATTTGCTTAGCCGAGCAAATTCTCTCGCACTTTTCTTTCGTAGAGTGTTATTGAGTAAAAAAAAGCCTCTGCGCGTCCCGGGTTCACACACACACATACACACATACAAACAGATATGTGAAGCGCTAGCAGGCTGCTAGTACTTTTACGTTACACCATCCGTCCTACATTAGTCGCTTTTAACGCCTCGTTCAACAACAAAACAGCTCAAATAGAGTCTGTGCTCTACGCTTTCAGTTTTCCGTGAGCAAATATTACATGTAGTGTTGTATCCTCCTCTTATTCAGTAAAACAATGAAGGGAGGGCTAAGCGTCAGGATTTGGTTAGCAATGTCGCTACGCCATCTATCTGCTCGAGCTCGGATGAGGCATAGAGCAAAAAGGTCCAATCAGTCTTCTGTGTAGGTTGGACCTATAGGCCAAATGTAATGAAGAAATGCGTTTAAGCCTTAACTACTCGCTTTAACATATAAAATTTGCGGTCAGTAAATTTTTTTGAACAGAAATAACTAAAATACGTAAATTAATAAAAAAAAGAAATACATTTATATTGGTACAAAAGAGTCATAGTACAAATAAATTAATATACAATTTAAAATCTAAATAATTTTAACAGCGTTTTTATTATAACACTTAACACCTTATAATAATGATATATGTATATAGAATATATATAATTTTATCATTCTTAATATTTTAAGAATATAATTATGTCATAATTCTTAGTATAATATAATATAATTGCTTCTTTCTTTTGTCATCAGGCTTTTCCCATAGGAGGGCGACAACACCACATTATTGAACTGTTGTCCACTAGGTGGCCTACAATTTCTCATAAATCTTTATGACGTCATTAATAATCTATGCATATCTGGATGAAGTTGATTTATAAAATAATAAAATGACTTAATTTAATTTCAATAACTTCACATAGGCTACACCCATCACTATCACCAACAAAGGCTGGTGGGGGTTTATGCTTTGAAATAAAGCACAAAAAAACTGCAGTATCTTAGTTTCAGGATGATTTTGTCCTACTTTCATATTTAGTGGTGTTCAAAAATATCCTCAGGTAATATATCTTCTTTCCACCAAAGATATCAAAACAGCACAATAACAGGACACACAAAGATTTACTCACACCCAGTACATAAACCAAACAATGAATAGGGTGTATCCACTGTGGACACACTGTGGAAGTGTTGAATGGCAAGCGGTGTTCTAACATGAAAGACCAGCCTCTGTAATGTGATCACCAAACATGAATGAAGCGCAGTACCACAGGCCATACTTGACAGCTGACAGACCACACAGCCAGCTGCACCATTTTCTGCACTTTTATCTCCCTTTAATCTGCTCCTCTAATCAGATCTCTTGTAATTTGTATCTCTTTGTACTGGACTCAGCCCTGAACGCATACTAAGCAGAGAGCCAGGTGTTTCTTAGCTACCTGTGTTGCTGTGAACTCATGTGCTGTCAAACAACGTCTGCAAAGCAGGTGTACATCAAACAAGACATTAATCACAGAAGAAAACAAAGTTACGATCTGTGAGACTATTACATTATGAGCCAAAATGAGCTTTGCTTGTCCATCAACTGTAAGTTCAAAATCTTAACAATTTTATAGATTAGCGGTCCAACATGAGATGATGTAAATCGAAATAACACTGAATCTAAGACAATATGATGTTATATTCTGCTGTTTCATTAAGATCTTGTCAAAAGGAGCAGTGAGAAAAGTTGATATACTGGGTGGGTGGGTGGTCGAACTGTCTAGGCCCCTCCCAAAGAGTGGGCTGGTTTTGGTAGATAAAGTCTATAATATGACAGGATACATCTATTTTCTCTTCAGCAGTCCTGAGGCAGGAAACCTAGGGCACCCAGTGAACATCCCCTCTTTCCTTCTCCCTTAGCCTCTCTCTCACTCTCAGACACATCCAGACTTAGTGGTGCTGACCCATACAGCTGGTGGGATGCTGACCTTTCTGAGGGGAGCTGTGCAGCTGGTGACTGTCTGCAGGGCGAGGGATATTGTCCAGAAACGCAACTCCAGCATCTACAGTAAACCACCCAAAAGCAAGATTGGACCTGGGGTGAGTGAAAAAATTACAAAATCCTAAAAGGTTGCAAAGATTCATGGGATCAGCCTTAAGATAGTTTAACTGAGGTCAGTGGAGATAATGGGATTCACTTGGATGACTCCTTGTATCGAATAACATAATCATTGTGGTTAGACAAGAACAGAATAACAATGTCAAATCAAGCAAACCATCCAAACATCATATTGGTTCACACAGTTAGTAGTATAAATGTACTCATTTTAATATAACTGTTCAAAGATTTGGGGTCAGTATGATTTTCGTCTCTTCATTGAAATCGATTCTTTTATTCAGCAAGGATGCATTAAACTGATCAAAAGTGTCAGTAAAGACATTTATAATTTTATAAAAGATTTCTGTTTAAAATAAATGCTGTTATTTTGAACTCGCTATTTACGAAAAAAAAAAAAAAGGATTGTGGTTTCCACAAAAAAGTGTTTTAAATGTAATAATATTTTACATATTACTGCTATTGAATTAAATAGCAGTGCAAATTTTGTAAGTAATTAAAGCTCTTAAATTTCATATGTGTGTCCGCAGCAAAGTTTTTTCATCATGTCTGTGTTTGCTGTTGCAATCCTGGCCCCCGCCGGGTGGATTCTGCACCACATCCCAGAATATCGTCAGAGAGCCAAACCTCCACCATCTTGAAGAACGCACACCTCCGTCACGGTCAATTTACCGGGTGTCGTGTACCACTGACAGACCTGGCTGCCTCTAAAGCATTATTCACCTCCAGTGTTTAGATCTTTAAAACATGAGCAACATCACAAGTAATAAAATAATAATAATAACAACAATAAAGTGTATAATAAAATAATAAAACTATCCAATAATACAATTGTCCAATTTGGAGGGAGAAATTGGCCCCATTTGAATCTAATAAGAACTTGAATTCCTTGTTGGTGTTTAATTCCTTAGGACTGTGGCCCTTATTACATGCATGACTGTATGCTTTCTCCTGTAATAAAGTTTCTTTTTACACCATCTGTTTTTGGTTGATAACTTTGTGTTTTCACTGTGCTAATTGTTCTGGCCTTGGGGGCACTGCTTAGAGATATACATAGTAATCAGATTTCTTGAGAAAAATCAATTCAATATTGTCTCATAAGTTGAAGCAGAGACTGAATAAGAAAGCATATTGATGCAACCAATTCATAGGTGAAGGTTATTAGAAGGCCAGTGGGCAAATTTTGCCATGACACCAGGGTTAAACCATTACCCTGGGATTTTTCATGACCACAAAGTGTAAGAACTTCGGTTGAACATTTCATCTGAGGCACAGTGCCTTTTTAGAGTATAGTATCCTATGCAGTGACTGTTCTGGGTCCACTGGGATTCAAACGGATCACAGGGTGAGCACCCCCTGCTGGGCTAAACAACACCAGCAGCTACCCTTAGTTTATCCAGGAGTCTCTCATGCAGGTATCGATTCAGCTCTCTTTAGATTCAGGAGAGTTGCAAGGTGATAGCTGCTGGCTAAATGGCAAGCTACCACCCACACTGAGTATCTCAAAAGGTCTGTATACTTGAGGAAACTACACAGAACACTGATGTCCTTGATAACATCCAAAACACAAACATGATACGGTCAATGTTTGTCCATGAGTGTTTCAGTCCTCCTTGGAGCAAAGGAAACCCTATTACATGACAGGCTAAGGTCATTGCGGTCAAAAATATTTGTTGTAATAATGAAGCTGTTCACATGTACACTTTGTAACCCCCCCCCCCCCCCCCCCAAAAAAAAAACTTTTGAAGTGCCCATGAAAAGAGATTCAATCCAATTCAATATTGTTTACATTTAATTTCAGCATTTAATAATACATTATTAAAATCAAAAATTGTCTTTGTTAATAGTATTTAATGGACCTGAGCTAACATGAACAGTTGAATTTTGATTAACTAACATTAACAAAAAAATAATAAATACTATAACAAATGTATTGCTCTGTCAGTGTTCATTAATACATTAACTAATGGGACCTTATTCTACAGTGTTACCCAAATATGTGTTTAATTTATTTTGTTTACTCATGCCTTCTAAGGGGAATATTAATCTGCATTTCATATATTTAGATGAGCAAGATTTTTTTTTTCAGCAAACTGGATATAAATAAAATGCCCTGTATCTTCTCTTTGTTATTTTCAACATTTTTCAGCATAGTAGCATGGGCTTGGAGATCTAGACATGAGACTCAAGTAGTCCCTAAAATGAGATGCTAAGTGTTATTGGGACAATCGGATACATTCATTTTCCAAAGACTGCAGAGAGTGACCCTGGTCTCAAGCACTTTAGAATCCCCATTGTTTGTTTATTTTTCCAGAACAGCATGAATGTTGAGATTCAGCCTCATTGTGGTAACATGCATTTATTTCTGTTCTAACATTGTTTTAATAAGTTTCCTTAAATCTTCATAAAGGAAACAAGATGCATTCCTAGTCTTAAGAAATGTATAATAAAATAACCTGAACATCTGGTCCGTTTTGCTGTTATATTATCATTGATCCCCATCATTTTAAAATCATAACCCTGTGCCATAGAACTGGAAATGAACAAACTAAACTATAGTGATGCTTTTACATTTAATATCACCATGACAGCAGAAAGCTATTGTTGCAATAGTATATATTTTCCTTAATTTATTAACCGAGTACTTATGCAGCAAAACACTCTTTATTGCTGTTTTACTGTTTAAGAAGAAATCAAATGCTAGCATGTAAACGGTACTCTCATATGTCTACTATAGCATTGTCTGATTGATTCTCCCTAACTGATTCATCTTAAACAGTCCTTTCTCTCATGCGTGTGCAACCCTGGAAAGTCTGATTTATTCTAGTGAATCGGTTCCTGATAAAAGGTCCTGTCTCCCACACGTAGCAATAGAAAGTCTAATTCATTCTAGTGAATCGGTTCATCCTAAATGGCCAGTTCTCTCACATTGCTTTGAAAAGTCTGGTTCATTTGATGATTCATTTAAATGAGTGGATTGACAAAATGATTCACCAATTCAATGTTTTTGTTGTGGTATAAGCACAGACCTGTTCAAGTTTGATACTGTTACACTAATTGTTGTTAAATGAGCAAAAATAACTTACTACGTAGCAATTATGAAAATATTACCTCCTTAATTCGATGTGTTTATTGTCAGTATCTTGTAATGCAGCTAACTACTTTTTCAAAGCAGCAGCTTGACTGTAGTTTAACTACTTCAATGATTAGCTTGTAGCTTTCTGCATGAATTTTAGTGAATCCCCTGGGACAAATTCAATAGTGCGTCACTCATCCCAGTGTCTCCAGTTTTTTTTTAAATCCAGTATAGTGAAACTCAAAACGACCCACAGTGAAATGGAACAAGCAGACCCCCCAAGTACTGTGAGACCTGCAGCTAATTGTTCCAGAAAAATGAAATGGTTATTTTGTTAGGCTCTGTTGATTATGGAAAGTCAAGCAGAGATTTATTATCATTATCAAAAGCAGATTATCCATCGTTAACCCATTGTTTCCTGTTGCTTTTCAGATAGTGTACAAATATCGTGACAAGTGATGCTATATATAATTAATTTTAGAAAGATTTAATAATGTGCACCTGATCTGTATACTGAAAATAAAACAGATTTATGCTCCTTCCCTTTCTGGCATGCTGCAGCTGATCTCTCAAAGATTAACATGTAAATAGCGGCAATACTGTCTCTAGAGCAAACATTGTTTCCTGATATTCCCACAACTTGGGACAGAATGTTCTTTCCCTCCTGCTCACAGCTAAATAAGACTGTGCTTCAGCATACAGTATCTGTTTAATAAATAAGAATTATGAGGGAAAGGACTGGATTTATTTGATATTTGTGCATTCATGCATTACAAAACATGAAATGAGTTCAAGCATTTAAGTGATTAGGTTTAAATGTTACCACAGAGCTTAAACACTCACAGTGCCATAAGGCGAGGATAAGCAAGATAGAAGATACGTGACCACAGTCGTGTGTGTGTGTGTGTGTGTGTGTACAGTATGTGTGCATGATAAATAAGTGAGCTCTGGGTGAATTGGTCTCTGGGGTTGTGTGTGAGTTTGTATCTGTTTGCTATAAGGATGTACACACAGTTAAGGTGTCAAAAGGCTCATGCTTTCCCACACTGTGGGAAATTTAAATTTAATTTAATTTTCAAGTTTATTATTTTTTTTGTTTATGCCTTGGCGAGACCCTTTTCTTGTCTATATATTGTACTATGTTGAAAACAACAACATTTTAAAATGATTTGAAATGACATAAACACCTAACAAGCTGGAGCAGTATTTATGAGCAGAAAAAGATTGAAAAAAAAATAGTAAGTAAAATTAATGTATTAATGCAAAAAATAATTTTGGCAGTGTTCCCTTAAAAACTGGATTGCATAATTTCAGATCAGACGAGGTCTACGATCAATCAGTTCCAAAAAGAACTACAAAACCTAAGCTAACGGAGAGAAAACAAAGAAGATTGAATTGAGTTTTTGGTAATAATATAGCATAATGAGAAATTCATAAACACATTTTTGTAGGCTGGTTATTTTTGAACAGGAACACCAGAAGTGTAACAAGGTGGGAAAAAATCTCAAAGAAGAAGAAAAAACAATCTCTCTCTATTTATTTATTTATTTTAGATAAGTTGTTATAACCTGTGAGAGCAAGGTCAGTATGTTTATGTCCAATGCTATAACAACAGGAAAATGAAAATCTCTCCTGGGTCAAAATGACTGGAACACAACACAAGGTTAAGTATACTGAAAACTTAAGTGCACTGATTTAGTGCTCTCTTGTGGTGTAACACTGGTACTGAATGAAACTATGCACACAAAAGTAAGATTTTATAGTAAATCTGCAGCTACATTTTTAATATAAAAATATTAAAAACATGTTAATATAAACATTAAAATATATAAATCAATGTTTATGTATTTTAAGAAACATAAATTCAGTAACATCCAATGGCTGTTTTATAAGAATCCTTTAAGATGACAGCAAATAAATAAGTAAATAAATAAATATAATAACATTTAAAAGGGTACTAAACTAGTCTTTTTCTTTGTACTAACTTAATTCTTACTCAGGCTAAAACTAGGAAGTGTAAGCTAGAATGCAATGAAATGAAAAAAAAGGGTTTCAAAAATTCATAAAATAATATTTAAAAAATATCTTGTCTCTAGATTAGATTACAATTTTTATTTTTTTTAAAAGGCAGCGCTGTTTTTTTAAACACTGTGTCCAGTCACGGCAGTATTAAAAAAAAAAGAACACAGCGAGACCCTTAGCCCTAAATGAACCACATTCCACATTTAGGGAATTCCCCAAACAAGTCACTATCACATCTGAGTGGCAGATTATTAATAGCACAGAGGGCACAGAATAAATAGGATGTAACCCTGTCCAACCCAGAACACAGTGCCATCAGACCGTAGTCTAAGTGCCCCGTCTTAATACAGCCCCTCTAAATTTAGACAGATGAATAATGCATCAAACCGTTCTTACTGTAGGCCTCTACTTTCAAAATAAAACCTAAAAATAGTCATCTAAAAGTTTCATAAATATAGACACAAATCTAAGATATGACCAGTATGAAAATAAGTGAGGACAGGGTATTTTTTAAACACAATGACCTCCTTTTGTGTTATTCTCATCTTGTCTTCTTCTGCGCATTACATACTTTTGTTTCTTATAATTTAGTGTCAGCATGAAGACTTACAAGGAGAAAAAAAATCATTGCTGACACTGCATTGCCATTATCACAGCTTCACAAGAGAGATAAATGCTATTATCAAGACTGAACTCATTGCTTGGTTCGCTAAAGGCTGTACGTAGCTTTGTGATATGAAAAAGATGACAAATCAAATCTATTCAAAGAGGCTTCGAGTCATCTGTTCTTTATGTTGGAAATGTTAAACAGCCTCGGTGGTCAACATAAATCAGCATAAAGACAGCAAAAGGGGCAAAGTATGATATTTTAAGGGTACACAGATCATAGCATTTGAGAGATGACTTGGTGTTTCAATGCCCCCTGCAGATGGAGCCTTTGTGTAAAAGACAGCAGCCATTTCTCTAACTTGTTCAAGGCTTAACCACAGTCTTACTACAGGATGGTGTGTTATTTTTGGATCAACAGCTTTTGTTTGGCAATTACCTTCTGCTTAATGAGAACATCTGTTAAAGAGCACCTATTTTGCCAGAGCTGCACTTATGCAGTGACCCTGTGACTTGCAGAAACAAAACTATTGTCCTATTTCTGAGAATGAATTAAGAAAAAAAAAATGCTTAGATTGTGATTCTTTAATTGTGGCTCTTTGATTCTGTAATTCATTTAATATTCACTGATATTCAGACGAACGACTGAGTGTGACACTGCTTTTGTACATCAGTTGAATACACCAATTTAGACACAATACTATAATGTATTTTTGCTACACAAATGAAAGCAAAGTCCAAAACAATGTTAAAAAAGAGCAACATTACAGAAGAGCAACATAGTCATGAAATAGTGGCGTTTCATCCCTGAATGAATCCATTTTTGAAAGAATCAATAAATTATTCAAGGATTCACTTGAATAATTTTAGGAAAGAATCAGTTGAGGGAATAATTCAAGGACTCACTCACAATGAGTCTCGTTCATAAATTAACAAGTGCAATATTTCAGGATGTGGCCATTTGTAGTGGTGACCAAAACAATAGTAGACATTTTCAAGTGCACTCATTCAGCCACATAATTATGGTGGCCCAGTAGTGCACAACACAAACGAAATCTCCACAACACAATGAAATCACCACAAAACAATGCACAGGACTAATTTCATTGTGTTGTGGCTTGTTTCTGTTGTGTTGTACTAAGTTAATTTTGCTGTGGCTTGTTTCTATTGTGTTGTGCTAATTTCATTGTGTTGCAGCTTGTTTCTGTTGTGTTGTGCTAATTTCATTGTGTTGCAGCTTGTTTCTGTTGTGTTGTGCTAATTTCATTGTGTTGTGGCTTGTTTCTGTTGTGTTGTGCTAATTTCATTGTGTTGCAGCTTGTTTCTGTTGTGTTGTGCTAATTTCATTGTGTTGTGGCTTGTTTCTGTTGTGTTGTGCTAATTTCATTGTGTTGCAGCTTGTTTCTGTTGTGTTGTGCTAATTTCATTGTGTTGTGGCTTGTTTCTGTTGTGTTGTGCTAATTTCATTGTGTTGCAGCTTGTTTCTGTTGTGTTGTGCTAATTTCATTGTGTTGTGGCTTGTTTCTGTTGTGTTGTGCTAATTTCATTGTGTTGCGGCTTGTTTCTGTTGTGTTGTGCTAATTTCATTGTGTTGCAGCTTGTTTCTGTTGTGTTGTGCTAATTTCATTGTGTTGCAGCTTGTTTCTGTTGTGTTGTGCTAATTTCATTGTGTTGCAGCTTGTTTCTGTTGTGTTGTGCTAATTTCATTGTGTTGCAGCTTGTTTCTGTTGTGTTGTGCTAATTTCATTGTGTTGTGGCTTGTTTCTGTTGTGTTGTGCTAATTTCATTGTGTTGTGGCTTGTTTCTATTGTGTTGTGCTAATTTCATTGTGTTGCAGCTTGTTTCTGTTGTGTTGTGCTAATTTCATTGTGTTGTGGCTTGTTTCTGTTGTGTTGTACTAATTTCATTGTGTTGCAGCTTGTTTCTGTTGTGTTGTGCTAATTTCATTGTGTTGCAGCTTGTTTCTGTTGTGTTGTGCTAATTTCATTGTGTTGTGGCTTGTTTCTGTTGTGTTGTGCTAATTTCATTGTGTTGTGGCTTGTTTCTGTTGTGTTGTGCTAATTTCATTGTGTTGCAGCTTGTTTCTGTTGTGTTGTGCTAATTTCATTGTGTTGTGGCTTGTTTCTGTTGTGTTGTGCTAATTTCATTGTGTTGTGGCTTGTTTCTGTTGTGTTGTGCTAATTTCATTGTGTTGTGGCTTGTTTCTGTTGTGTTGTACTAAGTTAATTGTGTTGTGGCTTGTTTCTATTGTGTTGTGCTAATTTCATTGTGTTGCAGCTTGTTTCTGTTGTGTTGTGCTAATTTCATTGTGTTGTGGCTTGTTTCTGTTGTGTTGTACTAAGTTAATTTTGTTGTGGCTTGTTTCTATTGTGTTGTGCTAATTTCATTGGGTTGTGGCTTGTTTCCGTTGTGTTGCAGCTTGTTTCTATTCTCTTCCGGCTTGTTTCCATTGTGTTGTGCTAATTTCTTTGTATTGTGGATGATTTTGTTGTGTTGTGCACTACCGGGCCACCGTACATAATGCACCTCAATAGTGAGTATACAACCAATGTACACACAACAGCTACTAGAGAACAGAATATGCATTGTGCTGAATGAATTCCCTTGCAGCACTTCTGGCACACTTAATTCATTTACTCATTCAGTGGACTTTTTAATTAAGTAATGTATGGATTAGTAAGTGTGGGTTACGGTTTCCAATACAGCAAGTATTTTTTATTTTATTTTTTAATGAATTGGTTGATTGAATGATTCATGGATTCACTCAAAAAGACAAGAATAGCTTGTTGTAATCCTTCTTAATCATTTGCTAATTTAAATTTGAATTTGAAGACTGGAAGTAACAGTTGTATAATGCTGTGCTGCTGATGGGCATACATTCAAAAAGCATTCATGTGTGCAATCACGTTGGGTACATTACATTTCAAGGCTGAGTTCAGTCAATGGCTCTGCCTAACTGGGGTGCTATAGACTGAATCAAAATGACAAACGAGGAATGAAAACTCAGCTTAATTAGATCAAAGACAGCTGGGGATTTTATGCATTTGCAATTTTTACTGTTCGGAAATGTCAGATTTCTGCATGCATAAGTAACTATGAAAAGGCTGAATAGGTGAAAGCCGAGTAGTGGCTGCATTGTTGAATTAGAAGAAAGCCTGACAGAATCCACTTATCGTGTTGGAAACAGAAGATCATCTGATACTTATCTCAGTTGTAGCCTTTTATTGTTAAATTGTAGACAATCTATACGTGTAGGTGTATATTTCATAATTTCAACCATTTCAAGACATTTGAAACCCCCATATATTATGTGTGTGTGTATTTTAAAGTGTAGTATTTCAACCTCATTTATGTGCAGCATCTGCTGGTGACAGTACTTGAGATGATCAGTGATCTAGTGAGATGTCTCGATGGTGAGTGAGACCAGAAAAATGCATGACTAGGACAAAGTGCCCTTCATGTTAGAAGAGGAACTGACTCCTACCATTATGGTTTGGGATTGATTCAGTTAGACTGGATAAAATCTGTGGTCAGATTACACATTACTATTTAATTAGCCTGTCAGCATTTTACCAACATGTTCGCTTATTTGTAAAAATCAATTAGCTTCGTAATCAAACTATTTTCGAAGGATTCTAGGCTTAGCTGCATCTCATTAACTCAAGCTCTGATTTTTTTGCAAAAACATTAAGCCTCACTGTCCAAGATTTAATGTGTCCATGCTGTGGCAAGTATAATAGCAAGTATGTAAACCTCTGGGCTGGCAAGCACCATTCTAGACCACCATGTGATTGATGCAAAGATCTGCAGTGGCATCTGCCAGACATCAGCACTGCTCTGAGTCATTGTTGACCTGTAGAATATTTTTTTAGAGATGCTGCAAAATTACTGTATTATTTTGGATATGTTTAATTTCTTTAATTGATCAAGAACACATTCAATTGTTCAAATGCGACAGTAAAACAATAGAAAATGTAAGCAAATATATTTATAAAATTAGAAAAAGATTTGTATGTCAAATAAATGCTGTTCTTTCGAACCTCCTATTTATCAAAGAATCCTGAGTTTTCAACATTGATAATAATAACAAATGTTACCAAATCAGTATATTAGAATGATTATTGATGGTTCATGTGACACTAAAGAATGGCTGCTGAAAATTCAGCTTTGCGATCACAGGAAATAAGAAAATATTGTATGTTTCCCCCCACCCAAATCAAATAAATGCAGTCAGGGTGAACATAAGAGACTTCCTTCAAAAACATTTCAAAATCTTACAAACCCCAAACTAGGAAAGATGCACAGTGGACAAGAGTTAATGCTGAAAGTGGTGACCCCCCTCCGGAGGACACTGCATGATTCATGCCCCGTTATCCACAACCAACTGTGCCGCTGTGATGAGGCAAATCAGTCACATAATTTACCCTGCCAGATGCACCTGGCAGCAGAAACCCACTCACTGTCCGCTGTACGGACCACAATCACGAGTTCTCTCTGTCCTCCCCAGGCTTCCCAACTCCTCTCACAGCTGGGTCTGAGTTCTCAGAAACCATTAAATTATGACTCTCGGAAAAGGTGTTTTGCTGACATTTAAAATAATTTCTTTCATCTAGTAAAAAATCATTGATACTAACTGATAACTGTGCAGTGAAAGCAAGCCTTGGACCAAATGATGCAAGACTAGAACATAGTTGCATTTGTAAAATGTACGATGCGAAGATGGCTGGGAAAAAAACTCCACAACTTCTTTGATCATGCTAAAGGCCCGTTCACATCAAAGACGTTAACTAGAATGATAAGGTTGTGAAGGGATAGTTCGCACAAAAATGAAAAATCCGTTATCATTTACTCACCCTCAAGTTGTTCCAAACCTGTATGAGTGTATTACTCCTGTTGAACACAAAAGTAGATATTTTGAAGAGTGTTGGTAAACAAACAGTTGACCGTAGCCATTGACTAGTATAGAAAAAATACTATGGAAGTCAATTGCTACCATCAACTATGGTCTTATTTTTTCCAAATACAATCACTTTCAATTGCTTTTATTGTCCCATCGCCACCGATCCCTCACATTAAATGTTGCTATATGATCAAAGCTGTTCACTGATCCACTTGAGATGCTGCTCATCAGATCCTTATACAAGGGCCTTGGGCTGGTAACATCCATCTTGCCAGTCACAAGGGAAATAATAAAGGCTTTAAAAATAGAACGGCTGTTCTGTGATACACACTCTATGCTGTCAAATAATTTTATGGCTCATTCTATAAATAACCATACACAACACAATATTAATAATATACTGCAATCTGTCATCATATAATCACCCTCATGTTATTCCAAACCTGTATCTTTGTAATGTAGAAGATATTTTGAAGAATGTTTCAGCTGTTTTTGCCTGTTCAATTAAAATCAATGGTTGGACAACATTGGGCCCCATTGACTTTCATTGTATAAACAAAAATGTTTCAAAATATCTTCTTTTGTGCTTCACAGAAGAAGAAAAAAGGCATCCTTAATGAAAACTTTCTAGTATGTAGGGTGGTAAGCAAGAAATTGTGAAATGAGAATATAATTTAAGAACTGCTTTGTGCTGGAATTTCATTTCAAGCACAATTCTATGCTATGATCACTCCAGTCTAAACGATACCTAGCTAATGTCTGACAGACAAAAGGTGAAAAGAAGTGCTCTTGGCTATCGAAGTTCAATCATTCAAACAAGAAGCTCAGTTACAAAGAAGGGCCCTCAGTCCCACAGCTGTGGATCTATGTCTATTACCATCACATTCATTTTGCTCTCTTTCATCATGCAGACCAAGCTGGAGCCCGGGCGTTAATAATGGCTGGGCTAACAATGCATCCATCGTTTCAAAGGCCCTTACCTGTAGATAATAAATGAAAAGAAGTCATTAATCCATTCAAAGGAACACAAGGACACAGACTGATATCTCAGGCCCTAATTGATGTATGAAAAACATACTGCATGACGACACTAATACAAAAGATTGCACCATGTTGTTCATGTTCATTTTTGCTATTGATGATGGCCGGCTAGTTTTCAGGAAAATAAACATCTCCCCTCTGCAGACTTGCGATACCATACACAGCGTATCCATCTCTGGAAGGTCTTTGGACTAAAGCCCTGTTTGATCTTTTGCCATGGTCTGACATTTGATACTGTGACATTTTTCAAAGAAAAAATAGATTTGACCAAGGCTATTGTCACACTTGAGTCCTCTTTAAAAGAACCAAACTGAGACCCCTTTAAAGGGATAATTCACTCAAAAATGAAAGCTCTGTTATTTGCATTATTTACATATACCCTCATGTCATTTAAACCTTTATGCATTTTCTCTCTCCTGCAAAAGACAAAAGAATAGGAAACACTTTATTTTAAGGTCCAATTATTGCTATTAATTAACTGTTAACTATTGACTTTTGCCTCAATAAACTCCTAATTACTGCTTAGTAAGGTATTGTTAAGTGTAGGTATTGGGTAGGAATAGGGATGTATAAAATATATGCTTTGTAAGTACTAAATAGCCAATATGCTAGTAATATGCATGCTAATAAGCAACTAGTTAATAGTGAGAACCGGTCCTTATAAAGTGTTACCAAATAACACATTTTGAAGAATTGTTCAACTGATTTTGTTCATGTTGGACATCATTAACTCTAATTGTATGGATGAAAAAAGCACAGAGACGCCTTTCAAAATATCTTCAAGAAATTCATACAGGTTTGGAATGACAGGAGGTTGAGCAAACGATGACAGAATTTTTATTTTTGGGTGAACTATCCTTTTATATAGACATCACATTATTTTGGGAAAGCCAGATGAAAATAAAGCAAAAAGAAACATAAAGAAATGGAAATGAGGCCCCCGGCGTGTGTGTGTGTCTATTACAGTGTGTTATTTTTGTACATTCTGACATATCAGCTCATTGTATTTTACTGACAACTCACCTCCCTCACTCCCCTATAATCTTTCCATTTGTTCTCTGGACTGACCGGTGCTGTTGAGCCAGGTGATGATGATACATCAGAATGGCAAGGACAAAGGTCAGGTCAGCATTTCATCAAACCGGACTCTATCATCCCTGGCATGCTACTCCAAAATAGAGCAATTATAAACAAGACCAAAACAACATCCCCAGATCATGTCTAAGTTTTATTGCATTTTTAACAATTCATTTGACACTAATTAGAATAAAGCCAATCATTTTTAAATAAATGGGTTAAACAATATGTTTTACTGTCACTTTCGAATAATTGAATACATCCTTGCTTAATAAAAGTATTAATTAGCTATCTTTCAGACAACCAAAAATGTCATAGTGTAATATTCCTGGACAATGTGCCAGTACAAAGTATACTACACCTACAGATCTTTTACAGCTGAGTAATTAGTTGTGAAAATAGTTTTGTGACCAAGGAGTCAAGGTTTATTAGTTTAGTATGGCTGAGTAAGCTGGCAGATGCCATGACTACATCACCTAGTTCCAAGTCGACGACCAGTCAATATGAACCTTGTTTTCTGACACAATTATTTGCTTGCAAGCAGCACATATATAAATTTCATGATATTATAGATGTTGTACCAGACATAGGAAAAACCCAATAGAATTACACCACTGTATAAACATTAAGATATGACTTTAGTTTAAGTCATGAGGTATTAATGGTCCAGTCAAGTATTTCATTACTGTGTAAAAGTAATGACTCTGTAATTTGCATGTCAGTTCAACTCAGAACGCCTACAGTTTATTTCTGCTCGTGCTGCCGTAAAATCTAATCCAGGGGTAGGCAACGTCAATCCTGGAGTGCCGCTGTCCTGTAGAGTTTAGCTCCAACCCTAATCAAACACACCTGAAGCTTATCAAGGTCTTCAGAATTACTAGGGCTACTGGCAGGTGAAGTTTTTTTTCAGGGTTGGAGCTAAACTCTGCAGGACATCGGCACACCAGGACTGACCTTGCCTACCGCTGATCTAATGCATGGGCATCTACAGTTATATCCCAGGACCAGGACTTCACCATGTTTGGAAAATACTTAAACTCTGTTGTCGGACATGACGCAAAGATCAACGGAGGTGAATGCAAAGACGTATATGATGCAATCCCTCTTAATGATAATGATAATGCTAATGCTAAAAGCTTTTGCCGATCACTTGTGTCCTGCTATCTGTAAAGTGCCATTAGCTATCTTTCGCAGTAGAGAGTGAAGCATCCTTCAGCAATGGCACTTAAAGCTGTTCTCAGCTTAGATTTAAAAGTTACCTTGACAGTTAGAAGAGAGATGAACTGGCTCATGAAAAAGGTAAAAGACCATTAATCACAGAGCAAACATTCAGTGGCTATAAGCCTAATGAAAATATAGACTACTACTCTCTCATATGCTCTCTCAGATCATCCACAAAGGACAACAAGTATTCCATATGACAAAAAGCACCATAAGTCTGTATTGTGCAGAAGTTGCATTGGCTCTATATAGCACACAAGTTGCACTGACACATTTTATGGTGCTTCTTTTGGTGCTTGACACCGCTTTCCTGAAAAGGCACTGTATAATTATGCTGCTCACAATGATTAAAATAAAAAAATAAAAATAGACATTATAAATAGCTTTACATTTACTTAGAGCAGTTTATATTGTTTAAAATGTTATAAAATATTTATATTTTATTAAAAAAAAAAAAAGTCAGGCTCAGGTGGCCCAGCTGTTCATTTTAAATGCTTGAGTAAAAAATAACTCTGGCAAAGTTACATGTTGCACAGGAAAGCAAATAATTGTTATCCATTATATTACAGCACCGATTTTTCTGTAGACATGCTCTGTAGCGATTTACTTTAGGGATTGCATGAGCTTGCAGAGGCTTTTGGCAGCGCTACGCCTATCCTGTCAGAAAGTGCAATGTGCTCCCTGGGAGCTGAGGGATACCTTGCTGGATTTGCTTCTCTGCTGCTGGCCACTCAGGCTTTTCCATTCAGATCGATTTACTGTTGAAGCACAGGCCTTAAATCACAGCGCCATGGCTGTGCTGACTCCACTCCACTTCACTCCTTGACCTGGGGCGGAAAAAACTCAGCAAGAAACGAACGGCTGTCACAACATCATCTATCACCACTGCTCCCTCCATCTCAGGACACGGTCTACCCCCCCCCCCCCCCCCGAACTCGTGCAAGGCTGGACACTGTGCTTCAGCTGCATTATATCCAAGTGCTCTCCACAAGCTTCGATAGAGCATTACATCATGGAGAGACCATGCAAGCACGAAGAAATGTTTTGCAACATGTTACTAGAGCAGGCATGGAGTGATGCAGTGGTCTGGAAGTCTTCTCTGAAAGACAAGATAAGAGGTAGGCTGTTATTATTTGATTCATCTAAAGGCCACAATAAACTTTATACATGGATTTTTACATCAAACATTGTGATGAAACAAATGACTGAAGTGTACAGTGCTTTAATCCAAGTCATATCATTCAGACCTGTAGATCATTTGTTTTGTTACAAAACAGTGAAGAGCAATGACAAGATGAAGTAGTAAGTAATCAGACAATGCTGCTTTTGCAAAAAGGATTTCCCATTATGAATTATGATACAGGTTGTTTTGTTGATCTTTTTGGTTGGACTGCTTACTCATCATCACAAGCAAACAAGCTCGTTTTCAGTTGGGTTGAGTTGAGATCACCTCCTTCAGGCAATCTTGAACTGAGTATTTTGGTGCAGATTTGAGTGCAAGTATGCATTCGTATATGCCAAACAAACTGAACTATTGGAGAAAACATGCCAGATTGTATAACAAACACTCCAGCTGAGCCAGGTGTGAAAATGCCAATGTAGAATGGATACAAGTAAATTAAAGTTTTACAGAATAATCAGTTATAGGCCAAAACATTCTCAGAGCTCAAATATGTGTTGTATTCTCAGCATTACCACAAGAAGTGCTATACTGGGAATAAGCGCAATGTCTTTACGTATTTACAATCACTTTTCTTTTCAGGTCAGCTACTGTCAAGATGGAGCAACTGTTAGAAGAGAATCTACCAAGTCAATATTTTTAGCAACTTATCTGAATAATTACATATTCAGTTTAAACTATGCATGAAGTAAAAGTTGTTGTCAACTTTACTTAAAATGAACAAGGCTTGATTTTAGTGGTTCATGGCAAGTCGATGACTAAATTATAACATGCTGACTTTTCGTAGCGCTCTGAGTGTTGGAATTGTGTATAATGAAAGAATGTCATCATGCGGCTTATCATCCAAAATGTTTTCAAGCACACTTTTGAATTGCTTAATTTTTTTATAGTATAGTATTTCTGCATGAGTGACCAATTCTATTTAGAAATGAAGATAATTGCAAATGTACTTATGAATGACTGTAGCTTTGCAAGATGGTCCTCATTGTAATTACTTTTCAGAAGATGGATGGAACCACATTATTTCTTAGAATTAAACATGAACATTTTGTCATTGACAACAGCAAAGCCTTTAAATATTATCACTTTCATTGTGAAAGTCAATTTTGGTTTTCCAAAACTCTGATAAAATATGACTGGATTATTGATTGAGTGACAAGCAAAATCTAGCGACAATACAATTTGTCAAGAAATATTTGTCAAAACATACACAGAGATATAAATTAAGAAGGCAAAGGCCTCTGAGAGACCAAAAGAAAACTACTTTAGGATTGCTACCTCAGGGTCAATAAAATATGAATATATGAGATTAATTTATTAAAATAATATCTCTTGTGGTACCTTTTATCTTCATGCTGTAAAGACCCCAAAAATAGGCTAAAGACTGAGTGCTTAGAGTTTTAGTTTATGATCATTTTAGATTGTGTTATACTGTTTGAGTATCTATAAAATTTCCAAAGTATTAAATCCCAGAGGTCTTTTTGATCTCTTTTATAGCAAGAGCATCGACATACTGTCTACCGAGAGCATTCAGGTGGTCTGCAATACTACTTTATTACCATGAAGCTGGCGCCAACTCGAGACAGAACTATAGGGTTGTTAAGGTGCAAAGTTCCCTCAATCCTTATTGAATCTGCCAAAGAGAATACCTACTGCAGCCAGTTTGATTCACAATTCAATTCCATCTTCAGCAGAAAAAAAGCCCAGAATAGACTAGGCAGTTCTTTAGGTGAGGAAGAATAAGTAAAGAATTCAAGTCCGGGAGATAAGGAACACAAATCGAAAAGACGGAGAGGAAGAAAAAGAAGCAGCGTGAGCTCATCTTGATTGAACACGGGCCTAATGGCCTGGACTCAATTGGATGAACAATCGGACAGATCTACCTTAATGTACACAGAGCCATCAATCTCTTTTTTAACTAGATTACAGCACCCTTTAGGTTTGGTCAGCAGGCAGGAGAGAGGACTGCTGCAGACCAAGCAGGACTTCCTGGCATCAAGCTGTAGGATCAGCTATTGTCTGAATACAGCCCTCTCTGTTCGATGACCCCTCTTCCTATTTTTAATCTACTCTGCAGTACGCCATGTCTCAACTAATGAAATGGCATTAACTTGGACTAGAGCCTATCACTAAAACCAAGCACTCACATTGATTCCATATTGACTAAATCTGTCCAGCACTCAGGAGAACGCATGTATGGTGCCTGCATTTCTAATAGCTTTGCACTGGTTTTCAGATCTTTTATGAAAAGTAAACCCAGGGAGGTGGGTTTTAATTTGAAGTATTGACTAAATAGTATATTGAATTACCGTAATTACTTTCAGATTGTTAGATAAAGGTGTATTTAAACTGCACTAAATAATCCTGGTGGTGTTTACCAAGGGAATAAATCAAAATATCCGTTGGTTCATATTTAAGAGCCAATGAATGATCGCTGTAATTAAACAGACACAACACATTGGATACATGGTGTCTGAGGTGCTGGCAGACTCTGACTCAGTCCATAAAACAAGACCTATAAATTAAGATTCAATTTATTCTGGGTGGAATTTATTGCTTTGGTGATTTAGTGGAGCAACCTCGTTCAGGATGATCACATCAGAGGGCTTCTCAGTCTAATTAAATCTGAAGAAGGAGGGGGTATTAGTGCAAAAGTGTAAGCTGTCATCACACACTGCAGTTGGGTAAAGGAAGAGGTGGGAGAAGGAATTAAACTTAAATCATATTTCAGATTACAAAAAAGATCTTGCTGATAATGTGTCTATATATAACCAACATTCGTCATGCCTTTCTGGTTCTATTTAAATCCTTACTAGGTATATGGATCTTAAGCAGGGTTGATTGCATATTTAATTTTTCATGAATGAAAAAGCCTACAAAGCATAGACACACTGACTGTTCAATACTGTCCTATATAAAATACTGCACTGTCTATAATGTACAGTACTGTCCATAAACTTATGGTTTAATAATAAAAATAATTTATACATGCATATATATGATTGGCATCCAGGTACAAAATACACCCTGAGCAACAGTCTTGTTTCTGTAGTTTTAAATTACCAGAAAATATACATTAATGAAAATATAAATATTAACAGAGACCTGTCATAGCATTTGCATATTATTGCTCTTTTGTTGGTTTTGATTGTTTCTATTGTAATCATTTGTAAGTCGCTTTGGATAAAAGCGTCTGCTAAATGACTAAATATAAATGTAAATACAAACAAACAGACGTGTTTGAACAGTAGGCCTATGTTGTAGCCTAATGCCTCCACTGATCTAGATTCAAACACAAAAACTTTGAATATGTAATATCATTGAGCACACAGCTTTAAACCAGACTAAACTGTAGTTAGTTATGTTTTGTCATACATTAATTATAAAATACCCACGTTTTTGTTCCATCGACCAACAATCATCATTCAGACACAAGCCTAACTGAACTAGAAGTGTTTATAGACTGGCACCTGCACTTCCTGTTTGAGATTTTACTGCACTTTGCTCCAGTACTTTAGCACTTTTACTGCCAGTTACAATTGCTTTATTTTGGCATTCCATGTCTTATTTCAGAATTAGACTAACTACGCATTTGGATCATTTATTGAAGTATCTTAATTAAAAATATATTTTCCTGCTGTTAATCAAATCCCATGTGGATGGTAATACATCCACAGAAAACGTCCTTTAATTTACCACACAAGCTAAAATTCAAATTCTGCCACCTAAACAAAAGCTGTGGATGGCAAACTACCCCCCTCCCCCTTGGCTTTCTCCCTCACTGCCTCATGTGTCTGTCTACTCTGCAGAGTACATCCAACTCGCCCCGAATACAAGCTCACTGTCTGACGCCGTGACCTAACCAAACATAACCCCAAGGGTGCTCGTTAAATACATCGCTTTATCTCAATCCGGAAGCGATATAAAACGTGTGACTACGTCGCTAATGTAAATGGATAGCACATTAATAATAGTGCGTTATCTTTGCGCGCGTCTCTCACTGGACGCTTTCACGTCAGGTGGTGCTGTACAAGTAATGAAGAGGTTAATCCCCAGTCTACAGTTTTGGGACCTACTTGAGCACCGGCGTTCGAGCGATTAACCGAGTCAGCGTGGGTTCTCCGTTGCGTTTTGAGTGTCAGGAACTAAACTGACATCTTCTTATCATGCCTGGCCAGAAATGAATCCTGATTCAGCGGCAGCGCTCGGCTCACACGGAATCGCGCGCGGAGAGAACTTTGCTTTGGAACTCTTGTGCGGTGGATACGGCACGCGCCACAGCAGCGCGCGGAGGATCAACAACTTTCCTCAGAAGCAGCGCTAGCGTCCTTCCTATGTCGGTTCAAACCCTTCCATGTCACCAATTATTGTTGTTTTAATTGGACGAGAATGTTTCAGAGACCGTGTCTGCTCAAACTCGGGGAAAACATCGTTGGTAAGCCTTGAGACGCGGATAATAAATGACTTTTATGCACCTCAGACTCGGGTCCTCGCCAGGTGGACTGTGAAGAGAAAGAAGAGGAATGTTTATCCGAAATTTATTGCCGCTCAGTTTGGGTTTTTTGCCGTTTTTGTTAAGCCACTGTTTTCTCTCACTGTTTCTTCCGTTATTTCAGGTAAGTTGGACTGAGCAGTTCAGTCGTTTATAATAATTCGTTGTCAGGTCCAATAACTGAGCGTCGCGGATGCGCACGTGCATAGCGGTCACTGTGTGATTCTCTACTGCGCTGAAATTTATGAATACATCTAATTATTTAGATATCTACTTATGGATTTGTATACCTTTACGCTGTCATACAATTGGCAACTATTAAATCATAAATGACATTTATATAATTTTTAGTTTAATCAGTATGTTTAGATTTCACTTTAATACACTTAAAGTAAAATATCCATGGATATTTGTGTGTAATATTTTGACATTACACATCTAGTATTTCTACAATAGTAGTATTTACTACTAGTCTAGTGCACTAGTATGCACTACATTTTATTTAAAGAGCATCCCCTCCTCTTGGTTCCAGCACCAGCTAAAGTCATAGATACTGAACAGTGTTCAGTTCTGGAGACATGGCTTTTGGTGCTTTACTACTGTCCCCTGTGGCAACAGCGCTCACAAGACTAGGAGAAGTGTTTCCTAGATGGCCTATTAGGGGGTGGCAGTGTCAGGGTTCACCCCTAGTTACTCCCACTCTTCTGGGGGTCCGAGGCTCTGCAGTGTGGGTGGGTGCTCTCTCAGAGAGACCTCAGCCTCCACACACCCTTCAGTCTCCACTTTAGTGGGAGGGAGCTCCCATTCGCCAGCATGCGAAGAGAAAATACGAGAGAGTGCTTGTGTTATGATGTTCTCTTCATTGTAAATTCTAAGGGCTATTGCAAAAAATCTAATTTTACTATTGCAGTTTTTGCTGTGCTACGCATGGCATGATGATGAAAGTGACAAAAACTGAATCTAAGTTGTGCTCCGTTCTTCTCCCTAGTTTGCGAGAGGGGAGCTCCAGAAATCATGCTCCCGAACCACAGTGGCACCGCTGGAAGGGAGCTGCCAGTTGCCATGCCAGTGTAGGCCCTACCCACCGTTACCCCCTCCACCCCCTCCTCCACCACCACCCCCACGGCTTCTGGCTCCAACTGGTGAGTAGTGCTACCCGCTAATGTCTCTGCAGTCTTACTTCATATTTTTCAGTCACATGACTGGCACAACAACCAAAGGACTGAACATCCATAGAACTGCAGCACAGGCCTGTCAATTTTCCATCTGTTTCAAGCTACAGATATTTAGACCACCTCTCAGAAGAAGAAAAACAAAGGTATATGAACAAACTGCAAGTTTTAGGCACTTGATATCCCTATACATTACCTACGATGGTATTTCAATCACCAAAACAGCAGTACATTCTAAAACACTTGGCTTAAAAGAGAATCAAACTTCTGTTCTCATTTACTCACCCTCATGTCATTCAAAACCTGTATGACTGACTTTCTTCTGTTGAAAGAATGTTTGTATTGAAACGTATTGTAAACGTTTATATTTCGGTTCTGACTGATTTGGCCATTGTATAAACAAAGCTGCTTGGTTTGATATTGTGTGAGTAGAGGTCTGTACATTGCTACGTTATTGACAATGGACCCAATGGTTATTTTGCCTAGATTCGCTAATGGGGCCACACCTTAAGACAGTGATATTAAAAGTATAAAGTGATATTCAGTATAAAATTAATTTATAAGGCCTACTATATACAGGCAAGCAGATGAGTCCAGAATATGAATACAACATGCATGTTAAGCATTTTCTTTCTATAATAGTTTTCTAAGGGAAAACACTGAACATGAAACTTTGTGTGTTGGTTGATATTCTGGGTCCATCTGTACATGTTTTATTAATAAAGTGTATTTTAAGTTTGGTCCTCCAATATCAATGCCACATTAATAATTTTCTTTAAATGGTTTTCTATTTTGAATTTGGCATGTTGCATTTGTATTCTCAGTGCATCTGCTTGCCTGTAAATAGCGGGCATCATTAGTAACACGTATGCTATTTAATATCACTGTCTTAGTACATTAGCACTTTGTACAAACTGGCTGGCAGCAGAAGAAAGCCTTGTTTTGCCTTCCAGGTGGGCATTCCCATAAGGCTGTGACGTCGCATGAAAACTATGAATAGCAGTTGGTTCATAACATTGGCAAATGTTAACCTCTGCAAATGTTTTAAATCGAACACAGTTTGTAAGCTCAAAAGCATTTCTCTGCATCACCTCTGCATCAGCTGTTCATGTACCTTTCTGTGCATCAAACATAAATCTTACAATCTAGGATTTCCTCTAACAAGTGTGATTTTATCTCAGTGTCATGTTATCAGAATCTGCAGTGAGTTCAATCCCCCAAAATGAATGAATTGGCTGTGGCTGCACGCTTTGCCAGAAAGACAGGCGAGTTCATTTAATCTGTCGTTTTGAAGGTATCTTATAAGCAGTTTAATATATTGCCCTTCTTGCTGAAACAATTTTCATTTCCTGACACCTCCTGTTCTGAGAAATGGACATGACCGGAAACTATGTTGCTGTTCGCAATTGACACAAAGCTCAATCCCCTTCATTACAGGAGGTGGAAATTTTAGATTTGTCATCAGGGGTCCCTGTCAGGCGCTGAGGAAAGCCAGATCAATGAGGCCTCAGCAATGAAAGGGTTGTGAAATCAATCTGCCTCTGGAGTTTTAGTCTTCTGCTTTAAGCCGAGTAATGTACACTCACAACAACGGCAAGCTCTTGGGAAAAACATTTGTAAGAATTTGACAAATACATTAGTATGTGCCTTGCATCAATACCTGCCTCATGCATACATGCTTGCTTCATCTTCAGATATGAAGCAAACAAAATCAATAGTTTGCATGAACAGCCTGAGAGGCTTTAATATTATGTTTTCATACTGTGACATGAAATGTTTTGAGGGCGAAATGCAACATAGCTTTTAACAACCGCATGTGCGCTGAGGATTTAACTGTAAAAGGCGGTTTTTGATAAGTAACCAATTGAAGGCTTGTGACAGGCTTTGCCTTTAGGGGTGAAATGGCTTTAACATTAGCTTATTAAAATTATTCATGAGGAAGTTGTGTTTAATGAGGACACCTGTCGTTATTGAAGCAGCGATAAAAGGTTTAAACTGAGGAATGTATTAGTTGTGGATTCAGAGGGCAAAACTGCAAAAAGAAGCGCTACCGCCCTAAACCTAGTAGTAGGATTAAAACGCAAGTTTGACTTTGGCTAAATATCAGGAGAATCCTGCTAGATAAACAGATTCATAAAGTAGTTACTGACATTTCAAGGAGATTCATACCAATACAGCAATAAGATATTTTTTAAGCAGCTTATTAATACACATCCTCTTATCCATCTCGTCCAGGCCAATTATTGTCCACAATGGATAATGGCACGCTGTATTGCTTTCTATTGTATTGTCTTCATTATAAACCACATAGTACTGATTGAACCCAGAATATTACAGAAGTGTACACATTTTATCTCGAGATTAGTCTGAATCTATTTTTAGCAGAACTGCTGAGGATGTAGATGAGGGGAAGTAGATTAGATGGAATTGCTCCTGGGTTCTTGGAAAAGAACACACTCTTTTAAGCCCAAAAAAGGGCATGCGTGGCAGTCAGAAACACATGGCTAACTTTGTTAACCTCACAGAGGTGTTCAGAGACACTCGGATTGCCATTGTGACAAATTAGTAATCTAAAAGCACCGAGAGCCCATATTCGCAGGCTTTTCCCTTAAGGTGCGAAGAATTTGATATTATTTTTATGGTGCTAACCTATGTGTCAGTCAAAATGTTGTTTGCAGTGGCAGTAGTGGTCGCAAGAAGGAAAGTGGAATTTTATTCTATATTTTTACATTACCCCTGTCATGATATAACACACACACACACACACTTAAAGGTAATCCAAATAACATTATTTAAAATTAGATGAAAAATATAAAATATGTATTTTTATATCTGCCATTTAGTGGTTATTTGAAATAACATGAAAATAATCTTAATTTAGCTTTTCTTGGTTTTGTATCTTTAGATCCTTTTATGATGTATCTAGTATATATCTTCAGATTAAAGGTTTGTTTTAACTGTTTTTTAATCACTAATAAAGCTACTCTACCCATAAACAATTACATACACTTCACTGATCTAGTTGTTTTGTGGAACATGATGTTATTCCTTAATCTAGGCAGATAGTTGCTGGCTAAAAACAACAGGATAACACAGAGAGCTTTGAAATGCCAAGTACTTCTCTCCTCTTGTCAGGCGTTCTCCCTCCGGGCCTGTCGGCTTGACTCCCCCTCCTGACAATCAAAGTAAAGGAGAGAAAAAGCAAAGCTAATGTCTCCCTGTCCAGAGGGCTGTCTGTTTATGCTATATCTGCCTGTTTATGCTAATTCAAAGCATGTCAGCAGTAATTAAGCGTTTCAGCGTCTTAGGAAGTAATTAAGTGTAGCCAAATCAAAAACGCATTGTGACACAAATAAAGCACAAATAAATATTTCCATATCTTCCCATCAGGTGAAACCACGGCAGGTGACGGCACATTTCTGAGATACCAGGCAATGTTTTTGCTTGTAGACTGTGACCAATTGCAGAACATTTTCTCTCTTATCACACTTCTGAATTATTCAAATATGTGCAAGTAGGATAGCTTGCTATAGGGAAAATTGCTGTGTCAGAAGTGTAAAATTGTCCTGCACAGTGAGAAGGCAGTCAGGGGCTCTGCTTCTATGAAGTGCTACATTATATAACAATGTATGAAAATAGGTGGATGATCGAGGATCCCACAGTTGAAGATCAGGACACTTATATGATAATAACCATGCAATGCTAACATGGTCACTCACAATGAACTATTATAGTGTCTTGTTTTGTTTTATTTGTCAGTGAATTGGGTGAGGTGTGTTTATACACTGTTACCGACTTTTGGCCTTCATTTTTGACAAATATACTTCCGAATAAAGCCACTTACTTTATGCATTTTAGTATTTCTAAGTGTGGCTTAAAGAAGCTGGTGAACCTGGCTCATTTTACACTTTTTGTTTTCATTTTAGGTATCAGATGTTTCATTCTATTGTTGTTCAAATATATTTCCAAACACTGGAGGAAATTTAAAGCTACCTTTCCTCATACTCACAAGATCTTGTCCACTGTCTGATGACTGGACCATAGCGCAGAAGGATGAGGGGTGTAACACCCACTGATATTTTCACTGACTGTGAAATTGAGAAATTCACCTGGCATAAAGTACAGAATCTGATGAATCAGGGGCCATTCACCTATACTTACACACTCGTGCATTCACCTATACTTACACACTCGTGCATTCACCTTCCCCTCTGTCCAATGTGTTGTCGAGCCTATCTGCTAATGTTGCATGGATTGATTCCCCATGATCCAGTTTGTCTTATTTGAGAGGACATTGGTAATCGAGGAGCATTAGCAGATTGACAATCACTGGCAGAAAGCCACGCAGTTGCTCTGTGCACACAACGGTACTCTAAGCTGCAAATAAGTTCAAGACCCTCGAATAGTCTCAAATTGGAAGGGAGGCCATAAAGCTTTTTTTTTTTGCACTGCTGATTAATACTCTCCAGTTTAAGTTAATTACATACTAGAGGCTGATCACGATTCTCATGATCCAGCACTTTGCATTTAGTTTTGAAAGTTTTATTTGTAGTGGTCCTTTATCTGTATTTGAAAATGTAAAATAAATCATTACTATAGGGATTTCTTCACCTTTTAGGTTTTTTGTTGCCAACTAACTCATGATACAGTACACTTTATGAATACAGGTGTGGACTCAGCACTTCTGTTAATATGATGAAAAGACGAAGGTAACATCTACAGTATAAAGATAGTAAGTAAAGTGCCAGTTAGGAGTAACATGCTGGTCGCTATAAACAATGCTATCTGGGATGGGCACATATCTCTGGAGATAAAATAAATTGCCCTGATTAGAATCAAGATTTAATGTTGTGTACTTTATACATTGTGTCATGTCTTTGCTGAGTTGTTTTGCCACCTGTGTGAATACGCCTACTTTAGGATACCATATGTTTGAAGATTGATTGTATTTCTGGTCTGGCATACTTTACAAACTCATATACCAAACTTTTTGGTTGTTATAATCACTCATATGAAATATTCTAAATACCTGTGAATGGTTAATCTATGCATACTTTGTAATTATAAATCAAAATGTCATAACTTGATCTTCCTGTCAAATGACTACCCGATGCAAAAATGGACTTTGGCGTGTATATGCTAAACGATGGGTAGGGTTAGGGTTGTGGGGTAGATAGATGCGTATCATGTGCACGCCGAAAAATTTCATATCATATGCACGCGAAAATTGCGTATTATATGCATGCCAAACACATGCTTGTCATTTATATGCCAAAGTCCATTTTTTCGTATCAATACCACGAGTTTTTGTTTTTATTTTGGCGTGCTATTTATATGCATTTTCATGAGACGGGGCTGCAAATGACAAACTTGTATCATGATGTATGGCGGATATTTCTAATAATTTATTCTGCTTAAACTACGCCCCTTTCTTACAATCAGTTGCTAGCTTGTCTTCTGATCTGCCTCTATTTGTGAGTGCAGCGGTCAAAATAATCAACAACTGATGGATAGAACCAAGTCCCTGCCCATTTGATTTTCTTTTTCATTTCAAATGGAAGATCTATAGCTGCTTACATTTCATTGTGACTTTAAACTGTAGAAAAGTATATCAATAATTAAACCGAAATATTGTTAAAGAGAACCAGAAGCTGTCGGAGCCCTAATCACTAAGTACTGATCTAATGGAATCCGTTTTCTGAATTATATTAAAATTATTTCATAAAATGTTTGATTCAGATGGGATTGGGATCTCTGTAGTTACTATTATAAAGCAGGTTGGTCTGTTGTTTGAATGTGGGCGGTACATATATTTATAATGTTTGTATATAATTAAGGGAAGGAATTAATTTAGGCGAGAATCGTGACCTACTACTACAGTGGCCTTTCTGAGCAGTTTCCGGGATTGGGCTCTCCTTATTGATTTAATTAGCTTTTTATGTTGGATGGGATGCCAGCAGGCAGTCGAACGACCAACTGTTATTTCACTCAGAAACTTGGCAAAAGGTCTAAATTCATAATGAAAGTGCACAAGGCTGCACAACGAGAAAATTAGCTTACAGTATTCATCAAAGGTGTCAAAAATATATTCATCAAAAATATCCACAGACACTCCTATCTGGGCGGGACTAGATTTCAGTGGTGTAGCATGAGCTGCCTGGAACATTTAGCAAGCAAATGATGTAACAATGTTTACTGTAACTTAAAAATTGTCAGTCAATGACTATCCTGAGTAAGAAAAGTATCTTTGATATGTTTTGAAAATACAAATAAAATCAAATAAATTGTTGATAAAAGCATTATGTACATAGTGATTATGTACATGTGTAGATACATGAACAGAAGACACTGCTGAAGTCATGTAATATTTTTTTTCTAGCTCGTGTTCTTCCTCTTGAGCATCCAGCCCAATGCTGCTGGCAAATGTCAGGAGTTGTGGTGGAATGTCAGGAGTCACGGTCTGGCTCCATCACATCCCTTCAACCGAACGGACAGGATGTGCTCGCAGGTCTGGCCCTGCACCTGCACCAGGCTCCTAGCTTTAATTAAAGAGGGCTTTAGGATGTGTGCCAGAGACTTTGGAGAGTCGCCTTCATCGATCACCCTCACCGTCTCATCTCGCTTTCCACACCCCCACAGCTTTTGAATCATCTTTATACTCCCTTTTCATTTTTTTCATTTCACCACTCATCGTCATTGGATGATGAAGTGATGTTTTTCCTGTAGTATGACTAACTAGGTAGGATGGGGGAAGCAGCAGTTGCCTGCAGGCTCTGCACTGACCTTTGCTCGGGTGCACTTTGTCATGAGTGTGGATGAGCCACCCACAGGGATGGAGGCCCACGATTGCTCCCTCCCTCTGCCTGCAGGCTTTCCCATTGTAGAAGGAGAGCGGAGGCCCTCTCTACCTGCACTTGCGATCAAACGCAAGAGGTCTGTGGCTCAGGCGACAAAGGATATAAAGTGGGGGCTTTCAGTTAAATCCTAGGTGATCCCGGTCTTGAGAATGAAGGTCTCAACATGCCTAAGGCATCTAAATATCTGTGTACTGTGTACTAAATATCAGTATCATGTACTCTGTATGTGCATTTACACAAAAACTGTATAATGTAAATAGCCTAGAAATGAGAAACACAAGAACTCCTTAGTGAGTGAAGCTGCAATATCATGACAAACTCATTGTCTATTATTGTTCTTGATGTTGTAATAATGATTTCTATTAATTCTGATTAATAGAAAGCTTTTTGGGGGAGAGCATGTCATACTCTGGTCTGTGTTAAACGTAAACTGCACACTTAGGGCTGGGCGATATGACGATATTATCGTATTGCGACGATGTCTTGTAAGTATCGTGATGTCGATGTCAACAGTCAGGTAAAAGATGATTATCGATTATCGAGAAAAAAGGCATCTAAATATCTGTGAAATCAAAACCAGTGGCAGCCACTTCTTGCTTGTGTAATATCTGATAACATTCAAGTATGAAGAAATCAGCAGATGGTACTGCAACCGAGGAGAGAGTGAATAAAAAAAATGATGAGCCCGTACTCTAACTGAGCAGTAAGAATTAGTCTGGAGTTGAAAATTCTCGTAAATTACTTAAAAGTCCCTGACTTTGCTCTTTCTGTGGCAGTCTACCAAAAAAATGTGCAGCGCTCGACTCAAATGGAGTTATTGTTTGTTTTTATATCTGGCAGCCTGTCAGTCATCTTATTTTAAAATCAGTTTTGCCCAGGCAATCCAGAGCCATGTAACTCCATTAAACAGGAGAGCAGGTACAAAAATAGCCTAATCTAATAGGCCTGGTTCACTCTGCCTTCATGAGACCGAACCTCTGATATCTGTCTGCCGCTCTTTTATCATAGACAGGAGACAATGCTGTTCACATTGTGTACAAGTTACAGGTACTCGCATTAAAATTTTACATCCATGCTTTTAATGTGGGATGTTATAAGCCTTTTCTGGTGAAACTTAATGAGCTGATGCACATTTTGCCCAGTGATTTCATTGTTTGATTGTTTTTACTTTAAAACATGGATTGACTTAATTTTGTAGCATAAGGGATGCATTTGCAAGCATCTTCTTAAAGATTAAAGCGATAGTTACCCAGAAATGAAAACTCATTCTTGTGTTGTTCCAGTCTTGTTTTTTTCAATATAATGGTCCGATTGACTTTCATTGTATGAACAAAAATGTACAGAGACAAGTATCTTTTGTATAAACACATGGATGAGTAAATAATGACAGCATTTTCATCCTTTTAAGAGTCTAAGCACCTCCTTTTGGATCACAGTGTCCCTTTTCCCATTGCGTGCTCCATACATTCCCTACAGATGCACAAGGGTCCCAATTACTCAGTTCGCTCAAGCTAGACGCTCTATGCCACTGGAGGCCATCTCTTTGGGGCTGCCGTCATTTCTCGGTAAACACATAGCGTGTGTTGGGCCATCTGAGACTAACAGGGGTGCAAACTTGTCACCTTTCGGCGAAATTAGCCGTTTTCACCTTGAAATAGGTTATTCACGTGAATCGTGTAGATCTGTAAAAAAAAAAAAATAGTATGTTGTCGTCTTATCTGCGAGTCATCTGTGTCACATCACCTGTAGCGTTTTTTCCCCTGTTGGCAAAGGAATGGACCCGTCCTATTCTGCATCTGATAGGCTGATATGATTTCTATTAATTCTGATTAATATAAAGTTTTTTGGGTGAGAGTATGTCATATTCTGGTCTGTGTTAAACATAACTATACTTTGACATTTTGTTGTACAACGTAAACTGCACACTTAGGGCTGGGCGATATGACGATATTATCGTATATCGACGATGTCTTGTAAGTATCGCGATGTCGATGTCAACAGTCAGATAAAAGACGATTATCGATTTTATCGAGAAAAAAAAAAAAGGACAAATGATAAACCTAGTAAATTGCAAAAATAAATAAATGACATGACCCCTTAGTCACCATACAGGTCTTTTTACATGCAAGAATTAAATAATTTAGTAGGAGGGTTGGGAATCGAAAAGCTGTTCCAATTTTTGAAATCAGATCAGATGGAAGGTCAGGAACCGAATTACTTGTTATAAAATTAAATTTAGATTCTGCTTCTCTATTCCTGTATGCGCATTTATTGTGATTTCAAAAGATTCAACTGCAAGAAGACTAAATAGAACTGGCTTCTGCACTCGCGCGCTGTTTTCCGTGTTGCACACACAAAGCGCACGCACAAAAGTCGCCTCTTATACGCGAACACTGGACTCGGCTCTCTTTCTCGCATTCTTACACATTTGAATGGACAAATACAAACAGAATTATAACAAAATATCCCATAAATACAATAGGTTACGTCTTAAGTGAATGTGAAGAGCTGAGAGAGAATACAAGGATGTATTGGATCAATGCATTGACAGCAGCCGCTGCCGCCAGTCATTAATGTTAATCAAAGAACAAAAGAAAAGAAAGTCCCTCACTGATCTTGACTGAATCACTTTTGTAACCTCGGTTTATATTTTATTTGCCTGTTTTTCGGCTCAACATGCAAGCATTCGGAGTACATGATAAATATCAAATAGCCTACGTTATAGCTTGACTACAAGTTTAAAAACAACGCAACAATTGTTATATTTCGAAATTAAACTTACCATCATGAAATGTCTACACAGGCGATAATGCCAAAAAGAAAGAGAAACATCGGAAAATAGGCATATTTTATTCAAGATATTAAATGAATGAATGAATGAGACATTTATTAATGACATCAACATGCATTTATCATTCTTACAATCACCGCCAGAATGTCCAACTTAAAATTGGGTTCTATTATTTTAACTCAACAGTTCTCCTCACAAAACGAAATTCATTTCAAACACAAATTTGATAAGAACAGAATGGAAATTATTAGCAACACCAACATAACAGTAAAGCTAATGTTTTCTGTTAGTTTAAACACAAACTAAGAAAAAGTAAAACCGAAACTTTAATGTGGCGATAATTAAGACCAAACTGAACGTGTGTTTATGGTGCATGTCGGCAATGTTGTCTCGGCCGGGGCGGTGCGTGGTGGAGGTGGGGCTTGGGTAGACGATATTATCGGATATTGCGATATATTTTATGGCGATTATGATAAGATATTTTTGACATATCGCCCAGCCCTACTTCACACACTCACACCTCAAACATTCCTATGTAGTGACATATATTAAAAAATAAACGACCGTTTCAAAATGGGTGTTTTCTGCATGGGTGTGTATAATTTGCATTGTAGAGCAAAATGTCCAGCACCGTCAAGTTGTTTACATTATTTTAGTCATTAATTGAAAAAACCCATTATAAAATATAAAATCTATATATATATATAATACTCAAGGAGCTCATTAATTAAACACAATTTGGAATTCATGACCCAAATTTTTGGCTTGTCATTAGTTGTCTTTGTTTAATAATTATTACAAAAATACTTTTCACGATTATTTAATTTACTTTATAATTTACTATTAATTTATTCTTCATTATTGTCTATTCTGTATTATTCCACCCTTGATATTACATATTCTACTTGCTATTAAGTCAAGTCAAGTCACCTTTATTTATATAGCGCTTTTATCAATACAGATTGTGTCAAAGCACTCAAAAGTATCAAATTGGAGGATAGAGTGTCAGTAATGTATAAAAATAAGATTAAACACTCAATTTTCAGTAAAGGCATTTCATTATTGAATTCAGAGATGTCATTGTCTAGATCAGTTTAGTTAGTATCATTCATCTATTATTCATTTATTTATTTATTATGGTATTATACATATAATTTGTGCTATTATAAATCTATTATATCACTTATGTTATTGTGATGTTGTACTCGCTTTTTATATTATTCACTTTACTGCAACTTGTACTTCATATACTTTTTAATATTACATATCACTTTTACTGTATTTTTACTGTGCACTGTATCAGTGCATAATATTTTACCACTGTAACTGTAAGTTTTTATTTGTTTATATTTTTAAGAATTATAATATAAGAATTTGATAATATTTTTTTATCAAATTATATTTAGACATTATAAATGACAGTAATAAAAGTTAATTGTATCTGCAATTTTATCTATATGGCTGCAGAGACTTATAGCTTGTAGGCTTTTCCACTCCCTATATATATTAGTCACCTTTTTCACTCCTGACGAGTTTGCACCCCTGGACTAAGGAGTCTTCTGAGGACAGACCTTTCTTCCAGGCAGACAGTACACTCATTATCAAATATTAGTCATTTCGCTCTTTGCTCTAAGTTATCAGAGAGAGCGCATATGCAGAAGACACACAGAAGCCTATACAAGCAGACAAATATTGTGTAGAAAAAAAGTAAAGTAAAGTAAAGTCGTGACGTATTGTCAAGTATGGTGACCCATACTCGAAATTGGTGCTCTGCGTTTAACCCATCCAAGTGCACACACACAGCAGTGAGTAGTGAACAAATGCACACACACACACACACACACCGTGAACACACACCCGGAGCAGTGGGCAGCCATGCTGCGGCGCCCGGGGAGCAATTGGGGGTTCGGTGCCTTGCTCAAGGGCACCTCAGTCGTGGTATTGAGGGTGGAGAGAGCGCTGTACATTCACTCCCCCCACCTACAATCCCTGCCGGCCGGGGACTCGAACCCGCAACCTTTCGATTACGAGTCCGACTCTCTAACCATTAGGCCACGACTTCCCCTAATAAGAGGAAAATAAGAAATAAGAAGAAATAAGAGGAAATAAAACCACTGGGAAATGTACTTGCTGTATGGTGTCTTAATGTAAGTATTAAAGATGTGTAATCAACCAGTATACACTAGTCAACATTTGAAGTGGATCAAAACCTTTAATCAAAGTTGTCCTAAAACCTACATCCAAAATGCGTTCTTGTCTTAGGACAACTTTGAACTTTTTTGATAGACTTCAAATGTGTTTCCTCTTGTAGATGTTTAATGAACAAGTCTACTTTGACAATTACATAAGGTCACTGAAATCATCTTTGTCTAGACCTCTTCACTTGCCCTGAAGCTTTCTGCCTTCTCTATAATGTATTTTGATTTCTGGGTGTGTTGTATTTCATCAGTAAAGAATCTGACTTGGTAATCAATACAAGAGTTACTTTCTGCTCTGAATTATTTCTACAGTTATGTGTTTGCGTTACTTCTGTCCGTTCTAAATAGTGAGGCTTGGGTGCATCGGTCAGGATGATAAACAGTAAGAGAGAAGCCCATATGAAGTTGCTGATGCATTGGTCTCGACCCAATTATTTAGTGATTTATACTCTGAAGCACCTGGCTAATACCGCACTCCCTTTAATTAATGGGAGGTTTGTGAGAATGAGAAATAACAGAGAGCGATGTTTGTAGTATTTCTTCTCTGTAACAGTGTCACAGTGTACCACTGCACTATTCCATTGAAACAATGCTGATCCTTGTGCTGGAGCCAGTGCTCAGCTGGTAAGAATGGTGAAGCTTTCTCAAAACTGACCCACGTTTTCACTTACTTCCTTAACTATGATTTACCACATCAAGTTTAATGTTCGATTCAGCGTATCTATGATTACCAGCTGATTTTGATGCAATGGGTAAGAATATATGAGTTTAATGAGTTCACACATATACTATTATAATGATATAATAATAATACAACTGCTTAAAAGTTTGAGGTCAGTAAGATTTTTTTTTCTGTTTAAATTAATTAATCAAATTAATCAATTAATCCCATTAAATTAATCAAAGGTGACAGCAACGACTTCCATTGTTACAGAAAAATTATATTTCAAACAGATGTTATGAATTTTCCATTTTTTAAAGATTGATCATGGTTTCCACAAAAATACTGAGTAGCGCAATGCTTTTCAACCTTGAAAATTACCACCAAATCAGTATATTAGAATGAATTCTGAAGGAAATCCCTTTGACACTGACCACTGGAGTAATGGCTGCTAAAAATTTAACTTGTATTTAAGCTTACATTAAAAAAAATATTAAGTTATTTTACATTGTAACAATATTTAACAATATTACTGTATATTTTTTATCAAACAAATGCAGGCTTGGTTAAGCATAGAAAAGTTATTTCAAAAACATAAATTCTTACTGCCCCCAAATGTTCACACATATTTGTAAAAGATTTAATGCAGTGTAACATGCACAGGAACAGGTTGTGAATTTAACATGCATTCTAGTTTTATTTGCGTCATTCTTGCTAGACTGAGCTGTTTTTGACCTCCTGGCCTTTGACATAATTTCGGAGAAGAAAATGTGTGGAATGATTCCAGAATGGTTTCTGGCACCAGCTTCCCCTTTTCAGTCACTATTATACAGTGTATGTGAGCGGAGCGGTGTGATTTTGAATGGAGGGCGGATTTTTTCAAAGTCGAAGCGTTGTGGTTTTCATTCGCTCCAAGAGTGCTCCACCACCGCTCCATCACGAGTACAATTCATGCCAACGGCCCGTAATTTAACTGCATATTTAGCAAGAATTCACATGTTAAACATATTTAGCTAGCTTGATAGAAGGATGAGTCAAATCAGAAAGAATGTGAATGGTTATGATAACGGCAATGGACATGAGCGGGAAGTTATAATTCTCAAGGAATTTGTTCCTTATAGATACTGAATATGTTCAGGTGAAAGGATTATTTAAACAGGTACAACACTTATTCACGAGCAATCGCTCTCTCAATAATGCGTTCAGACAAATGTAATCTTACAGTGCTACTTCATTTGTATCCGATTTCGAATGAGCAGAAATCTGTAAGAAATGCAGCGATCCGTAGGTAAAGTAACTGACGAAAACATACTGTTATTTTCAATACAAACAATTTGCACTGCAAAAAGCAGCAATTATACCTTTTAATGCTGACATGTTATTAGCTCATGTGGTAGGAAAAAAGTTTGCACACTACATTCCAGTAAGCCACTTCGAAACGCTCCTGTTATTTTATTTATTTCTTTTAATATACATTAAGATCAGAACTGTGATATTTCAAACATACTGAAATACTTTTGCTGCGGAGCGGTGTTTCTGATCAGCTGAGCGAGGAGTGGAGCAGGAGCGGGAAATGGTGAACCCGGAGCGGAGCTGGAGGGGAGTGATTATTAAATTGTTAGGGGAAATTGTTGCCGCTCACATACTCTGATACAGACAGTATTTGAGCTGCTGTTGTAAGCTAATTTGAGACTCACAGTTATTAATAAATGTATTGACTGTCAACAGCCAGAGTTTCAGAACAGATACATTTGATTCTGAGGCTCAATTCTCAAAGGTATTTAGAAAAGCAAACAGAACGAGAGAGATAGTGATATGTGATAATGGAAAGCGAGAAACGAAGATCTAGAGGAAGGGAGAGTATGAGAGAAGAGGCAGTAGCCCCGTGTGCTCATGAGGGCAATGAACTTGTTAATTAGCCTTCTCCTGTGCATTTTTATAAGTACCATTAAAACTGCTCACTAAAGCAGGGTGCCACTATCAATTCCCAACCAGAGAAAACTCATCCAAACTTTAAAATGGTGGGAAAGGTATAGCAGCCTGAAGCACTAATATGTTTCTGGATGAGACGGCTGTGTAATGGTCCAAATAAAGCGCCTCTCGGATATGGAATGATAAATGGAGTAGAGCCGAATGCTGCAGCCTTGTGATTGGGCAATCAGACTGTATTGGTATAAGAGACCAGTATGAGAGTGATAATGGTAGAAGTACAGTTCTGTACAACTGACTAATTAACTAGTGAAGCTGTCTTTTCTAACTGTCAAATGTGCTGTGAATTTGTATCTTTAAATTTACTTTTGCTTCAGGCTTCAAAGCACCACTTTTATAACAAATTTTATAACGCCTGTGATCTTGCTGTATAACTGAGCTCCAGAAATACTTCATAAATGTTGGTCGATGTACACCGGTGTCTTTGGCCATCTCACTGTTTTGTGTTGAGGTTTTGTTTTTGCCATGAGCATTGTGATTTTTCTTTAGATGGCATGTAAAATGTCAAATAAAATGAGAACCCTGCATTCTGTTGCTCTTCGTCTAGCTGTTTCAGGGCTTCCTTATGACCCACTAGTTGATGCAGTTTTGCACATCCCTATTCTGCATATCCTCTTTCTTCATTTATTGTTTTATGCTTGCTTTTAATACTTTGTCTCTCTTCCAGTGGCTCCCTCCACTGTATCCCCCATAACGCCATGGAGGAGAGAGATGGAGATCTTAGTACTGGGGACAGTAAGTTGTGCATCTGTGGTCTTCCTCCTCCTGACTGCCATCATTTGCTACAAGGCCATCAAGAGGTAATCTCAATAGTTTGAGATATTTTATCCCAAATGTATTTATTTCTGCATTTCATTCTGTCTCTTGTATTGGTGGATTTTACTTGTCTTCATTTTCAAAGCCACATCTAAAAAAGCAAAAACAGAAGTTAGTAAAATGTGAGAATTGTGTAATTTGTTTAATTTATTACACATTATATATAATTTTGGCCATGTAATATTAAATGCACAGCATTTTGGGCATTAGAGGTATGTTTGGTCATTGCCTCTGTTATGCAGTTCTTTCTTGTGTAGAACAAGAGAAAATAATTTGAAGAAAGTTTCAACTAGAGAATTAAAAAATGTTTTTATGATCTTTTATGTTCAAGAGATGAAAAAAAATCATACAGGTTTGGAACGACATGAGGGTGAGTAAATGATTATAAATAAATGAAATAAATTTATATTTAAATAAAATATAAAAATATATTTAAATAAAATAAATTTAAAATGAATAAATTTTCCTTTCGGAGTGAACTATACCTTTAGGTTTTTTAAAGCACCATACAAGCCTACAGGTAAACAGAGAAAATTCCTTTAACATTTTATCTGTGTCAGCTTCATGCTTCCTTAATTTAACAAGATAACAAGGCAAAAAGATGATATCTCCACTTCTTGTCTGAAACATGAATTGTTAATATTATTATTTTAGTTGAGATGACATGAGGCTATCGCCTTCCTACATTAGGAAAATGTGTTTTGCACTAATGGAGCAGTAGCAGGCATAAGCATAGTGCGGTGTGTCAGCCTTAAGCTGCTCCTTTGGTTTGGTACCAGTGACATGCTGTCAAGGGAACAACTGAGAGGCCTGTCAAATCAGCTGCAGACAGGAAAATGGCCTCAGACAGTCCAAATCACTCACACAGCCAAAAAGGAAGGAGGCTCCCGGACACATCCAGGGCTAAACTATGGCAATTCATAGATTTAGCAGATGTATTGCTATTTTGCATTTTACTGTATCATATTTATTTTTATTTTTCTATTCTAGGTAATAATAAAAGCTTTCAGCTGCCAGGTTGGAGTCAGTAAGCATTTTTTTATTTAAGGAACAAGCATTGACCTTTAATATATGCGATCACTATATCACTTTCTGCAGTAGCTTTTTTGAGCTATAGCGTTAGCTCAAACATTTTTGGCTGCATACCATTATGTGAAAACCTGACCGTGTAATAAAATCCCATATAAAGCAAGACTGGCCATTAAGAGAAGAATTTTATTCAAAAGAGAGCCACTGAGATGCCATTTTTACTTGTGATGGTACAGCTTGTCCCTGGAACTTTTGTCTATTTATCATGAGGATTTATCACTGCAGGTGTTCTCCTCCTCCTCATATTTGTTTAAACCTTTCTAGTTTTTGGGTGCTGATTGTGAAATATACAAAAGATAAATTATTTGCAAAAGTGAATTCACACTTGGCTTAGGATAATGATATATTATTAGATGCCTCATTCTTGCTGGTATCATCAGCTGGTGTCCAACCATCCTCAAGCATTTCAATCTTTAACCACAACACTCCTAATTTGGTGGTTCAACATAGGAGGTATCATCAGGTTTTATCTATAAAACATCTAATGGCTTGTTGCATGGCTTGCAGGTCATTTCTGGCCCATAGGAGTCTCAGGCAAATGATAACCAGGGTATTCCAATGACAAAAGGGAGGAGGAAATTATGCAATAAGTTTCTGCAATATTTTTTGTAAAATTCACAAATGAAGAGTCAGCACACTGAAATGACCTGCAACTGTGACCATAGATGCACAACCTTTTATGCACAACCTTATTGCTTATGATAAATGGTAACAGTGTAATTAAATCATTAAGGACGTAGTTTCATTAATCATAGTTTTGTGAAAGGTGATTTGCATCACGGTTGTTATATCTGCATCATAGCTGTATATTTTAGCATGACTGGAATGCTTTATTGACAAATTGGCTTGCAGGACCAGAACTGATTGCCTCACCCCCCAAAAAACAGAGTCCATGTGATAAGCATCAGTTGACTATATTTGGCCTGGTTCGTGTCATCCCGAAGCTACTCATTAAATTGAAACTATTCAGATTTTCCAGTGAAACTAGTGGAGGTGGATCCAATCTGTTAATGTTAAAACATTCCAGTCTTCTGGAAATTAATCTTTTATTTATGAAAGCTGTGGAACATCCCCTCCTGGCTATTAAACAGGGACTTGTTATGAGCTCTGTTTTGGAATCATTTCACTTGGTGAATTCGTTTGTTACACATTGCCTCTTTTTTTGCGTGAGAACTTGGTATAAGGAAGCCAACTCCCAAAGGAAAACCCAGCTGGCAGCTATTTCCCCACTAATGAGCTTGCCCAGTCTGCCAAAATGAAGAGAGAGACATGTTTAATGCCTTCCTTTATATGCATGTGAACACATCATTTAGCTATGCCCAATGACCGATGCACCGCAAATGGTGCTTCTTCAAACAGTCGCTAAAATGTCCCAGTGAAGGCTCGGATTATTACCCCAATCATTGCTTTATGGCTTCTGCATGCTGAAGCCTGGTGTGGCTCACTTATTGTAATGAGTTTAATGGAATTAGAGGCACTGGAGGGGAGAGCTAAAACTGTTTTGTTGAAAAGTTGCTCAGTGCATATAGTGAAGAATAGATCTTAGAGGAGAGAAATGCGGAGCTTTGAGTTTTTTGACCGCTGTAAACAAATTATATCCTGGTCATTGAACGGTAGTGTAATTATGATAACGAAGAATCTAAACAAAAACATTCAGAGTCCTCAGGAAAAGATGGGCAAACATAACTTCAGTTCGTCTTTTTCCCCCACCCTCTTAGCGCTGCTGAACATGCAGCACTGTTAAATGCTGTCATGCATAGTTACAGTCAACACACCCTAAAATAACTTTTTGGGTGAACTTCATTCACATTTAAAATGCTAATTAGATTTAGGTTTGTGTTTAAAGTGCTCTGAGACACTGAGGCTAAAAAGGCTAAAATTGTCTCTGAAATATTTGCAAAATTGGGTACTGTCAGTTTTTTCTATATATATATTCTTTTTTTTCTTTTTTTTTTTTTTGTTTGTTTTTCCACAGGGACAAAAATACACCTTGGTAAACATCTTTTATTGATTAATTTGTGAGTGTATGTGTTGCACTGGTGCTTGAGTGCTTGATAAACATTGTAGACAGCACTACTATTAGACAACTTATGTTATTCACTACCTTTTGAACTCTTTAATTTTTTAAAAATAAATGATGCCCGTGTTGTGATTTCTAAAAGAGTACACCAGGTTTTCAAAAATATACTCCGGTTAAGCTCAGGCACTTAAACTTTACAATAAATGACAAGAAACTTTACAAGATGCCTAACAGGATAGAAATAAAGGGATTGACAATCAGCTTAATGTTAAATAAAATATCTTGTGTATATCTTGTTGAGTACCTTTTAAATTTTGAAGACACAAATCAACTAATATCACAAACCAAAGTTTTACACATTTTAAAGGGATATTACAAAATAAATTGATAAATATTCCCAAGAAAATATGCTTTATTAGAAAGATTTTGATGAGATATTGGGGGGAAACATGGGATAATGTTGTTTAATAAAATTAGCTGTTTTCATGTTAGAAGATGATTATTTTTTTTCACTTCTACGTGTGTTTAAATGTGATACTGTGATAAAACATTGAGTATTATGATTAATGACATCTTGGGGGAAAAAAATAATGAAATATTCTATCAAATTTATTAAGATTTGATGGGGACATAATGCATAATAGTTGTACAGCATCAATTACCTTATCCGTTGAACCTACAGTCCTATGGAAACAATCTCAGCCCACTCTGTTTATTTTCAGAGGAAATTAATACATTCTGGTGCCTGTTCCAAAGAGCCAGGTTATAAAATATTTACCTTTACCTGTAATGTTTTGTGTAGCTGTCTGCCATGTGTGCACTACACATCATGTATTATTAAGGGCCCAGGCCCACATTTGGAGGTGAGGATGCGGCTTTTTTTAGGTTTTGCAGTGATATTCCAGGCTTCTTTTCAATAAGAAAAGACAAACTGAACCACTGAGGATCCACCTCTTTGTTTACCAAACAAGAAACCTTGAGTGCTATATGAGTGCATGACTGTTTATGTAGATTCCATTCAGCTTTGAATTTTAAAGGGACAATCAATAAAGAAATGAATAGTTTCACGCTGTAATAGCATGTCTCTAAAACCAAACTTTAACACATTCAAAATCATCATAATTAAAAAAATAAATAAAAACTCTGTCACTACAGTATAAATAGTTTTTAGGCATCTACACAGGAAGATAATGACTCTTACAAGTTATCGCTTGTTTTTCTAACTTCAGCTATGCTTCAAAACTTATCCTTCTTGATCAGCATTTATTTTAGTCCAAGAGACATTTTTGGCCCACATTTTCCCACAGGATTTGTGTCTATCTCAGAGGAGAGGTTATGTATGACCCAGGCAACCGAACAGTGTGCTGAAATGTCTGGGGAATGGCCACGAGGACCTCTCAGGTGTTGCTGTCCATCAGTGAGAAAAGGTAGTAAAGAGAGCAGAAACCGAGCGAGAGAGAGTGTGCAAGCGAGCAGGCTCAGTGCTGATTCAGGGGAAAGATAAAGGAGTTTTTGGCTTCCCGTCCTGGCACGTTACATAAGCTGAGCGGTCCACAGAGAAACTGGGCGACTGTTAGGGCATCTGCACACGGTGCAGTAGAGCAACACGACTCGAGGGACATCCGCACGACTGCCGGAGTCCATGAGCCTTTAGCAGGTTGGAGGGGGTACAGAAACAAGCTCTCAGTGGAAAATTACTGTTTAGCTGAAAAAGCATAAACGGTAGTTTTATGCAGTGGACTTCCAGACAGGATGTACGTGAATTGAGAAACAGGGATGATGTGATCAATCCAAATGGCCTTGAATCTGACTATTCATTATGGAGTCGGCGTTTTCCATTTGCATCAAATTGTTCTTCATTTGTCTAGCCTTCAAGCGTGTCAAATAGACAAAGACCAGTCCTTAAATGACCCTGCTCTAAAGTACAGCTCTACAGCTCTTCTTTTATTTATAATATGCTTCTATAAACTTTGTGTTTAGTTAAGTAATTATGTTCTATTTAATGTTATGTCAAGGATAATGTAACTATTTTATCTCTTCCTGTGTGTTGACTTCTGAAAGGAAGGAGGATGGCAAGACCTTGTTTCCTTCACATTTTTTTCTTGCTATCCTCCTCCTTCCCCACTCCACCCCTCAAAAATCAGATGAGGCATGATTTTTCCCATGTGTAAATCATGCAAAGCAAGAGGATGTCTTTATAGGAAAGCCCTGCAGCCTGGGGCATCTTGTGACAGATGGCCCCTGCAGAGCTATGGGATTGTCTCATCAGTCCTGCCCAAGAGACAGAGACTGTGTTTATCACAACAGATGAGCACTGGCTACTTCTGAACATTTAATCAATCTCGACAAGGAATTCAGTTGAAGGTATAGCTGTATTTGTTGCTCAAGGTCTTCTTTAGAAGCTGAAGAGCAGGAATAAGGTCTATGTTCATCATAATATGCTGTCTAATCAAACAGCAGAGAAAGTAATGATAATTTAGAGTGATATAAACACAAAAATGAAATATCCTGTTATTTACTCACCCTCCTGTCATTCCAGACAATATGACCTTTTCTTCTGCAGAACACAAAAGAAGATATTTTGAAGAATGTTTCAACTGTTTTTCCCCATACTATGAAAGTCAACAAATTTGGACCATGTTCACTATGAGCTATCCTTTGAAACGGTTCTATACTGCCATTAGATAAATGGTTAGAGATTGGCAAGATTTGTTTGTTTGTTAGTAAGGCTGCATTTATTTGATCAAAAATACAGTACATACAGTAATATTGTGAACAATTATTCAATTCAAAAACTGTTTTCAGTAGTCATTGCTCCAGTCTTTAGTGTCACATGATCCTTCAGAAATCATTCTAATATGTTGATTTGGAGCTCAAGTAACATTATTATAAATGTAGAAAACAGTTGTGATTCTTAATATTTTTTTAGAATTCTTTGATAAATATTAACGAGGTTCAAAAATGAACATTTTACCATGCTTAAATGACGGATGTTGAAGCTGTAGCTCAGCTCCACACACTAATGACATTTCATATGGGTTAGCTAAAACAAATGCTCTTTATCTTATCATTTCTGAAAAAGCACCCTTCATTCAACTAGTTGCTATCTCGTGTATTTCTCTGGAAGAAACGGGTCAATTTTAATGAGCTCAAGCTCTGTTTATGAAATTAGACTTGTCCTCCAGACAGACCCCAGAGTGCTGCAGACAGTAGAGATGGGCTCTGTAAAGGTCAGGTTGTTTTCTTTCTCATGACCATTTATACTTTTCCTGACCTAATCATTAATGTGATGTGGAATCTCTCGTTCTGGTATTTACTGTTATTGTTCAAGCTTCTGGTGTGTTTACTGTAGAACTCAGTGACTGCACACTTTTTATTCTTTTTTTTAAGTCAAATTCACATTTTTTTTTCTCCATACAATTCTAAGCCTTGACCCAGACAGCTCTGAGTTGAATAACTGCAGCATTTAAAACAAAGCAAAAAGATCCAAAAAAAAAAAAAAAAAGTAATGGTGGGAAATAAAAATTGTGAGTCACTTATTTGCAAGTGTGAGTGTTCTAAAGTTGTTCCTTGTGGTTAAATGGTATCTGTTTAACAAAACTCAAATAAATAAAAGGGTCTTTGAATACTGTATATGTACTCTTAAAGTATTTGATTTCAGCTGCAGTCAATGTCTTCCAATAGAACATTACAAAATTGTGTAAATTTGATGATTATATTACTTTGTACACTTAGTATTTTGTTAAATCTATGTGAAAACGGTTCAAAACATTTGGGGTCACCCAAACTTTTGAATGGTAGTGTATATATTGTAGTTTTATATTATATTGCTGTGCTGTTGAGCAATCCTCTAGTTATCAGTTTGATAGAAATTTCACTAGTTTGTGAATTTAGTGTCATTTCCATGGTAACTGTCCTCTTAGTGGATTTCACTTAATTCGGATTTACTAAAAAAGGAAGCAGGCTAATGGTTTCTACAGAGGCATGCTTCAGCACTTAACCTTCGAGTTATATTAAGGCTGTCTTAAAATATTTATCAGGTATTGTTAAAAATCAATTTCACTCTGGAGATTCTGAATGGCATTTTTACATCCATAAACCAGTCGCTGAGCCCTATTGTACGAACGTATCGTTTTAGCAGTGACGTGGTAGTTTGGCATCAGGCTACTCCATTAGCTTATTGAACATTGTCTATAGCCCCTTTCTGTACAGCCTTACTTTGCAAAAGCTGAATTAAATATGCCCCAACTAATTCAAACCTTTTCTGATATTCATTTTGGCATCTTACAGAATGTGCATCCCCAGCATCCATCTCTCAGCTCTTACCTCAGGCCCTCTCTACCATTAAGTCAATATGTGACTGACATGATTTAACAAAATATCAACAGATTGGATCTGCGTGCTCCGCTGTTTGGGCAGCTCTGGATTTTAATGCATTTATGAAGGCAATTGGCTGCAGGCAGGTTGCATATTTCAAATCGTAATAAAGAACGGACAGGCCAGAGCGCATACCACAGCTTTTTAAGTCCAGCAGCCATTACAGCTTGCGGGAAGTCATTTAAACTGCGGAATAACTCACTTTGATGACCTTTTGATGCTGTTTATCAACCCAGACCTTGTTAGTGTCTCAAGGAGGATCTAAAAGTGTGCACTGGGGCTTCCTGAAACACTGATTGTAAAATAGATCAAATATGGTACGCAGAAAAAAAAAAAAAACGTAATTCAAATTTAACCTGCACCTGCTATAAGTACTCTTTGTGTTTTCCTTTCCTAGTTTTTCTGTTTGCCTTTGATACATTGTATTTCTTTGCACTAAGCTCAAGCCTCTACAACCCGATCAATAGCATCCTCAGTCTGAGCAAAAATAGTCGTTTGAAGTTTAATCTTTTTGTTCTCTTTTCCAGGAAACCCCTTCGGAAAGAAGAGAACGGCACAAGCCGAGGGGAGTATGCCATGAGCTCACGCTGTAAACAGCAGGTAGTGGAAACCAATAACACTGGAGTATAGTGGCCGTGCTACAGCTGAACATTCTGTACCCTACAGCACTTCCATCTCTGTTTGGGTTTATGAGATGGATGCAAGGTAAATTATGAATTTAGGAATGGTAAACCTCACGGCTGCCCTTCTTGGGATCTAAAATGATGTTTAAAGAATACGTAATGACTGACGTGTATAGGCAAGTATAAGCAGGTTTTGAGGAGATGTAGAAATTCTTAGCGATGCTGGCAGCTGCACGAGTATCACGAGACTCAACCTGGCGGCCCCCCGGGGCCCCTTTGAGGACAATATACAACACCAACAACTAAATAAACGCATGCACTTTCTGTTGAATGCAATGATGTTTTAAAATTCCTGTCTTCTCTTGTCGTTAACTCTGTCTTTGCAGTGTTCTCATTAAACATTAAGGGTTCTCTCACCTCGTGTAGATTGTGTGAGTGTTTAATGGTTAAATGACTGCATTGGCCCCATTGTTTTGATACAATCAACAAATGGGATCGGATGATCCTGTATTTTGTGTACCAAAATATACAATGGAAAATAAGAAATGTTTTCCTTAAACACCAAGAAATTTATTGTGGTTTGTGTTACTATGCAATTGGAAAGGATTGCGTTCTTGAGGTGCATGTTTATAATACAAAAAACGCAAGGCTAGCGTTAGCATTGCTAATAGTTAGCAGATTGTATTCTGATCGTTCTATACATCTGTATTCAAATTTGTCTGATGGTGTAGCCCACATGTGAAAGAGATTAATTATAAATACATTGAGAAAAAAACAACAGGCATGATGGATTAGTTTTAGGGGATGGATTGATGAATAACTTCATGTTATGGCTGCTAAATAGCTGATATTAAAATCTGTACTATTTTGTCTAAAAATACAATGCACCACAAACTAAAATTGTTAGGTTTTGTGAATGTCAAAGCAATGTTTGGATGCGTAGACAACATTACGTACAGTATGAAATATTTATTTTGAGATGAATAATTGATTGAGTAGTTGCGATTTTTAAAAATCATAATAGGTGCGAGTTCCATTATAGGACAGCACTCTTTAGGAAATAGTGCTCTAAAAGGGTAAATCGTTGCCATAATGTTTTTAAGTTGGCTCTAGACAAAAGACATTTCAAAACAAGTGTTCACAATTAAATATCCATTATCTTCCAATAAATATGAAATATATGAAACGTACACAATATGATGGATGTCCAATATCAGTTTACCTTTCAGTAGTCACCCATACCCTTTCAGTTGAAACCCTTCCCAATTAGTCAAGATTTGTTCATGAAAGTGGTCCATAATTTTGGCCCAATTAGATATATATTACAAAAGGGAAATGAAATAAAATGGTTACATAAAATTACATTTTGAAGTTTAAATAAATTAAAATGTATTCCATAGGGTTTGTTTTGTTTTTTAAAAAACTTAATACAGTGGAAAATATATAGATTTTACATTTAGTCGGTCATTTTCTCAAATCAGTGTGGCTAATATAACAGAAAACAGTGATTTGATTAATGATTCACGTCAACATTTGTGCTCCATCTCTTTGGAATGTTTGCAAATCATTCTAGATTCACATCAAGACTCTTGACCTTTTTTGGCAACTCATAAAAACTAGGATGTTACAAGCTTTTACGAAGATATCAAGGTGATTCATCAAACGAGCTTAACCCTAAATTTAGCTTGTATCACTCTTAAAGGGATAGGTGACCCGAAAATGAAAATTCTGTCATCATTTACTCACCCTCAAGTAGTTCCAAACCTGTATGAATGTCTTTGTTCTGCTGAACACAAAGGAAGATATTCTAAAGAATGTGGGAAACAGAGCAGTTCTGGGGCACCATTGACTTCCATAGTATTTTATTTTTCCTACTATGGAAGTCAATGGTGCCCAAAACAGCCTGATTACAAACTTCCTTCAAAATATATTCCTTTGTGTTCGGCAGAACAAAGAAATTTATACAGGTTCGGAACTACTTACAGATGAGTAAATGATGACAGAATTAAAATTAAAATTTTAGGTGAACTATCCCTTTAACCAGATCCTCTCTATCGTTTTGTTTATTTTTCATTGGAACTGTATATGGAAAGTGTCTAGACCCCCCCCCCCCCCACCCCCCTTTTTTATAGACAGGAGCTTGTTGTAGAAAACAGTGATGCACTGTTCATGCATAGTAACACTGAACTATGAATCATAATATACAACCATATACAACTGAGCAATGATGTTTACATAACATACAAGCTTGTGAACAAATATCCCTCTTCATATTCTATAAAACATTCTCACAATCTACTGTACAGTCATTCACCCATTCAACAAGATATATGAATTGAAGATATATGTGTATTATACTGTACATAATATACTGTATAAGGTACTCAGAATTGTATTGCATGAATGTACATATCAATATTTGCCTTCTTGACAGTCTGTTGTGTGTACAGAGTAAGAGAAAATGTTCATAGGGATAAGTATAAGTCGATGTGTCGTCAGAACAGAATAAGTGTTATTGTTTGTCTGGAACAAGCCATTAATGTATATTTGAGTAATCAGAGGTTGTTGCACAATGTACGCATCACATACCAAAATGTAAAACTATTATATATTGTGCATTGAACTAATTTAATTGCAACTTACTGACTTTTTTTAGTTTTAAATAAAATTGTACTACTGAATCATCTGGTGCCTTTTTATGTGCAAAAATCTTTGGTCATTTAAAGTTGCAGAATAATTTCATGGCTAGATTAGTGTACAGCTGTGAAAGCTGTACATATGCAGCTTTCTAGTCAGAAAATATGGTCTATGATAGACTATAATATTTAAACATAGTATAAGTTTATAAATCTGTTAATAATGATTTCATTACACTGTTGACACCTGATATCTGTCAGCCTTGGAAGGTTTTGCGGTTGTATGTGGTGGATAATTATATTCCATTAATTGCTATCTGAGATATAATTATCTCTATATAATTGTTGTACTAAAAATATCGTACCTAGCAGCAACAACAACAAGGACTCAAGACTAGTATTAGATTACTCCCATTCTGTTGCATTTTCTTTTAATAAACGTATAATATATCTTTTCATTTAAAAAAAAATGGTTAGCAGTGACAGTAAAATGTTCATATCAGACAAGTATAGGAGCATTGTGAAAGAGTTAAATTGGGAGAAATTGTGGGGAGAAAATGTCATTTCACCTCCATCTGCTGACATACCTTGCTTGACAAGTAATTTAGAAAAGTGGAATATCAAGATGTCTTTCCTATAAGAACCACAGTGTAAACATATTTTCTCTGTTCAGCTAGATAAATTACCCCAGTGTGGATAAGGATGATAAATTGCTTGGAGAACCTGAAGGCCGAGCAGACTGTCATTCAGTCACTATCACATGAAAAAGTTAATGCTTTACAATATTTACACTGTCAATTAGTCAGGCACCAGTGAGGCTTCACGTCAGTCAAACTTATCTGTCCATGGCTTCTTATTATTCAGACCCAGCATTCTCATTATACATTACAATTCTCTGAAATATATTTAAAGCACTGAAAATCACAAACTAATGAAGTTGATGTTGTTTTGTTTTAAAAAAAACATTTTATCAGCAAAAGTTTTAACGCTGATTTTTCAGAAGTGTTTTATAAGTAGTCAGTCAAAGTTTACGTAGATAATTCAATCATTCAGATATTTTAAGATATCATTGTTCAGGTGATTTCTGAAGGATCATGTGACTGAAGACTGAAGTAGGCTTTGGTATCTCGGGAATAAAATACTTTATATATTACAATAGAAAATTATTTTAAATATCATTTGTTTTACAGAATTTTTTATCAAATAAAGGTATATATTTATATATCCTGTATATAATATATATATATATATATATACTGAATAGACACTTATATACATTTATAACTGTGACCATATACAAGTGACTACATAAAAAAGTGTGTGTGTGTGTGTTTCAGTGCAGGCATTCATGAAATTATCAACAAGCTTTCATGTGCAGAGCTCGTTTCCCTCCAGGCAGCAACACACTGGCCGCTGGCAGAATAAGGAGTTGGTTCTCTCACCTCTTCTGCTCGAAAGCTTTCAAAACGTCCTCATAATCTCCCTCTAAAATAGGTGACCCAGTATTAACGCATTGTTGATGTTTTATCAATGAGAAGGCACCCAGAACCCTATGAATCCATTTGAAGATTGCTTCAGAGGACATCACATGGCACAAACCCATAAACAACCACAAATCCACAAATGTTACATTTTGGTTAACACAAAGATATACAGGAAAACCAAGGTGCATTACATGTTAATAAGGGAGGCATATCTAAATGAGAGAAGCTAGGAGAGCTGTTCTCTAACTTCTCCATCAGACGTGCCATTTGAAGATAATGCCATGAGACGGCTGGGGCCATTTGGAGCACTGATGCGTCTCTTCTCCACCGAGACTTGACTTACATGGGAACAAAGCCAACCCGACAGCCTGTAAATCGCTCTGCTCAGCTCCTGCTCATGGGAGGAGAGAGAGAGAGGTCCACTTTTAGATGATGACACAAATCTATAGATATATGACTTCATCATGACAGCCCTGTAATCGATGATTCCGCCGAGACATCACATGTAAATGATAGATCAATTTAAACTTAAACTTATATTTGCATATGAAGGTTAAATAAGTATACCGAACACTAAAGAAGCTTTGCTTTTCTGTCTGTGTCATTGTCGAGAGAGAAAGCCAGAGCTCTTACTGTGCATATTATATTGTCAGGATTTGTAGCACTGCATTCAGCTTGAGTTGGGACAATAACAAACTCAACCGTGGCTCCCAAGCTGTGGCACAGCTGAAGCTAAGGCCTTTTGGGCCATATGGATCAAATGAAATGGACTGGAGGGGATAATCCTTCTGCTGTCCCCTATAAACAAAACCAATGCACCACCGCTAATGTGGCTGCACCCATTTGCATCTCATTGGTCCAAGCCTCAGAATCAACAACAACAACAACAACATTTGCGAAAAATGCACCTCTCTGTTGTACAGGCTGTTCCTTGTAGAGATGTTTTCAGACTTGGTTCGAAAGTGAGAAAGGACACAGTTACTAGCAGTTATTGGCTTCAGTTCAGGCTTAATCCAGCCTGATACTGTATATGAAACATTACATTATGCATTACAGTTAGTTCTATTCTTTGAATTTGTTTGAACAAACAGCAGTCCAAGAGCACTATAAGAAGATGTTGATGCAGAATACATCACGCTGTTTTTGCATTGTTTTTCTATGTAAAAATACACAAACAATTCATTCAAAAACACTGATTCGTTCAGGAACGAAAAGTCAAGCAGCCCTTTATTTTTGCGATTTGTTTTTTTCGGATTTGTTTAATAACAGATTACCAAGAACGATAACTATAAAGATAACACTGCTATTGTTTAATATTGCAAATGATTTTTAGATCTTTATCGTTATTTTTATAGTTATCATCCTTGGTATGAGCGACCATTTACTTTACTGATTTGTTTAATAACAGATTCATTTCCAATCTAAACAAGCGAGTCATTAAATCATTCATTCAAACGATTCGTTTAAAAACATGGTTTCATTTAGGAGTGAAACAAAAGAGTGAGTTATGCAATCGTTTACTTAACTGATTGGTTCATTAACACTGATTCATTTAAGAACTAAACAAGTGAGTCACTGAATCACTCATTCAAAGCATTGATTCAGGAATGAAAACATAATTATGTGTGTTGCTCAGGAATACATCTGCTGTGGCTTAGTTTAGATTTATCTTCATTGGTGAAGCAAAAAAAAAAGCAATATTGACTAAAATGTAAAATACTCAATATTAACTTCTTGCTTATTTAACCGTTGTATTAAAGTTTGACATCTGAAATGTTCTGCAGTGCAGCCCTGTGAAAATATATGTTTAAAGAGGTGTAGCTTTAATTTGAATAGCAATACGTTTAATAAAACCGCAGAGTCACACTCTGCAGTTTTGGAGGTCTGGGGAGCAGTCAGCTCTTAAACGGCTCTGTAGTGTCAACCGGTGCCAGAGTATGATGGAGAGCCGACAATGCTCCAGCCTTTTCTGCCAGCACTTTTTGAAGATTTCTAGACACTCAAGAGTTTGCACAAAACAAATGGCCACTTTCCCCTCTCCCCCTAGGCCTTTCTGACAGCGAGGTGTGTAATCAATGTTCAGTGTTGACCTTTCTAAGGCCATTCATCCACATAAATTCCGCAATGCAAAACTGATGGAGATTAAAAAAAAAAAAATGTAATTAAAAGAAGCGCAAGACCGAATATTGTGGTTTGGCCCATCTCACAAATTTTAAGGACAGTGGACAGTTGTGGGATAGAGTGATGGCAGGTTCCTGGCCTCTGAGAAGGGGAGACAAGGAAAGCAAAAAACAGAGAAAACTCTTCCAAATCAATGACGAAATCATGTGCTTTGTGTTACTAATTTTCCTCTAAATTTTACTGACATTTTCATTTATTAATATACAAATAATTAGTACTGTTACACTATATATTCATATTCATTCATCTTATATATTTAAAAAATGATACTAAAGTATAAGTGTATAATACAAAACTAATATTCTGAAGATTTTTCTCATAAATCAGTGTCATTATTGTCATGATTTGTCTTTTATTTTTATGTTTTGTTTTGATATTGAGCAAAACAAAAAGGTGTATTTCCACTCTATATGAATAATCAACACCAACTGTGCTTTATCTGCAACCTCTAGTATCCTCAATTTATTAGATATGGAGTTGCATTGCCACCCTGTGGTTTATTTTATAAAGACATCAAATAATTGCACGAGCCAAAAAGTGGGGCCAGTAGGACAAACAAATGTTAAAACAGAGGAAATTGCGTTCTGTAATCTATTTCTGATTCCGCAAAAATATTTATGACTCTGAAACCTGAATAGGCCTAAGTATATTATTAAACTAGACATAATTATTAAGCCTGATCATGTGGGATTTAAACTGAATGATTTAATTTTATGTAGGAATTTATTCATTATGGTAACTTACTGTAATACAAGATCAGATTCAAAAGAAGGAACAAACAGATAAAAATAAACCACTTTTTTTCCTTCAGGCATTGCCTGATGAAGAAAACGTGAGCCAAAGCAACAAACACAGGAAAAGTCCCACAGAGTGTGTTTTTCCGTCCTGCCCCCTGCTGGTGAGAACACCACAGGCCCTTTCCTCCTCAGCGATGTGTATTTATTACTCCCCCCAAGAAATTCTAGCCACCACATCCGCCAGCTCTTAGATTAAGGCCAACATCACGTGAGCTTTTGAGTCTAATCTGGAAGATCTTGAAAGATAACTATTTAGAGTGGCCTTTTCTGACAGACAGAGTTGCCGTTGTAACATTATTTTGTGTTGTAACACAAATGTATCACCTAATAATCCATTAAGAATTATGTAGCATAGGGTTTCTGTGCTACTAGTGCCACCTAGCGAAACTACAATAAAGCATGTTTTCATTTGCGCATTACGCCTCTCCCATTCAAACATCACACACTGTACAGCTCTTACGGGTATATAGAAGTGAAGGTGTGTCTCAAAAAGTTAAAAGTAGGCTACTTTAAATAACACATTAAGAATACTTTTAACTTTAAGTTTAGCTTACCTGCTGTCGAGAAGAACGCAAGTTCGTCATATATCGATTGAAACCCTAACATTCCATCAAATGGAATCTTGTAAAATAAAAAAACTGCTTGTGTTTATCCTTATTTTACACCGTTGTCTGTCTCTGTGTTATTTGGCAAGTCTTCAAATTTTGTCTTGCACTTTTATAATATAAAATGTATTTTTCCTCTCTGGGTAAATACCGCTGGTTCAGCCTGCTACAGTAGCCACGCCCCAAACACTCGCAGGTAAGTAGGACATCCAATGATTTAAACAAATACATAAATGCAAGTTTTTATAAAAGGGCAGAATGCTGACTGGTACAGTATTGGGAAGTCCATTAACTGGTACAAAAAGATTCACACTACACAGTTCACATACCTCAATGGATGCTTGCTCTTTATTGAAGCTTTGAAAATCGTTGAAAGAGGACAGGAGTGGAGGTGCACCTTGCCAGAATTGGCATTTCAACCATAGTCCACGAGAAACTTCAAGGGGAGGCACTTCAAGCAGAGCATAGTATTGGCTGGGAAAGGAACAGATATACTGGGAATCTGGGCAATGCCATCAGTTCTGCTCTCAACAAGCAGTCTGGCCATCTGGAAGGTGCCTTGTTCTGGCTGCCTCCAGAACTGACCTGAAAAAGTGCAGGTTGGGATCAACACCCACTTCAAGGGCATACAGACAGTTTCTGTCTTACTATTACTGACAGCATTATCGCTGACAGCATTATGTAAATGTATTTTTTTGGTAAAAGGCATATATTTATTTACAACTTTTCTGTAAGAGCGGGTGCGGCCATTTGCCGATTTAATGTGTCTGACTTCCAGTCTCATCCGTTTCCAGATATTATTAGCTGTACAAAACAGCATCTTTTGCTGCTTGATATTGCAAACTGGTGTTTCTTACCACATTAAATGTAATTCGTTATTCTTATTATTATTTCCCTACAACTGCTAATGAACTGGAAATCTCACACATTCAAATTCATTTCTAAATCTACAACTCTTATTATGCTATATGTCTTACTATGCTTACTATGCTATATGTACACTCAAAATAACAATAAAGCAAATTTAAGTTATTACATCACATTTATACTCTTCATCTCTGATTTTCACATAAATGATCACTCTCTTAAATTCATGAAAGAAGTCAGAAAAACACGCTTAGGCTTTTTTTGTGGGGATAAATCCTAATTTCAGCAAGCCAAACAGTATAGACATAGATGGGCTAAACACTAATCAAGCCCCATGACTCAAATACAGGGTATTATCTTTTTAATTAGTTTAACACATCTCACTGTAGCTTCCACTACTAGTCGTGTCTTCATCACCCGATTTCTCTCTCTCCAGATTAAAAAACATATCATCAGAATAAGCCGTCCTTTTAATCATCTGATGTGGCACGCTAGACTTCACCTGTCTCTGTACTGAGCTGGATATGAACTGAAAAATGCATGGTAAACATAACAGTAGCAATAATCCTGCCCCCACAATCGGTAACACAGTGTTGAACAGTAGTCTGGAATGTGAAAACAACACGATTTACCCATCATTTTACAGACTAATTTCGTCTGAAATGCAAATTAATTGATTGCAAAACAAGTACATATTCACTATCTGGAAGCTGGGCTAAATGAGTAAACACTGCTACTGCACTTCTGACATGGGCCAGTCCCTCAGTCACTTCTCACATACCAAATACGAACCTTGCATGCACACCTGTTTTGTAAAACTATTATTTTCAATATAATACAATAAGACCTTTTCGAGTTCAATACTCAATAGTGGTATACAAAAATAGAGACAAATAAATACCATACCAGATTCATCTAATCATTTTAAGTCTCGATCGCAATTCCTAATTTTTACTAAGCTTTATTTTCACCACAGATCCATTTGCTTGCAATCATAAATGCATTCGGTGTTTATACAGGATCCTGGCATTTGTTGACATGTGCCTCAGATCTTTTACTCTATCCGTTCCTCCTCCTGAGGTGCAGATGGAACTCTTCTGCAGTGGCTGGCGTGAATCCACGTTGCCCTCTCAGCTACCTTCACAGCCGTGTGGGTAGTCAGAAGCACCTGGAACGGTCCCAGCCACCTTTTCGCCATCCAACTCTTTCTACTCAGATCTCGTACCATGTCATACAAGGGAGTTTCAGCAACTTTCCCTTGGGCAGCTTTCACCTGCACCCAGACATTAGACAACAGAGAATTGCTAATTTTTCTTTGCAGTAACTCAACATATCATGCTTACACAATTCTGTTGATGGCAGCTGTTGTTTACCCCTGTCTATTCCCATAAATGGTGGTTTACCATAGAGAATTTCAAATGGCTCAGGTTTACCCTTGCCATTATGGGTATTACAGATCAGAAATCTCTTACAAAATTTTTCAGCAAAAGTTGTGAACCCCTTTGTAAACCACAGTTCTTTCATCATTTTCATCATTCCCCCTTTCGATGCATGGTCTTTCCCATGTATCGACTTAGCATAATTGGCAAAGAAGTGTCGAGGTAAACAAGGCTTGCCATCACCGCTCATCCATACACCATCAGTCATTTTAGAGCCACACTGTTTCCCCTGATTTTTTCTGCTCCGGAGGCAAAGGCCTGCATACTCTGTAAGGAAGCATAAACGTCAAGGTTAGTGTCAGATAACAAAGTAAACTCCATTTCTTTTGTCTGCTTAGCCGCTGCGGCCTTTGCTGCTGCGTCTGCTCTGGCGTTTCCTGTGGATACAAAATCTTTGTTATTGGAATGTGCGACACATTTACAGATATCTATTTTGTCTGGCAGCAGAATGGCCTCTAGCAAAGCTGCCACCAAGAGAGCATTCAATATTGGGCGCCCATCTGACTTTAAAAATTTTCTGTGTTTCCACAGTGCTCCAAAATCGTGCTTAACACCAAATGAGTAACTTGAATCGGTGTAAATTGTGACGCATTTTCCTGCCATAAGTTTAAACGCTTCTGTTAACGCCACAAACTCTGCTGCTTGTACTGAGTAATTTGCTGGCAATGCTGCAAATTCAGTTGTTACTGCATAACCAACATTATTCTGGCCTGTTTGTGGATCTTTGTAAGCTGAGCCATCCACAAAGAGGACATTTTCACAGTTTTCAAGTGGTACATGAGAAAGATCTGGATGCCGTGTACACACTTGTTCTAGCGCAGTTAGACAACAATGGTGCTCCTCCCCATCCCCCAGCATCAGAAGGAGAGTAGCAGCATTCAAGGTTGTGCATCTTCTAACAGTGATATTCGGCATATCAAGCAAGATAGTGTGGTATCGTAACCAACGAGCCATCGATAAATGCAATGTTTTTTGTTCTTGCAGGATCATAGACACAGCGTGTGGCACGTTTAATACCAGGTCAGAGTAACCTACAAATTCTCTAGACGCCATCATGGCCTGTTCAGCAGCAGTCACCGCCCTCAGACAGTGTGGCAGGCCTGCTACTACCGGATCTACAACACAGAAGTCATAAACCCATTTTTCTCATCCACCATCTGAACAAAAGGCTTAGTTGGTACCGGTAGGCCCAAAGTTGGCGCCTGAGACAGCTGCATTTTCATATTTGCAAATGCCTCTTCTGCCCCCTCATTCCAATCAATTTTGTCAGTCAACTTCAACCCCTTTCCTATTGTTAGGGCTCTTAGAGGCTGCTCAAGAATTGCATAATTTGAAATAAATGTTCAACAATATGAACACATTCCCAAAAATGACAGCATTTGCTTCTTTGTGATTGGTTTTGGTACATCTTTAATGCCTTGAAGGTGACTTGAACTCTTTTGTCAGACAGGGCTTTGCTGTTTGGTGTTATGACATGACCCAGAAATGTAACTTCTTGTTTATAAACTGTAATTTGGACAAGCTGACCTTGTGGCCCTCCCGAACCAGATGCTTAAGGAGGGTCACAGTGTCTGCCACACACGTGGGCTCATCTCTAGCTCAATTTCATGCTTGCACGCTGACATAAATGCTCCTAGACTATCGCTGTGTTTCACACCAGCGCTTATCTCACACCAGTCTATAGCATCAACACCGTTCTTCACAAACCCCCCCATCTCAGCCCATGTCTGCTCTTTGGCCTTGGAGAGTGATAAGTGAGGCTCAGACTCTGGCATTAGGAAAAAAGGAAGCTGTTGAAATGTCAGGCTGACTGAAACAGCACACATATTTTCTGTCCAAAATATCTTCTTCTCCCCCAAACCAGTCTTTTTCATACTGGTTTTCCCGTTCCATTACGACATGTGACATTTTGGTGCATAAATGAATGCATGGTTCAGCACTCTACCCTCCTCTGTTTCACAATTCAGAGGCACTGTAAATCTTTCAAGAATCGTATGCCCTGATGCAGAAGTTGACTCATTTGTTTTGTCTGATAATGACAGTTGACATGGCAAGTCACATGGTCGTATAGATGACCTTGAAGCCCCAGAATCGGCTAAAAACTCAATCATTACCCCCTCAACCAGCATAGGGTATTTAAGCATTTTCTTAAATGCTTCACTTTCGTACATCATTAAACATTTATCAGAATTTTCATCATTCAAATCAGAATTACACAAAGAAACGCAAGCTTTTTCTTTATCGCAGAGAGCAGTATGTACATCAGTGTATGTGTGGTTAAAGAATTTGTCACTTCCCTTTTTTTCTGGTGCCAGCCACTTGCCCTGGACCCCTCCCGTCTGCTCTCCATCTTCCTCCTCTCAGTCTGTTTCTTGATCTCGCTGGTTCTCTGGACAGTCCTTGGCCCAATGACCATTCTTCTTGCACAGTCTGCATTTGGTGCATTTTCTCACCTCGTGATCATCAATGTCACAGATCCAACAACCCCGTTTTTCAAAGTTTCTTCCACCTTGTCTTTTTCCTCTTCCCCCTCCTTTCTGCTGATTTCACTGCACAGAAGAGCCCCCCGGCCTCGATACAGCTTGCACTAAGGCCAGCTGTAAATCTTTGTCAGTCTTTGCTTTAACTCTTTCTTTCTTTGCCACCTGCAGTTCTTCTGCGTGCAAAGCATGTGCCAACATGGCAGACATTCGTCCGTTTTTCCATTCAATGTAGCTGGTTTCTCAGGTCTCAGTCCATTCAAAAACCAGCTCTGTAAATGACACTCCCATGTCTCAGGCTGATTTCCTCAGTCGGCTGGTTCTGTTAATCCGCTGTGTTTGTTAAATATCTCATAGAGTCGATGATAATAATCTTGAACAGACTCTTCTCTGTTCTGGCAGCAATTGCCAATCTTTGATGTGTCCACACGTGTTGCAAATGATGTTTTTATACCTTCAGCCAGCTCATCAACAGCTGTGCGGTATTCCAAGTTGTGTCGGTGTTCCCATTCGCTGTGTTCTCTCCGGCAGTCCTCCCTTTGCAGCCTTCCACTTACTTTGTGCCAGCTTGAAGCCCCCAGTTTCACTTTCTAGCAGCCGCCTCAGCTTGTGCACTGTGGGGCTGAATTCTTTGCAGAACGTGACCATTTCTGTGGAAAATCTGTCACCCGCTTCTTCCGGACTCGGCAAATGAGCCATCGCTTCTTTCATATCATTCAGAGTCCATGGTCTGAAAACCATCATTGGCCCATCAGGTCCTGAAACTTCAATCATCTGAGGTGTTATACTTACATTTTCTTCTTTCACCGTTTGTCTAGTTTTTCTTTTGTTTGTCGGGGGAGCCATCAGCATTCTCTCCTCTTCAGCTTCTTTGTGGGGGTTTCAGGAATCATTTCAGGGTCTTCCTCTATTTCTTCTTCTGCTTGCGGTGCTGTTGTACTCTTTGGTGGAGAGCAGTCGAGGTCAGGGTCCATTTTCAGGGCTTGCAGCTCAGCCACGGGATAGTGATGATGGCGGTGGTGCATGTTTAGAGACAGAAACATCAGAGCGGTTAGTAGGTCTATGTGATGCAGTTACTTTTTCTTCATATTTTTCATTTTCCTATTTCTTAACAGCTCTACATGCTAATTCTTTTTGCATCGCACCTTTCCCTCTTATCTGCTTCCCCCATCCAACAATTCACCGTCTGCTCACGTTTCACCCAACACCCTTTCTGCTTTTTGCTTCCCTCCTCAACTGATTCCTTTACTACCTTCAATCTTCTGACACCTAGTGTTCCCTCTTTTGGAAAATCATGATACTTAATTCATTTCCCCATATCTTGCTTGAATTTCTGGCCATATAATTTTCTCATTTGACAAAATACCGGTGTATCATATTTAGCGAGCTTGCTCTGGGACTTCCCCATATTGGCTGTTTCTCCTCTGTGGGCTTCTTTTTGGCGCCTATAATCTGTTAGACGTCTCCAACAGATTTCAATTTCAATTTCCCCTCTTAGAAATATGTTGCAAAAAAAAAAAAAACTGTGTTGCGCGTGACCTCAATTTCTTGCCGATCACGCCTCGTTGCCCAGTTTCAATTTCTTTTAGAAAACCTCTTAACTGTGCTATCCACGTAGTCTCAATCTTTCTTAGAGACTTCTTGATTACGGACTTCCACAGAGCTAGACCCACCAATATGGTTTATCCCCCTTTTCTTAATTCCAATTCTAATTTCAAAAACCCCAATTCTTTAAATGACTGATTTATCTCTTACCAGAGAGTTCCGTTGCCACCTGGGTTCGTTTGATGATTCCAGTGGTGTCCCTCTCTGGGCCCCGGCAGTCGGTCCCTTGTCGCTTGATCTGTTTGGGGTAGGGCTGTGACTTCTACAGTCCAGGATGATCAGTCACCATCCGCTCTCAGGTCCAGAAGGCACATCCAAGGAATCCCACTTCTGACACCAAATTGTCGTGGCAAATTAAAAATAACTCTCACCATGTAAGAGACAAACTCACTCAGTAGTCTTTAAAAAGGTTTATTCTTTGCAAAGAAGGTCAACAGTCATACAGACACACGGGTTGCTGCAGAGTGCGACAACCCGGGGAGGGTACTCCTCCACCTTATATCCACAATCTAGACACTCAAGGTTACAAGCTCGCAGCTGTACTTTTCCACTCATGGTAAGAAACTAGAAAGAAACACTCCACTATATTTCATGAGCATATAGAAAATTATGTAAAATCAACCAAAATTAATTTCTTCAACAGGCAACATACGTGAATCACAAGATCAGCAATACTAGATATCCAAACCCACATTTTGCCCAAAAAGGCAGAATAAATGAAACTGAAATAGTTAATAGTTAACACTTTATTGGTAGATTGATACTGATAAGTAATTTGTTGGACATTGTTCAAACATGAGCATTGTCACGGTAACTTATAAAGCACTGACTGAATCAGGGAAATTCATTCCGATTAAAAATGATATAGATCAGAATTTATAGTTTATAGTTTGTAATCTTTGAGTACTGGTTTGCGTTCCAATTAAACAAACCATCAAAATACTAGTAGAAAATTTACACCCGACTAAGAAAATAAGTAAAAGTAAAAATACAAAACTATACACATAAGCATTAAGAATACTAATCTTAGTACTTTTAATACATTTCTACTGCATTGCAAAAAATAACAGTTAATGTTTTCTGTCACCCTGTGTCATTTTTAGCTTTTATTATTATAATGTTTTTTTAAATAAGCATACATAAACAGACAAAGCATGTACCTACTTAATCTATCCAATACATGTTCCCTAAATTCTGTTTATGCCTGATAATTAAATATAAACATTTTATTAAACTTTTAAGCAGTACATATGTGCAAATACTCATTCAGAACAAAAGCATGTATTCCATAATTGTAGCTCAGTGCAAGTTCTGCAAACAGATGAATATGATTTTCTAATGGCATTGTTCTCTCTGTGCTTACTAAGAGTCAACATTCAAAAGCAGGCTTAAAAGTGTTGCTCTCGTTCTTGATGATTTAGGAATTTGATCAGCCTTGGAGGAACTGGAAGCCTGGGAATTTTCTTCAGCCTCTTAATTCCGAGCAGTTTGCGGATTTTCAGTCTGCAGAGCTGCATGAGTGGGCGTGGAGGCACTGCAATCAGAACCAGCAAATGAATACACAGGTGACTGAAATCATTTGCATATATAAATAATTTAAGCAAAAGATATGGGTGCGCATACTCGCTTTCTCTTTGATGCACTGCCACTCGTGGTAACTGTCCAGATGTTCAATGAGTCGTGCACAGAGTTTCACATGCCCAACATAGTCAAGCAGCACGTCTATAATCGGTCCTGCCCAGCGGGAGTAGTTTTCGGTGGAGATCACCTCACAGAACTAGTAAAAAGTAGTGTAGAATGTGGCAATATACACAATATGCAGTTCAGAAAAAAATATTACACTATATGTAGAATTGGCTTCAGGCCACTCACCTGAACACAAGTCTTTTCTACAACTTCATCTGAATCATATCTCGAATTATGCCTAGCCTTTATAGGTGGATGAGGATTGCTGCCATAAAAGCAATTAAAACATGACAAGGCATCACAGCCATTATCCATTAGATACTTCAGTAAGGTCAGATACTTCATGCAGAACATAACACTTGCTGGAAAGGTAGTTGGATGGGTTGGGATGTAGGCATTGACATCAGCACCATGTTCCACCAGCAAAGTCACTGTCTGGATGCAACCCTGCCTCAGAGCCACCAGGAGCAGGTTGAACGTGTCCAGGTTTGGATTAGCACCAGCCCTCAGAAGCATGGTGGTAGCATTGATATTGTTGTTCATGACAGCAAAGTATAGAGCTGTGCTGCGCCGATCTTCATACATCATAGAACGATCCTCAGACAACATGGCATTGACATCAAAGCCGGCCTCGATTAGTTCTTCAAGAATTTCGTTTCTGTTACGCTCTGCTGCTAAATGGAGGGGGCTGATACCTGTACGTCTCACTCTGGCCTTGCTTGTGGCTGGGATCAGCATGGATATGATACTGAAAATGAGACCATTTGTGTTCGTGAGAGTTATCTTGCTAGTGTACACTAAAATACTCTTGAATGTCAGGTTAGAATTTGACTCTATTAGGGTGAAATGACCAGTATGAGATGGAAAAAATATTCCATAAGAAGACTAATACTACATATAAACCTTTGAAAAGCATGTAGTGATTAGCAAAAACAAAATTATGGAGGAACAGTTCTAGGGTTGGGAACCAACACTTTTTGTGTAAAAAAAAAAGTAGGGAAGAGAATGAGTTTGTTAGGGGCCAGTGATTTCACTTCACTGCATTTCCCTTGTTTTTCTATGTAAACGTGTTTGACCATTGCGCTCATGTTTTTTCAGCGTCTTGCGCATGACACCGCATTCTAAAAAAATGCAGTGCTAAAGTTAAACTTACAAAAAAACACCTCTACTGAATCTACAATTCGAAACGGAATAAACAGCGCGAATAGAGTAGTTTGCTTTCCGAACAAATAATTAGTACGATCTCAATCTTTCTATAGTGAATCAAAGACATACAACGTAGTGTAGTCCAATTCCTATTTTTATAGTCGTTTCTTGTTCTTGAATCAGAAACAAAATATGCATTCTTATTCCCTCTAGTAAATGTAATAAATCAGTTTTTTAACAGTTAAACACACCTAATGCAATAATTGGTAATAAATATTTATTGCTTAAAAATACTGAAATTAATTTTAATGGAACTGTTAAGAAATTGAAATAGTTAAATGGAACCGGAAGCCAGGATCAACAAATTCTTTACGATTCCCATCCCTAAACATGTCATGCTATCAAGGATTATGCTATGGGATGATTAGCTTTACTGTTAGGTGAGAAAAAGACCCTACACACAATAAACTAGAAGAGTTATAACGTATGTCAGAAGAAAGAGCACTTATCTGAAATTATTTTATTTGGCAAATAAAACCATTTGCTCCTACTTGAGTTAACTTGAGTTAATATTACAGGTTACAGGATTAACACCCTCTTGCCACAGCACTGCTCTAAAGCACCCATTGAGACTTACTTAGTTGCCCTGACATTTTTGCAGATACACCCGAAAGTGAGGAGGTCTTTGCTGAAAATTAATGCAAGATTATGAGATGTACTAAAGCTAAACTCTTAACAACCAATGGCCTTCACATATAAATAAACTGTGGCCTGAGAAAATTCCCCCCAAAGCAAATTCATTAATTCATACAAATTCCTTGTTAAGTGAATTCTGAATTAATACCTATCATTGCCACGCTGGGCAGCAATATGGATTGGCAACAGTCCTGTTTTGCCTGGCTTGTTGGCATCTGCTTTTTGAGAAAGAAGAAACTCTACAATGTTCTCATGACCATTTTTACAGGCCTCATACAGCGCTGTGGCTCCATCTGCAGCCTGGCTGTTGAGATCTGCACCTGCATGAGGTGAGATGCATTACATGTCAGATGCATTTCATCACTAAGCAACAATGGAAGAGAAACAAAAATGATGTTACCATTTTTTAAAAGCATGCGAAGTGCATCCACTTTTCCACTTTGGGCAGCCACAAAGATAGGACTGATTCCGTACATGTTGGGGATGCTGACTTTGGCTCCAGCTTTCATCAGTATCTCACAGATTTCCACATTGTTCCTGCACACACTCTCATGGAGAGCGGTCCAGCCTTGAATACAGCTCTTATTCACAGAGGCGCCGTAATTCAGTAACATGGCAACCATCGCTGGGTTCTCCTTCTCACAAGCTACAGATATGTATAGAAATGATAAAATTTTCCATCATACCACTGAAGGCCATATAAAATAAAGAGCAGAACAAAAAAATATTTTTTAAGAATTGATGTTTTTTAATAAAATGATCTGGCTCAAGACTGGTAATCCAGGATTTTGAACTTCAAACATTTGAATCTGAATGTAAAGTTCACTAACCATTTCACTAACCAAATGTTTTTATTTGGGGGGGGGGGGGGGGGGGGGTGTAAGGCTTATATAGGCCATATAGATAGAAAAAAATCAGGTGATAGATACATACCCTCTTAAAGATAGAGGTGCTTCAAAAGGTTCTTCAAGTGATGCCATAGAATAACCATTTTTGGTTCCACAAAGAACCATTTAGACAAAAAGGTTCTTCATCGTAAGAGTGTATACAGACAGACAGACAGACAGACAGGCAGACAGACAGACAGACAGACAGACAGACAGATAGATAGATAGATAGATAGATAGATAGATAGATAGATAGATAGATAGATAGATAGATAGATAGATAGATAGATAGATAGATAATTGAATACTTACTAATACGATATTACCTTTGTAAAGAGGAGTCTCTCTCTCCTTATTGGCAATATCAGGATCAGCTCCTTTCCCCAAAAGACACTCCACACATGCAAGATGCTCCCCGGTCACAGCTATCATTAAAGCAGTCTGCTCTTTAAAAGTGCGCTGGTTAATCATCCCAGGTTGAGCTATGAGAATAGTACTCATGATCAAAGCCAGAACAATCTGTTGGATCTCGGCTAAATAAATTTCAGTGAAGTAATTGTCAAATGAGTGCACACTACCTCTCAGGATAATTTTAATACATTGATCTTGTCCATAATGTGCCGCCTCGTGCAAAGGAATCCATCCGTCTTTATTTGGTTTAAGAAGGTTGCAGTCAGGTTGCTTAACAATCAGTCTCACTGATCCCACATCTCCTTCTGAAATGGCCTTAACAATTGGTTGAGTCTCCCTAAAGAAGAAACTTTCACTTTCACTTTTATGTATTTTGTTGCAGTTGAGATGTTCATTACCCCTCTTACATAAATACTAAAACATATAACATTACCATTCAAAAGATTGAGGTCTTAAGCATCACAACTGTTTTCAACATTGATAAGAAATGTTTCTTGAGAAGCACGTCAGTATATTAGAATGATTTCTGAAGGATCATGTGACACTGAAGACTGGGGCAATGCCATCACAGGAATAAATCACATTTTAAAACATAAACAGTCCTTTTAAATTGTAATAATATTTGACAATATTACTGTTTTACTGTATTTTTCTATAGATGAATGCAGCCTTAGTGAGCATGAAATGTCTTTCAAAGACATTAAAAAATCTTACTGACCCCAAGCTTTGAAATGGTAGTGTATGTTTTTGTGCAATTGGATTACTGCACTGTATAATTAAACTGAAACAGTATGGTCATATATGTTTTATATGGTCATACCACACATAAAACATATTTACTTATGTATTGCTCTAGAAACTTAAAATATTTTATTAATCCTTTATATTTTTATTATATTATATTTATTATAAACACACAAAGAACCATACTTTTCTTACATATATGCTTACTAATGAGCACACATTGTCATGTAATTGTGCGATCACTCACTCGTCAGGCTCAGGGACGACTTGCATACTTCCATCGTATTTTCGGTACACCACCATTCGCTTGCCATAACCAGTCACAAAGTGACTTATTGAACTCACATCCCGTGGATTTATTGTTTCTCTTTGGCCAAAAAAAGAATTGAGTTGACATGAGTTAAATTAATGTTGCATTAGATCTCTAGCTATTGCACAATCACTGGACTAGCACTGAAAGGGGATTTTTACCTACAGTATTTTCAAGTTAAATTACCTATGTATTATCTTTGCAATTAAACAAAAATCTAACACTGGAAGATTACTTTTAAAGTCAGATTACAGGGAAAATTTAAAAAAGTGGACTGGGGCACAGCAAAGGATAGCGTCTCTATTTTTATGCATGGTGGCATGTGAACTTCTATGCTTGCTCCTCCTTCTAATGCTGGCCTTTGAATGAAGAGGAACAGGTGTGAGGCAGTTGTGTCAGTCATCAGAGAAGTTGCAGTAGGCATCTGTAATTGATATTGCCACCCTCCTTGTGAGTTGAATCATCAAAACATGACTGGACATTTTATGTGGCAATACATTGATGTGTAATATGTTTTGATAGGTTTTACATGCAGTCTTGCTAATTTCCTGTATTGCATAAATAATATAATATAAATATCTATTTAAAAGAAAAAAAACAGCTTACATGACTGGACATTTTATGTGGCAATACATTGATGTGTAATATGTTTTGATAGGTTGTACATGCAGTCTTGCTAATTTCCTGTATTGCATAAATAATATAATATAAATATCTATTTAAAAGTAAAAAAAACAGCTTGCTATTTAAGTTTGAAAATAAACATGTTATGCACTTAGTAAAGGTCAGTGTGAGTATGATGTACTAAGCACTGGTTATTTTTATACTCACAGTGAGAGTTTGATTTATGACGGCACTTCATTTCAGTTTGAATTAAGCACATCAAACTGTACCTGGGTGGATTGGCAGGACACGCGGTTGGTTCTGGCTGCTGTTGGAGACGATTTGTTGGCCGACATGGGCCTTCTGGCCTGTTTAGAGCAACGGGGGTCTTTGAGTTATCGGTGTCTGACCCAGAGTGCTGGACATCAGTGATGCTTCGCTCGATTGCCAGCTGCATGAGCTCATCATCAGACAGGTTGCTATAGAGACTGTAGTCAGCAAATTCCAGGTTGGTGTCTGTGGCACCCGGCATGGACACACGGGCGGCTGCCATGATGGATCCTGAGACAATCAAAACATTCATTACTTAATTAAACTACTGGACTAACATCTGTTTGCTTGCATGCTTATCCCAGAAAACTGTTATTGGAAATTTCATTAGCTTGTTTGATTAAGACAGACAATTCAATTATTTAATGATTTTACCATCTGACATATTTTTGATTGAATGTTTTTGTATATATTTTACAAAAAGTATATATTTTGAAAATATTTACATGCCGATATGTATATTTATGTTCATGTAATTTATATTATATAAAAATATATTTAATATATAAACATAACATTTTTCTGAAATGTATACATGTATGTGAGTATTTATATATACATAATAAATAGACACAGTACAGATATATTATTTTTGATAGTTGACATTAATTAATGTTGTTTTAGACAAGAATAATTGCACCATAAAATAAGATATTTTAAAGAATGTTGGCAACCAGTGATATGGACAGAAAAATAAAACCCAAACAAACAAAAAGACATGCAAGACATTTCTCAAAATATATATTTTTTAAAGTCATACTGGTTTGGAACGACATGAGGGTGAGTGAATGACAGAATTTAAATTTTTGGGTGAATGATCCCTAGTATTTATAGCATATAAAATAAATAGTACAATTAAAACTTTTTAAATAGCAGGTAAATGTGCATTTAAAAAAAAAATCATTTTAATTAAACCAAAGAGTGACTCATTACCAAAAATTATGATCCATCTCTCGACATTTTTGCCATATTAATACATCAATGTACTGCAACTGCATCCAAAACACACTTACAAATGCCAGAAAAAACATCAAAAACAAGCTACTTACCACTTCAAAATGTTTTACTTTTCTTTTTCCCTTCCTTAACTGTGTGTCAGATTTCCAAACAGAAAAGGTTGTATTTTTTATCCCAATGTCTGGTGGCACACTTGACACTTGCTTGCACTGGGACCTGTTTAGCTCTCTGCAAAGAGAGGCCTTTAACTGTCACCCCACACCCGACTGTTTAGAGTGCATTCTGAGTACACGTGATATGCCGTATGCCAAGATCAACCTCTTAGCTATTGCTGTTCTTGGGGGGTTGCAGACCTGGGGCCTGTTTGATAAAAGTTGTTTACCAAATAAGCCAGGTTTGTTTCAGTTAGCCTGACTTATTGTCAGTTGATTTGGTTCAAAATAAGTTAGACTAACTGAAATAAGCCTGGCTTATTTGGTAAACTTCTTTTATCAAACAGGCCCCTGGTGTCTATTCCATAAAAAAATATTTGGGCTCTAGTGCAGTGAATTGTGCTCCCAGAAATATATTAGCTGAAAATACCCAATACTGATGATTTTTTCAAGTGGATTTATGAACATAATTAAAAAATAATTTAAGTGTGTAGTATGTATGAGTAAATAATAGTTGGACTTCCCTTCATACATTGGCTTTGTTAAGTGAAGCGGTTAGTGCCTAACTGGGTTAAATTGTTAGGCTGTTTTTGTTGTGTCAGGTTACAGGTGTGTCAAGGCTACGAGACAAACAGAACATAGAATAGCATTGTGTGAATACCTTATTCCTTATTTATAGGTGAAGCTGTTAAGTTAAGGTCAAGTGGCCATATCAAGGTTATAAACATTTCATATTTTGTTTGGGTTGATGTAACTGTGAGCCCCTTTTAGTTGTCATTGCGTATAATGGATGAATAATTTGACAAAGGCTATCAAATAAGCAAAGAGGGTTGCGTAACCCACTAGGTTAGTCTGCAGATTTGCACTTTTGCATTTGTGTGACCTTGTTTCATTATAAGGTCTTCGGGTCAGAAAGAAGGCACCCTTAGCATTTGTACAGACACCAGTGGCATTCTAATGTTCTGACTATAAAAAAAAAAATCTTGATTCTGCTTGACATTTGTAAACAATTGTGTTTGTTTAGCACTAGCGGTTTTAATTACATGTTTAAAATTATTTATTTAAATGGCCAGTATTTGGTTAATTTTTGGTTAAAATTCTGTCATTAATTACTCACCCTCAAGTCCTTCCAAACATGTCAGACCTTCGTTCATCTTTGGAACACAAATTAAGATATTTTTGTTGAAATCCGAGAGCTTTCTGACCCTTCTACATAGACAGCAACGCAACTGACACTTTCAAGGCCCAGAAAAGTAGCAATGCATCGTGGGACTCTTGTGAACACGTGTTGAAGGCTGAAATGGAAGAGAAGTATTTGAATAAAGTAGTTTTTTTTTTTGTGCATAAAAAGTATTCTTGTAGCTTTATAAATTCAGCTGAACCACTGATGTCACATGGACTATTTTAACAATGTCCTTACTACTTTTCTGGGCCTTAAACTTTTCAGTTGCAATGCTGTCTATGCAGGGTCAGAATTTGTGTTCTGAAGATGAATGAAGGTCTTACAGGTTTGGAACAACATGAGGATAAGTAATGACAGAATTTTCATTTTTGGGTGAACTATCCCTTTAACTATATTTATTTAAAAAGGACAGGATTAAAAGTTCAGAGCAAGAATGGTAGCAAGTTTGTGATTACATGTGTCAGGCTTATTGGCCAATTATATAATTGATCTAAACCGCAGTTAGCTTTATGCGCATCAGTTAGTAGCATGAGAATGTAATGATTTATGTTCAGAATGTGTTGTGGAATGAGACACATAATAGTAGAATAATCCAGGTGGAATTTATTAACAGCAATAGAGGTAATGGGTAAATGGCAGGTGAGTAGAGTGCTCAATGCAGAGGTTTCACAATACTGGTGAAGAAAGTGATCGGAGTCTTTTCCTTACAGGAGATTGTGGTAACAACAGAGAAATGGAGGACAGCACACACCTCGATTGAGGGAGACACAACAGAGACTTGGGAGTAGACACACGCTGGAGAGAAGCACAGGAGGTAAGTACTCGCAGGAGGTAAATACATCAAAGTACAGCTTGAGTAGCATAGAGAGTCCTCTTCATATGAACAAATGAGACCGGACACTGGAGTGAAGTGAGGTGTGTGCTTTTAAAACAGTCTTGATGAGGGTGCTCATGGTGCAAGTGTGTTCAATCAGAAATCAGGTGAGGGTGTGCACTGTGATTGGGAAGCGAGTAAGCCTGGCCGATCTGTGACAGAATGATATTAGAGGTGTCCTGGTGTAAATGTATGGTGTCCTGGTGTTGGGTCTTGGATGTCTGAGAAGGGACACATTGGTCTGCTTCTGTCGGCGCAGTGTGAATTGACCTGATGTTTTACTGCAGCTGGTTCACTTTACCCTGTTGTTTATAAAAACTGTGATTCTGATGACCAGCTCAAACTCCTCTGTCATACTGCAAGACTAGTTCAACAAACTTGAATAAAACTGTGGAGATGCAAGAGTTTTATTTCACCGCAAGATCACAGAGACTCAAGAAAAAAGAAAACACCACAAATTTAGAGTAATACTACAGCAGTTACACAAATTTATAAGCTTAAATTCTGCTTAGAATCTTAAATGTTACATCACTATTAACTAATTTACAAAGCTAATTTACATGAACTACTGTACAATGTGTAGAGGACATCTTCATTACAATTTCTAAGCTCTAATTCTACTCAGTTAAAATCACTGTGAACTAATTTACAAGTACAGTACAGTTTGTCTTCATGATAATATAGCAGAATAACAAATCACATTAGATGTTTAATGCATAGTGACTTAAGGCCTTTCCACTCTGAGCGCGAAAAAGCGAAACGAATTTCGGACGGATGACGCGCTGGAATAAAACAACAGCTTCTTATGGATGCATCCACATAGACCAGTGTTTGTACTGTTTTTGTTTGTTTTTCAAATACGATCAGTTTTACCAGGGATGACGTGCTGAACATTCGGCAGAACACACCACAAAATCTTTTACCGGATTTAGATTTTTCGGACGTTTTGCTGGACATTGTAGTTGGCGGAGCCGTTGCACTCGTGAAGCTTCGTCAGCGCGGATTTCGAATGCTGTTGCCTAGCATCCATCTGGCAAATCTCCGCACTCTACCCAACAAAACAGATGAACTCCTTCTGCTCTCCCGAACAAACAAGGATTTTTCTAAATCTGCTGCTCTTTGTTTCACGGAAACCGGGCTAAATGGCGACATACCAGACAGCGCGATTCATCTGCCTAATTATCAGCTGATCAGAGCAGATCAGGTCGCGGAATGAACGGGGAAATCGCGCGGCGGCGGGACGTGCTTTTACATCAATGAGAGGTGGTGTACAGATCTAGAAACGCTCTTCATTAACTGCAAGCCGTCGCTGCAGGAGTTCTGCTCGTTCATTCTCGTGAGTGTCCACTTTCCACTGCAAGCGCACATGAGCACAGCTTTACAGAAACTCGCTGATTTGATCACAGAGAGTGAGCAACAACACCCGGACTCTGTTTTAATCATTCTCGGGGACTTTAGTAAAGCAAATCCCTCCCGTGAACTGCCAAAATACAGACAGCACATCACATGTCCCACCAGAGACAGTAATATACTGGATCACTGTTACACAACAATAAAGGACGCATATCACTCGGTTCCATGAGCAGCTTTAGGACTCTCTGATCACTGTTTGGTTCATCTTATTCCGACCTACAGGCAGAAACTTAAGTCTGCAAAGCCTGTATTAAGATCTGTTAAAAGATGGATTAATGAAACAGAGTGGGATCTACAAGCCTGTTTCTCTCTCACTGATTGGACTGTTTTTGAAGCCGCTGCCACCGATCTGGACGAGCTCACAGAGACTGTAACATCTTATATCAGCTTCTGTGAGGATATGTGCATTCCTAACAGGACTCATCTAATCTACAACAATGACAAACCATAGTTCACTGAAAAACTCCGTCAGGCCAAAGAAGATGCTTACAGAAAAGGGGATAAAGTCTTGTACAAACAGGCCAAATACACACTGGAAAAGGAGATCAGAGTGGCAAAGAGGAATTATTCTGACAAGCTCAGGAAAAAATTATCTTCCAGTGATCCTGCTTCAGTGTGGAAAGGAATGAAGGATATCACCAGTTACAAGTCACCACCCCCAGCACTGTGAAGAATCAACAACTAGCAGACGATCTGAATGAGTTCTACTGCAGGTTTGAAAAAACACCCCACACCCGCGCTGAACACCTCTCCACACAACCATTAACACCTCCAGCAACCCTCCTCTCCCCCACACCTACAATTCAAATCAGTGAAGAAGATATGTGCCAGGTCTTCAGGAAGAACAAAAGAAGGAAAGCACCAGGCCCAGACGGTGTGTCACCAGCCTGCCTAAAAACCTGTGCTGATCATCTGGCCCCCATCTTCACACAGATCTTCAGCAGATCACTGGAGCTGTGTGAAGTCCACTCATGCTTCAAACACTCCACCATCATCCCCGTCCCAAAGAAACCCAAAATTACTGGACTTAATGACTACAGACCTGTGGCTCTAACGTCTGTAGCCATGAAATCATTTGAAAGACTGGTTTTGGCTTATCTGAAGGACATCACTGGTCCCTTACTGGACCCCCTGCAGTTTGCCTACAGAGCAAACAGGTCTGTGGATGATGCTGTCAATATGGGACTGCACTTCATCCTGAAGCATCTGGACAGACCAGAGACTTATGTGAGGATCCTGTTTGTGGACTTCAGCTCCGCTTTTAACACCATCATCACGGAAACCCTTCAGAATAAACTAACCCAGCTCTCCGTCCCCACCTCCGTCTGTCAGTGGATCAACAGCTTCCTGACAGACAGACAGCAGTTAGTAAAGCTTGGTAAATTCACATCCAGCACTCGTACCATCAGCACTGGAGCTCCTCAGGGCTGCGTACTCTCCCCACTGCTCTTCTCCCTCTACCCCAACGACTGCACATCTAAAGACCCCTCTGTCAAGCTCCTGAAGTTTGCAGACGACACCACACTGATCGGCCTCATCCAGGACGGTGACGAGTCTGCTTACAGACAGGAGGTTAAGGAGCTGGCTGTCTGGTGCAGTCTTAACAACCTGGAGCTTAACACGCTCAAAACTGTGGAGATGATTGTGGACTTCAGGAGAAACCCCCCTGCTCTCCCCCCACTCACCATCATGAACAGCACTCTGACTGCAGTGGAGTCATTCAGATTGCTGGGCACCACCATCTCCCAGGACCTGAAGTGGGATACTCACATAGACTTCATTGTCAGAAAGGCCTAGCAGAGGTTGTACTTTCTTCGCCAGCTGAGGAAGTTCAACATGCCACAGGACTTACTGAAACAGTTCTACTCCGCCATCATTGAATGCATCCTCTGCACTTCAATAACTGTCTGGTTCAGCTCAGCTACCAAATCTGACCTCAGAAGACTACGGAGGGTAGTCCGGACTGCTGAGCGAATCATTGGTACAACCCTCCCCACTCTCCAAGAGCTTTACTTATCCAGAGTGAGCAAAAGGGCTGATAAAATCACTCTGGACCTCTCACATCCAGCACACTCCCTCTTTGAATTGTTACCGTCTGGTCGACGTTACAGAGCTCTGAGCCCCAGAATGACCAGATACAGAAACAGATTCTTCCCTCAGGCAATCCATCTCATGAACACTCAAAAATAAATGTGGAACACACAACTATAATATATTATCCATTCACCACACTCACTTATTTTTTTTTTTTTTTCTCATTTCTAAATTGCACATACTTGACCTGTACATACATAGGTGTCTATATTATATATTGTGTTTTTGCTGTTTTATCCTATTTGGATATTTGTATATTATTTGTATATTATTCTTTTATTATCTGTGTCCTGTCCTGTTGCTGCCTTTCTGTTGCACCGTGGAGCTTCTGTCACTACAACAAATTCTGTGTATGTGTAAACATACTTGGCCAATAAAGCTCATTCTGATTCTGATTCTGATTCATAGACCGCGAACATTCGCACACCGAAAATGTGAATGTTTTTTTTTTGTCCAGTCCGACAAATCTTTTCAGTTTCGCAAAGTGAAAACATGGGCTGTCCAATAAGATTTGAGCATTAAATCGCGTGGCCAGAGCAACTGCTGTTACCCAAAAGGTCGAGCACGCGTGTGAAAATACCGAAGTAGAGGACTTTTTCCGCAAGAGAGAAGAGTGAATCATCTCGGTTACGTATGTAACTACAGTTCCCCGAATAGGGAACGAGATGCTGCGGTGATGTCACTGTATGGGGACACCCCTTGATGTGACGAATGTCTAAAGCCCTGTACCATCCCGCCAATCCTATTGGCCAAATAGCGCTTGGCACCGCCTTACGCATGCGTATACCTGCGTGCTGCACGCTATTTCACTCAGATTTCATAACTAGGAAAACACTATCAAAGGTATGGAACGGCCTGAACCGCAACATCTCATTCCCTGTTCGGGGAACCGTGGTTACATACGTAACCAAGATGTTCCCCTTCATTGGTCACTTCAATGCTGCGGTAACGTCACCATATGGGAACGCTATACCATCACACCTGATGTACCTGAGATAGCTGGGATCCGAGGAAAGCATCTGCTCAAGCGGAAAGAACCCGGGAGCCAGCGGCCGTCCTCACATCCAGGCTGTAGAATCTGACGAAAGTGCTCGGTGAGGACTATCCTGCGCAGCACATATATGATCCGTAGAAGATTCACTAAGGAAGGCTTGTGATGAAGCCACCGCCCTCGTGGAATGAGCTCCGATTATTAAATGCGAAGCGAGTCCACGCGCCTCATAGGCTAAGGATATAGCCTCAACCAGCCAATGGGACATGCGTTGCTTTGTGACAACACAACCCCTATTTTTACTCACAATACTGACGGACAGCTGGTTGTATGCCATTGGGCTGTATAATCAACATAGATCTTCAGCGCCCTCACAGGATAAAGGCTTAGCTTCTCTGACCTTGCCTCCGTGGGGGAGAGAGCTTCCAACACCACCTGCTGGAAGCGAAAAGGATTCAAAGCGACTTTAGGAACATAATCAGGCCTTAGTCACAGCAAAACTTTCACCAATCCTGGTGCGAAGTCCATGCACGAAGGTGAAATAGAATGGCTGCCGCCATTAGACCCAAAAGTCTGAGGCACAAACTCACTGTCACTGTACGACCTGCATATAAATGCATCATTCATTCATTCAATGACTGAACGCGTGGGGGAGACAATCGTGCCCTCATCGCGCGAGAATCCAGATCTATCCCCAAAAAGATTATCCGTTGGCAAGGGATCAAAACACTCTTTTGGAGATTCGTGCATAAGCCCAGACTGCTTAGATGATCTAGCATGAGGTCTCGGTGAGAGCGTGCTTGAGTCTGTGATTGCACTAATACCAGCCAATCGTCCAGGTAATTTAGCACACAAATCTGAGGAACTTCCTGTGTCTCTTGATGATCTGAATATGAAAGTATGCATCCTTCAGATCGATCGTGACAAACCAGTCATTTGGCTGAATTTGAGACAGAATAGATTTTGTCATCAACTTCTTGAATTTGCTCGTTCTGAGTGCAAGATTCAAACAGCGTAGATCCAATATTGGTCGTAAGCCGCCATCTTTTTTGGGTACAACAAAATATCGGCTGTAAAAACCTGACTCCGTCTGAGAGGGGTGTACTTCTATAGCCCCTTTCCTCAGCAGAGATGACACCTCTTGTCGCAGCACTGCAGTTTCTTTTGAACTTTCTTTTGAAAGAGGCGGGCTATTTGGTGTATCCGTAACGAATTGTGCGTAATACCCATTGTGAAATGTCGGGCAAGCGTTCCCATGCGGCTTGAAAATCCTTTAATGGCCTCAAGACCTCCGTCTGCGGCTGCGATGTCTCCACATGCATTAGGATTTCCGAGCACGGAAAACTTGTGGTGTCCGTAAGAATGGGAGATGCATGTGTTAGGGTCGCTGTGTTTCGCTGTATAGGGCCCTGAAGAGTGTTTTTACGGCAGGATTCACTCCAACAGGATGCATATCGGGCCCCGCTGCTAGCAACGAAGCGGCAGCTTTATGGGCCGTCATAAACAGGCCGTCCTTGCCAAACCCTTGGGGCGTACCTCGAACCCTGAAGGCTGAAGCGTGCGGATTGTCTGAGGGGGCGCTCGGAGTGGTGGCTCGCTCCAATGCTGCTCGAGGCAGTCAATGTTTGAGCCTGGGGACTGCAGTGAGAGGGTTGGATATGCTTTAGTGGTCCAACAGCGCTCTCTAGTGGAGGGCACAGTCCCCGACGAACCGCAGGGAGGTCAGAAACTGCTGCTGGGGGGCTGAGGACGAGAGGTTTTCGCCGTCGAGCTCAGGTCTAATCTTTTCCGCTGGCGCTGGCAGGCCGGTGGATAAGCCCTAGGACCCCAATCCTTATGAGGGGGTGCCATAGGTGATTGCTCTTCTCATGGGGCGCCCCGTTGGCGGTGTGAGGACGACAAGCGCGAGCGTGCTGCCAGCGCCTGACCTGCAGCCGAGTATGATTTCCTGACGAGGTTCGATGCGATTCTCGTGACCGAGTTCTTCCACCAGTCGTCCAGCTTAGATTGGGACTGGCCCTGGCACCTTTCAATCCAGCTCCAGCTTATCCATCGTGCGAGTGACCACGTCCAACAGCTCCCTGTAGGACGGGGAGCTGCGTCTCTCCTGTCTGCCAGGAGGGAGAGATCCGCATTAGTCAGCCAGAAAGTCCTCAGACTCCAAGGCCGCGGTGGACAAAACGTTGTCGTCATATAGCCCGCAGCCGAAGGAGGCCGCCACAGTGGGGACATGTCGACAGGCCGCTAAGCGCCTCCTGCGCGTGATGCAAGCCCAGGCACACAACTCACCTATCATGGGTGTCCCCCGCCGTGATAGACCTGCTACACGGCTCCTTACATCTCAGATGAATCATCGCGTCCGCGAAGAGGATTTAATCACTGCTCGAGAAAAATATCACTGAGAACACGGGATGCTTTCTAGGGCACAGAAAATTTGCTTTCCTGAAGGACTGAAATCTGAGTGAAATAGCGTGCGGCACGCAGGTATACTATGCTTACTCATGCATAAGGCGGTGCAAAGCGCTATTTGGCCAATAGAATTGGCGGGATGGTACTGGGATTCAGATATTTGTCACACCAATGTGGTGACGTCACCGCAGCATTGAAGTGACCTATGAAGGGGAAGCCAAGTTCTTGTTATTGTTGGTATTTAAGAACAGACTATTCTCACATGTTCTTTATACAGAATAACATATTAATTCTCCACTGAATTATGTGATCTGAAGAGCATCATTATCTTCCACGAGCAGGAGTGTTTATGAGTCAGAGTTTGTTATTTAGACCTGTCAATCATATCTCTTGCCCTTCCGTATATAAAAAAAGAGTAACATTTTTCTACACATTAAATATGAAAGCAAATAGACCTATAATTATGAAGATAGATTTTCTGTGTGTTTTATGCAGCTCATGGTATTTGTTTTTTTAACAAAGGATGTTTATGACACATGACAAGCAGGTATCGATTAGGCCATTATAAAACATACAAAGAGTGCATGACTGCCTATTATAGAATCAAAATCCATTTTAGATCACACTCAGAAGTTATTACAAGCACTCGATGATTTAAAGTGGGTTTTGAGCAAAAAGTTAATAGTTACATACATTTTCAATGTAGCTTGATGTTAATTGCACCTCTAATTATTTCAGATGTATTCTTGTAAGCATTATGGATTTTTTATGTTTTAGATGAAGAAACGCAAGCTATCTTAATAGAATGCTGTATATTGAGCAGCGGATGATGTAAACCACACGAGATACATACATGAAGAAAAAAATTCATTGTTGGTCGGCGCCCCCTAGCGTGCAGGCGTGAATTAGCAGAAGGCGGGTTGAACATTCGCGGGTGATTCGCCTCGCTTTTTCGCCTCGCGCTCAGTGTGGAAAGACCTTTAGTGTGCAAGTTAATTTAGTTATGCACCTTTGTAAATAAAATTACATATTGCTAAACTGAAAGCCTTCATTTCACATGGTGCCGTTACTTGTGTGCTAGTTCTGATATTGTATATTCTATGTATACTATATACATTTGAATATTATTTTATTTACATGTATTGAGAATAATTACCCACACGAACAGAAACAAATTATGCTAAATGATTTTCAGATCTCACGCTTTTAAATCTAATATTTATTACACTATGTCTAAAAGAATTAAAAGCAGCGTGTTCTGTAAACAGTTAAGAATGGCATGCTGTTCATCACAGGATATCTTAAAATGATTCTCGTTCATAACTTAAAAACTTGAGCAGTCTTCCTGGTAGAGGAAGAGCACTGATTTGCCATAGTCTGTGGATGCCCAGTCGTTGACGAATCTTGAGTCTGCACAGATGCATCAGTGTGCAAGGAAGAACTGAAATAGAGAGTGTTTGGGTTTCAGTTTAGCTCCATTAATTTGTAAAAATGAATTCAGTTATCAGATGTCAATAATCAGACAAAATTCTGCAAATTAAGAGATTATAAAGAATATTCTTACCTGATCTTTCTTTAATATGAGCCCAATCTTTCTTGCTGTCTAGAAGTTCAGTTATTTGAGAACAGAGTTTAACATGACCCACATAATCAAGTAATGTGTCTATGATGGGTCCCACCCAGCCGCTGACTAAAGGAGTAGACATGATCTCACAAAACTGTAAATAAACAAATACAAAATTATTTAATTCAAATGTCTATTTTTTAATATATTAAAAAATAATACTAGGCTATATAGATAATTATATAAAGCTTACAGACAGTTTTATTCAATACATTTTGACCGGAAAACAAAATCTATACCTCTACACAGCATTCTGATGGTTCATCATTTAAAAAATACAATGTTTCTTGTCCATTTCGTCTTGGATTAATGGGGGGATGTGGATTACTGCCATATTGACAGTTAAAACATGATAGTGCATCACAGCCATTGTCCAGCAGGTACTTCATCATCGCCATGTACCTCATACAGAAAACCAATACTGCAGGGAAGCTGGTAGGATGAGTTGGCAACAGGGCATTGACATTAGCACCGTGCTTCACCAGTAAGGTCACCATTTCCAGACTTGCTTTCCTTACAGCCACCAGCAGGGGGTTGAAGATATCCAGGTTCGGATCAGCACCTGCTTCTAACAGCATATCGGCTGCCTCAGTGTTTCTGTTTACCACAGCTGAGTACAGAGCCGTGCTGCGACGATCTTCATACATTTTTGACCAATCATCTGACAGCTTTGCATTGACATCATATCCTGCCTCAATTAATGTTTCTAGAACATCATCTCTGTTACGTTCTGCAGCCAAATGAAGAGGACTGATGCCGGAGTGTCTCACTTTGACCGTGTTAGTTCTGGGGATTAGCATGGCAACAATGCTGAGGAAGATGAGAAAGTCATATTTATATTTGAATCAATACTTGAATTAAAAAAAAAACTACATTCCTTACTAAGACACATATTGTCAGGATTCTGGACTGTTTTGTGTGTGTTTTGCTCCCCATGTGTTCCCTGTGACCCAGTTTCTTGATTGTTAATTTGATTCCAGGTGTGTCTCGTCTTCCTCCCTGATTGTCCTGTCTTTAAAAGCCCCAGTCCCTTCAGTTAGTGTTTGTCGGGTCTCTATCGTCCATTGTGCTACCTGTGTTCCTGTCAGCCCTGTGTATCCCGTGTTGGAAAGATTAAAAGACTGTGACTTGTATTTATTCCTCGTTCCTTACTCAGCTCCATAGGCAAGTGTGACAGAAGACCCGACCAAATACAGTTACCTCCGTGTTTGTACCCTCCATTTTGTTTCCCGTTTTTCTCTCAGTGTTTTTCTTTCCATTGTGTTTCCATGGATCCCCTTCTTCACCCGGAATACCTCCTCCTCCTGCTGGGGCAGGGGGAGAGATCACTCGAGGGCCACACCAGACTGTTTCTGGTCCTCGCAAGCCTCACCACCTACCCGGACGACTCGGTCTGTGCTTTCTATGATGTCAGTTTGAACATCACGTGCAGAGCGCCGTTGTCCGAGGATGGCTCTCAAGCGAATTTTGCCGCCTTTGTGGAGTGGACACTGGCGAGAAACGGATCTCTGTTCCCCGCCTGTTCCAAGGAGAATGTCGCCAGTGCCACTCCCAACCCAGTGCCCAGCCCACCATCTCCCCGCTGCGTGGAGTGCATGCCTGAGCCCACCGCTGAAGGAGGACAAGAGCCTGCCGCGACCAATGAGCTATCGCCACACGAAGCGACAAAGCTGAGGATCGCCGCGGAGCCGGAGCTGCAAATGATGTCAGTTAAGGTGTGCGAGCCAGCAAACGCGCCGACCTTGAGGAAGAAACGGACGGTGTGAGCACAAAGAGGAGCTCCGCCCCCTGCACCGCAGCTGAGGGTGAGCTGAGAATGGTGTGTAGATTGTGCCACAGTGAGGGAGAAAGGGCTCCATTTCCCGAGTTTGGCCCAGGGAGGGCCACAGATCCCAAGTCCAGCTTTCCATCGCCTCCAGAGTCTCCTTTGTCCCCGCTGATCCCAGTCAGCTTTGCTCCTCCAGAGTGCCCTCCTGTGCCCACTCCTCCAGAATGCCCTCCAGTACCTGCTCCTTGAAAGCGTACTCCAGTGTCGGTTCTCATTCCTGAGGTCAGCCCTGGAAGTCTGGAGGCTCTCCAATTACCACCCTCCCACCCGCTCCTGCCTTCTCCAATGCTGTCATCTGGCAGCCCCCCTGCTCGCCCTCAGCCCACCATCTATGCGGTGTGAGCTCGGCGGGACTACCATCCTCCAGCGTTACCGTGGTCGGAGTTTCCCTTGACTCTGCCTCCAGCCTCCGAGGCCCGGACTCCACCTCAGCCCGTTGACCCGTCAGCTCCACCTTGGCTCCTAGCTCCCTCCTCTCCACCATGGCCCGGCAGTCCACTAGTTCCACCGGGCTCCCTCGTCCCTCCGGCTCCGCCTTGGTCTGGCGTCAACCATCCTGCACCTCTGGACTCCACTCCTCCGGCTTCGCCTCGTCCCTCCGGCTCGGTCAGGCTCCTTCATCCCCTCGGCTCCTCCTCTCTCCTCTGTCACTCCGGCTCCACCGTGGCCTCCCGGATCCATGTCTTTGCGTCGGTCGCCGGCACCATCTGCTCCGCCTAGGACCTCCCGGATCCTCCTCCCCGTCGCCCTTGCTCTCCGTCTCCACCTCGGGCTCCTCCTCCACCCGCTCCGCCACCATTGGTCGGCCCCCGGGAGTCGGCGGCCATTCCTTCTCCATGGCTCCTCCCTCCGTCGGCTCCACTGTGGGCCACCGTTATGGCTGTGGCCTGAGTTCTACCAGGCTCCTCCTGCTCTGGATCCCTCCTGTTTCCTTCCTCCTTCGTCGCCTCCCTGGACTCTGTTTGCCGGCCCCCTTCCAGGTGTCCGTGCTCCTCCTGAGCCTCTCCTTAGCTCCCGCCCACCCTTCCCCTTTGGATGACCTAGTTTCTCCCTCATGTTGATTGTTAATTTGATTCCAGGTGTGTCTCGTCTTCCTCCCTGATTGTCCTGTCTTTAAAAGCCCCAGTCCCTTCAGTTAGTGTTTGTCGGGTCTCTATCGTCCATTGTGCTACTTGTGTTCCTGTCAGCCCTGTGTATCCTGTGTTGGAAAGATTAAAAGACTGTGACTTGTATTTACTCCTCGTTCCTTGCGCAGTTCCGTAGGCAAGTGTGACACAAATGTACTGTTAGGGGTTAATTTTGTGATAATGACTGGCTGGCTGTCACTTTCCACTTGTTACTTGGCTGTATGGCTATATCTGACATTATTTTATAATTTAACCTATAGGCTTTCATAGAGCTTCTGCTAAAAAAATAAAAATAAATAACTACTCCATTACAATGTGCAAAACGTCATATGTTTGTTGGAGCCATCAGTTCACAAAATTTCAGCTTTTTTTTTTTTTTTAAATAAACACGTTTAACATTTGAATAGTGGAAAACTACATTACCCATGATACTGCAAAGAAAGCTCCACCAATCAGAGAATTGCAGTGAGCGAAGTCAGTCAAAAGAAAAATTTCACTCCAGATAATTCCCATGAAACACTGCAAATCTCTGTATGCTTTCAAAATACTTGAATATACATGCATATTTTTCAATAAAAGGAAAATATTGTTTCTGTATATAAAATCATCTTCTACTTTTCCATTGTTTTTAATTTGAATGTCATTTGCCATGCTTTATGGGACTGTAGTTCTTTCCCTCATTAAAACCATTAAGTACACAGACTTGCACTTGCACAGTCTTAGCTCCTTTTTAAATACTTATGTTTCAAATAAAAGTTTGTAAATTTGAGCTTTACCTTATAGCTGTATGATTTGATTCATGGTTGATAAGTCCCTTTGTGCACCCTTATGGACATTTTTGTCCATTTTAGTTTTTTAGGTTTTTTTTTTTTTAATAATTTTGCTAACTGCATAAATTTTGGCTCACGTGTGTATTTTTATTGGAATTCTAATATTCCACCCTCATTTCCATTAATAAATCTATTTTACTCTAGGTACAAAAAAGTGAAACACACAGCACCATTTGGACAAAAATGTCCCCATTGAAACCCATTAAAACTGCTATTTTTAATCGTAGTGCCGTTCAACTGTAAAATGATGCAATTTTTGTTAATAGGCTTTCATTCTGTTGGCAAGGCTTCAAAATTAAATTTTTTACTATTTTTTACCAGATGGTGCCATTTTTTCAGCTTTGATCTATAAAGGGTCTATAAAGCAAATACTCACTTTATTCCTGTTTTCTGCTTCTGCATATTATAGAGCCAATTGGAAAATAATGCAGCTATAATCGTGTGGGTGTGTTGGTATAGATGTCAGACTGTGGTTTGTATGTGTGTCATAAAAAAATTGTGTGCGTGTGTACATGTGTGTTCTTGTAAAAATTGAGAGAGAAACTCTACTGCAAATCACAAATCCAAGCACTGTGTGCACCAGCAGAGTTTTGCTGGCATCTAATGGGGAAAATTTGGTACTGTGCCCAAACAAAATTTTACTGAAAGCTAATTCTTTTAGATATCAACCTCAAATTTGGATATATAAATATGATTTAATATGATTTCATATATAAAATATTCATAAAATAAAATATTAAATATGAAATACTTAAACCTGTATAACTTTTTTTTTTGTTTCACTTTATAAACTTGTTTTTACTTCAACAATAATCTGCCCTGGGTCTTCTTTAAAATGAAACCAAACTTAAGTCTGTGCTCCCAAGCTTCCAATTTTTATGACCGTTTTTTTTTTTACATGGACATTTTTGTCCACTATGGACCTAAGTGTAACTTTTTTTAATTGATGCACAAGGGTTAAATATCCCAAAGAGCCATGTAATAAATATAAATATGAAATGAAGTGTAGTAGGCCTACTAACCGATCATGTCCATTCTTTGCTGCAATATGAATAGGAAGAAATCCAGTTTTGTTGGCTTTGTTAACATCAGCTCGTTTTGACAAGAGTGTCTCAACAGCTTCAACATGACCATTCTTAGAGGCCTCAAACAATGCGGTTGCATCATCATTTGCCTGGGTATTTACATCACCTCCTAAAGAATAGATCACTAGGTTAAATATTTTAGGATAAAACTGAGTAATTAATACTTTTTTATTTCTGTTTTACATCCAAAAAAGTAATAAAAAATTCTTACCTTTATAAATTAGATAGTTAATCACATCAGCAGCATTACACTGAGCAGCCGTAAACAGAGCGTCAATGCCATAAACATTTCTGGCCCACACCTTTGCCCCTGCATGTATCAGCATCTTACAGATCTCTACATTTTTGTTCCTCACTGCTTCATGTAGCGGAGTCCCACCTTGAACACAGGCTTTGGTTGGTGAAGCTCCAAATCTCAAAAGAAGCTCCACCATCTCTTCATTACCTTTCTCACATGCTGTAAAGATCAAGAGTGATTATTCAGACCTCTTCCTGGTCATTAGTTGTTGAGAGATATCATGCTAAAATGTTTACCTTTGTACAGTGGTGTCTCCCACTGGTTGTTTGCAAGGTTAGGATCAGCTCCTTCCTCCAAGAGGTGCTCGGCACCAGAAACATGTTTGCGACTCACAGCCAGCATGAGCGGTGTCTGACTTTTGTTTGTTCCTTTGTTGATTGTATCTGGTTTGGCTGTGGGAGAGATTGGATACAACTGTGATTTCTGAGAATGTGATTCTGGACTGGACATCATAAAAAATTGATTCATTCATCACCTTTTAGCAAAATCTTAAGGCACTCCACATGCCCATAGTATGCAGACTCATGAAGCGGTAACCAGCCTTCTTTATTGGGTTCATCAAGATTTTTAGATTTGAAATGAACGATGTCTCGTAGAGCTTTTGCATCGCCTCTCCAAATGGCTGAGAGAAAGGGGTCTAAATCACTGGAAGAACAAATATGCAAACAAATTTTAAGAACAAGAATCTTAAGGGCAGTTATCTCAGTGGATGAGCCTAATAAGCATGATTTTGTGCTTCTTTTTGTTCACAATGTACAGTAATTCTTGACTTATTTTTTTCAGTGACTATTTCTTTAAGTTACATTTGGTGAGTTAAGAATCATTAACTCCTTCTTTCAAATAATTTGTTCTAAAACATTAATTCCATTCAGGAAGGAAAGGTGTTTGGAACATTTGGAAAGTGGAGGGATATTCAGAAAAACAGCACACACACACACATGTTGATTTTTGTGGTTTATGGGGACTCTCCATAGGCGTAATGGTTTTTATACTGAACAAACTGTGTGTGCTATTGCCCTACACCAACCCTACACCTAAACTTAGCCCTCACAGGAGACTTTGTGCATTTTCAGATTTTCAAAAAAACACCATTTAGTATGTTTCTAAGCCTTTTGAATTACGGGGACATAGGCAGTGTCCTCATAAACCACCTTCATATTGTAATTCCTCTGTCATACCCATGTCATTATACAAATTTGAGTCCTCATAAACCACATAAACATGCACACACACACACACACACACACACTCACACACACACACACACACACACACACACACACACACACATGTTTGTTTTTGTGAAAAGTGGGAACATCCCATATGTGTAATGGTTTTTATACTGTACAAACTGTATGTGCTATTGCCCTACACCTAAACTTAGCCCTCACAGGAGACTGTGCATTTCAACTTTCCCAAAAAAAACCCTTCACTCTGTATGATTTATAAGCATTTTGAAAAGTGGGGACATGGGTCAATGTCCTGAAAGGTCACCTTCACCTTGTAATACCTGTGTCATTATGCAAATTTATGTCCTCATTTGTCACAAAAACACGCACGTACACACACACACACAAATTAAATGAAGTTTGTCTTGCCACTCACTTCACAGTCTCTACTGTGACCCGCAGGTGTCCATTGTGCCTTGTCCAGGCAATCACCTTGTCTTGGTCTTTACAGAAGATATGATTGTGAACATTTCTGTCAATTTTTGCACACCTATTCTCACTGAAAGGAAGACAGCAACAACGGTTTTTATATATTTGCAAGAGACATAATAATTGTGATTTGTAAACATAATTGATTGTATACTTGAAGCAGGTGCACTGTTAAAAACAAAGATTCTTGGCATCTGTGGCTCCATGAAGAACTCCATGGAATCTTCCCTTTTCACAAAAGTTTTTTATAGTTTCTTTGTGGAACCCCAAATGATTCTTCTGTGGCAGGGGTGTCCAAACCTTTTCCTGGAGGGCCACTGTCCTGTAGTGTTTAGCTCCAACCCTGACTGAACACACATGAACCAGCTAATCAAGGTCTCAAGACTCACTAGAAACTTCTAGGCAAGTGTGTTTGAGCAGGTTTGACTTAAACTCTGCAGGATGTTGGCCCTCCAGGAGCATCATTGCGAAAACCCCATGTTGGAACCTTTATTTTTTTGGAGTGTAGTCGTACATGACAGCACTAAAAAAAATCACCTGGGAGGGTTTGCCGAGTTAGGGTTGCATGGCTGTCGTTGTGTAGTTTGGGCATGCACTTGTCGATTCTGCCATGGAGTTAAATTTGTATCAGCCAGACTTCGTTCAATAGCTAACTGTAGCAGCTGTTCTTCAGACAAGTGCGTATAAGCACTGAAGTCCTCCGGGTCATCTTTTGTTGTCACTGAAGCAGTCATTGTCACACTGGCTGCTGCCATTTTGCACCTGTGATAGTAAAATGCTCAGAAATTTGAAAACTGCCGAACATTCAAATAACATAGTTCTAATCAATCACACAAACTGAAAAGAGAATAAATTAATAAAAAAACATATAATAATATAATTAAAGGACAGTTAATTAAAATATCAGGTTATTTTCCTTTTTTTTTTTTTTTGCCATTTATCAGTAAACATTACAAATTCTGTTTTTAAACTGTACTCAAGTTCCCTTACAAGTCCTAACAACATTATCACTATAATTCATCACTGCTATCATTGAGAAGTCCACCTACCTTTCTGCAGGATATCAATAATTATATGTTGAATGTGGTACATGTGGATCTTCTCCTTTATCTGTACAGCAGTTGCTGCTACGTGCTTTATGAAGAGTCTCTGAGAGGTCTTGATTTCATGTCATGGCGCAACCAAACCAATTGCCTTATAAATATATTTGCCTGGCTTGCATGTTATTCATTAGAGCATGTCTGGCTTCGATGTGACATGATCTTCCTTGCATACGGGTCAAGAGAAGAGCAGGAGATCTGTTTTGAAACTGAGAAAATCACTTTTTCCCTGAAAGTAGAAAAACAACATTTAACCCTGAATTTCCATGAATTTACCAAATAAAGGGTGCATAAGGTACTGTATATAAATATTAGTACCTTTTGAAAGGGTACTACCCCAGTGACAGCTTTTGTACTGTTTTTCTTGTACTGTTTTTCTGAGAGTGTAAAACTTTATTTTGTGTCCTATAATGACCAATCAGGCTTTCTTCCCACTTTTCCGTACTATACCATGCATTATTTACATAAGTACATATCGTTACGTGGTCTAATGCTTGGGTGACCCAATTTTCAAGACAGCTGTCTCTGAATGCTGACATGTGCTATGAACCTCTCTGTGACACTGTAAACATCTCAGATGGATATTCATAACTCTAGCCCTATAAAATGATTCATGTGTTTTCATCTATAGCAGTGTGGCAATGAAGGTCTGGACCTTCAAAATAGTGAAAGTAATAATTAAATCTGAAGGTAGATTCTAGGTATGTTAATAATAACCTGATTTCTAATCAACATTTGATCCAAACATGCAGTTTGGTGGCATTCTATGTACACCAGTGCTTTTGGTTTGATTACTGTCTCTATCCATTATCCAAAGTGTTATCCTTTAACATGCATTAAGGTTAACACATTCAGAACATCAAATCTTTTATTCCTCTCATAGACCAAATTATCACATTGATTACTGTGTTATGGGCAAAATTGTGTATTATTTATCGATTCTTTTATTTCAGTAATAAATTATTTAATTCAAAATAGTCATTCACATATACCATCAGCTTGTTTTTTTCCACTCAGGCTGAAATAAATGTTACAATTTAAGCTTCAATGCATGAAATGAATTGTACAGACTCCCACTGCTCCCTAATGCATACAGTCAGTATTGGCACCCCCATCTGGTTAAAATATGTCAAACACAAATTTTTCCCTGTAAGATATTTTGATTCACATTTTTATTAGGGGCCAAGCACCAAAGGGTGCGAAGGCACCTATTGAAATCGTTAGCTTTATTATTATTCTGCTTCTTCTTCCGCCATGAATGGCAGCCCATAGAACCGATTGCGGGACAGTTGTAAAATTTGGCACAATGATAGAAGATAGTGTCAATAGTAACCACAGCAAATTTGGTGTCTCTAACTCAAACTCTCTAGCGCCACCACTTGTCCAAAAATTCAATTTTGAAATGATAATAACGTTTGAACCGTAAGCCAGAAAATTATTTTTTTCCCCTCTGAATCCTTGGCTCAAGCCGAGTCGAATGAAGTCCAAAATTCAAAAATCGTAAGGTTTAGTTTTTTTCGCTATCTTCAATTGTTCGTAAAACCTACTTTGTCGAACTCGTCCTAGACGGCTCGTCCCGATTCTCACCAAAATTGGTTCAGATCATCTACAGAGCATGATGGCAAAAGTTATGGAATTTAAGTTGATTCGTCCAAGTGTTCTCGAATACCACACTAACGGGGGAGGCGATATCTCTGCAAGGGTTTGACGGATTGAGACGAAACTTGGTGTGTCTTATAACCTTATGACCTGCAGTGTTTCGGCGCTGTGCCACCTAGTGGTCAGGAGATATGAAAAATGCATATTTTTGCTTATAACTTGTGAATGGTTTGGCCAAAAATCTCTTTAGATTCTGTGCATCATGTCGAGTCCAACCATGTCCAATTTTCCCATGTCAGCCATTTTGGGCGTCGGCCATGTTGAATTTTGTCGTAAAATGCTATATTTTACGAACGCATTGACATATCGTTACGAATCTCGGTATGCTTCTTCGGCACCATGCCCTGATGGTACTCAAAAAGTTTGGACCACCTTGTGGTCAAAAGTTATAATGAATTTTTTAAAATGCTAATAACTTTTGCTTACATTAGCCTAATGCAATAAAATTCATGTTGATAGATTCCTTGGTTCATGCCGAGAACATTGATACCAATTTTCCCATAATTGGATGAACTTCCTGTTCATGTTTTGATTCATGTTGAAAACCTACTTTTCCGAACTCCTCCTAGACCGTTAGTCCGATTTTCACCAAATTTGACTTGGATCATTTTCAGACCATGCTGACAAAATGTTATGGATTTTGTGTTGATATACAAAACAGTTTTCGTTTAGCGCGTCAACAAATTTGCTGGAAAGATCCCAAACTGCATCTAAGGCTGTATCTCAGCAAAACTTTGACATATTCACACCAAAATTTGTATGTGACATTGTGACCTCACACTGACCACGCCACGTCAGTTTGGTAATAGCGCCACCTATTGGCCAAGAGTAATAAACCATTCATTAATTATTAATAATGAAATTTACAAAAATGCTAGTAACCTTTGATTGCATTAGCCTATTGTAATGAAACTGGTCTCAAATTATTCCTTGGGGCATGCTGACAATACACATACCAATTATGTCATAGTAAGTCGAACTTCCTGTCCGCCATTTTGATTTATGTTGAAAACCTACTTTTTCAAACTCCTCCTAGACCGTAGCTCCGATTTTCACCAAAATCGAATCATATCATCTTCAGACCATGCTGACAAAAAGTTATGGATTTCGTGTTGATAGACAAAACCTTTTTCACATACCACAACAACAAATTTGAGGCATGATACCAAAATGACACTTGTGGCCATATCTCTGCAATGCTTTGGCATATTGACACCAAACTTTGTGTGTGTCATTGTCACCTCACACAGAACACACCAAATCGATTTGATAACAGTGCCACCTGTTGGTCAAAAGTGAAAAGTCATTCAATCATATTACTAGTAGTTTTAAATGATTTTTCAGCCATTTGGACTATAATAATCTTAAAATGGCTTCAGTTACTAATTTCTGCAGTTGGTCTGATGCTCCATGCTATGATTAGCTGTTTTTCACATACCAAAACAAAAAATTTGAGGCATGATGCCAAAATAACACATGAGGCTGTATCTCTGCAATGCTTTGGCATATTGACACCAAACTTTGTGTGTGCCATTGTCACCTCACACAGAACACAGCACATCGATTTGATGATGGTGCCACCTGTTGGTCAAAAGTGAAAAGTCATTCAATCATATTACTAGTAGTTTTAAAGGATTTTTCAGCCATTTGGACTACAATAATCTTAAAATGACTTCAATTGCTCATTTCTGCAGCTCCTTGTTTTGCCACTGATGTGCTTGGCCCCATCATTGCTGCTTGCAGCTATATTTTGTTATTCTGATCATTAAAAAAATCCTAACAACACAAATCATTATAGTGCCTCTCATATAATTTAAGAATAAACAAGTTTTCCTACTTTGACTTACTCCTCCACATTTACTTAACAGTATAGAATATGCAGTAAAATTTTGTTAGCCATGTTTTTTTTTCTGTTATAGTAATGTTGGATGAATTCGATCCTGATTATCAGCGAGGACCTTACTTAACTAGAGAAGAGTTCACACATATGTGAAGTCATTCATTTTGATATATTCAGAGTGGCATACAGATATTTTCAGCAATCCGATCCAAAGCTGACCGTTGTCAGTCTAGCAGTGATGTTAGTCACGGGGCTAAACATGGATTCTATGAGATCCCAGTGGTAAGAGGACTAAACCTTTCCAGCTGCCCTGATGTGACCTGTTATCCAAGAGGGATATAAACAAGGACATTGAAGATCTCTGAAGGCCAGACTAGCATTTAGTTGCTTCACACAGGCTTGTAGCCACATGTGCTTATAAATAAGTCTGTTTTATAACCTGACTCCTGCATGACTTATACAAATCAGTTAATGATGATTCAGTAAGACATTTTACTGACTAATTTTGGCTTCTGAAGACTGACACTTTACCACTTGGTCCTTGTGCCATGTGTTTCATAACTTGGAAGAGCCCAACTGATGCTGTTTTACAGCAATACATAAACAATACTGAATCTAATGAGCCTTGCAGCACACGTCCATCCTTTACAAAAATTAACTGCAATATAATTGCATTATTTTAATCTAAACAGGTAAACATGCAGTTTAGTTCAGTGATATGATGTTGTGCTATACAAATTGTACTAAAACTTAAATTTTAGAACTGATGTTATATATTGCAGTACAACTACATTTGAATGAAGTGTACTTGAAGTTCTCAGTTGACATATAATTTAACTATGCAGTGCACATATAGTTCATTGTTGAGCAACTGCATTTTAGGGCACTACATTTTATAGTTCTGTGCAATACAAGTTCAGATAAATACATTAAAACTATAGTATGTATATTATACTGTACAGTAGCTACAGTACAAGTAATAGAACATACTTGAAGTCCACTGTAGTGTTACTCCAGTAGCCTACAATTGCAGTTGATTAAAAAAAATAAAATGGAAAAGGTAAACATTTGCCAAAAAGGAACAAAGTAGTAGGCTATTATTTTGCATTTCATATTAGTGTGGTTAAAAATACAGTGCCAAGTTACCACACTTGTACTGCAGTTACATAGGCGTAAATCCCGGGGGGACAAGGGGAACAGGACCCCCCCCCCCCATTAGAGGGTTGACCCCCCTAAAAATATAATTACAAGTGACTCTGTGTATTGTAAATAATATAATGGACATATACTTAAAATAATTGTGTAAGTAAACAAAATAAACGCAAAAAAGCGTTTTAAGTTCAGAAATGTTTTAAATCCCCCTCCCTTACCTCACAGTGGTTTGGTCCACTGCCTCCTTTCCACCTTTACCGATACACACACGATCGGTGGGAGAGAGTAAAGATGTTCAGTAATTATTTGTAAGTAACTTAGGCTGTCAAGGCTATTTTATTCTGTATATTTATACATTGTGTGAAATGATTCTTCCTATTTAATACAGATGATGCTGGATCATTAATAAATTAGTCATGACAAAAAATTATGATATCCGATGTATTTTTCTGTGAGCGATTATAAGGTTACCAAGCTTAATTCCGTAGCTTGTCACCCACTATAACTAACATGGCGATGAGCCTGAACTCATATGTGACCCTGGACCACAAAACCAGTCTTAAGTCGCTAGGGTATATTTGTAGCAATAGCCAACAATACATTGTATGGGTCAAAATTATCAATTTTTCTTTTATGCCAAAAATCATATATTAAGTAAAGATCATGTTCCATGAAGATATTTTGCAAATTTCTTACCGTAAATATATCAAAACTTAATTTTTGATTAGTAATATGCATTACTAAGAACTTCATACTTCATTTGGGCTACTTTAAAGGTGATTTTCTCAATATTTAGATTTTTTTGCACCCTCAGATTCCAGATTTTCAAATAGTTGTATATCGGCCAAATATTGCAGTAGCCCCTCAATGCAGAGCAAAAATCCAGGGGGCGGGGTTGGATCCACATCTATGGGGTGGAGATTGGTACGTTTAGGGATCAGGGGGTGGAGACGGGTAGGTTTAGGTAAATGTAAGGGAGATGGTCCTCACTGCAGAACACAAGATCCAGGGGGTGTGACTGGATCTAGATCTAACTCCTCCCACCTTACATATACCTAAACCTACCCGTCTCCTCTCCACCCCCTGATCCCTAAACCCACCCATCCCCACCCCTAAATCTACCATCTCCACCCCCTAGTTGTGGGTCCAACCCCGCCCCCTGGATCTTTGTTCTGCAGTGAGGGGCTACTGACAATTTTGGCTGTCTTATTTGTGTCCCCTTCAAAATTAGCTCTTGAGTGATTTTATGTTTACTGTCCCCCCCTACTGTTAGATGAAATTTATGACCCTATACACTTAAAAAGCAACTCTAATCCTACATCCCTTCAGTAGTTTAAATGTGGTATTAAGTAACTTTTTTTCATTCTTGATTGTTGTGTAAATGTGTTAGCCTGAATTACTGTGGCACTGGTTTCCAAGTAAACACAACGAGCAAAATGTCACACTTTCAGTTTGTTCCAAGCCGAATGTTTACCCGGAATTAGCCATATTTAGAATTGTATGCCGTAAGTAAACGTAATTAATTACAACACGACAGTCAAAACCATTCAGTAGATGCGTAGATGCGTCTGCGTCCATTTCGATGACGAACTTCGACCGAACGTTCCAGCCTCTCTGAGCTGCTGTGGCATGCTGTCTCCATGGAAACCAGTTTAGTTGGTGCAGTGCGTTTGCGTGGTTTGAATATTCCTGCTTGCTAGCACATCCACAATATAAAAGACGTAGCTTTTATGAAACGATCCGTGTTGCCATTTGAGCTAGATTTACAGAGGATTACTTGAGGTGAGCATAAACTTGACAAAATGCACGGCTTTCTCGAGAGGAGTTTTTTCGACAGGCCATTTTTTTCAACTTTGTTGTCGTATTATTAGCGAGCTTACGCCAACCGAGGCAGGCAGGCGAACAGGTATGTGACCAGGTTAACCTGCAAATGTAGTTTACTGCGCGCTTCCATTGAGGAATATCAGGGATATTTTCTTCATATGACAACAGCCATATCTGGATGGTTCTTATCATTAGCGGGGGAAGGATTTCATTTTTGACCACCAGCACGCGGTGACGACAAGCACTCGACATCTCGAGCTGCTCCAGTGGGAAAACGAATCCATCTTTTTCTCGGAAAGTAAGAAACACTTTTATCGCAGGAATCCCTTACTACGTGCCGTCAGCGCACGCGCGTCAGCTGAAAGCGCGTGTAGAAACCGCACAAACAATTGAACACCACGCAAATAAATTAGTGATAGATCCAGCTTTGCAATCAGTGGGACGCGTTTGTCGTGGGAGGACTGTCCTCTCTTCATCAAAGACATCACATCAGTCATTCACTGTCAAAGTAGCCACAATAATGACAGGACTTTGACACCCGCGTCTGACACATTGACTAAGACACTTAGGACAGATGTTTGTCAGGAAAATGACGCCGAGCCAGTCCAGTTTGTTTGGAGAGATAGATGACCTGCAGGATCTTACTTTCATCGAGAGACCCATACGCAGGAGCCTGAAGGTATGTTTAATATTTTCTTCTCTGCTAAATATTTGCTTTGTATAGTTCTCTTTAGCTGCTTAACGAAAACTGTAACAATGAGGCATTTAATGATTGAATGCTTGCTGTAGGCTATCTTAAGAGCGGAGGAATCTTTTGGGCGCTCAGCTGATTTCTTCAGGGAAAGACTAAAACAGAAAACATTCACGCTTATTTTGTTGCGCGCACCACGACTGTTTATTCTACATTATCGCGTCGTACACTCTATTATCTTTATTTGAAGTAGTAACTACTGTACTAGCATCCTTATGGAAGGACCGGGGTTGCCCACTTCAGTCTGCTGAGTGACGCAGTTTCTGTCAGCTGTCCGCATCACCGCTTCGCCTCCTCGTTTTCGCGCCTCACACTGCGGAATAGAGGATTTCCACTTCAAACCAGAACGTTATTCCTATCACTACCGCGAATTCCTTCACGTAAAGCGGTTGCATTCGCATGGAGCTGTGTGAACGTCGTGTTGGGCGTCTCTGCAATCATGTACCTGGCAGCAGTGAAGTTGAGCAAGGATACTCTCTCATCTCTCAGCATCACGTATGCGGGTCGCGGGAATAATGCAACGTCTACAGAGGGGGCGGGTGTTTTCTGTCCCTTATCTTTTTTTTAATGGGGAGGTTCCAAAGAAAAGCATCGTGGCTCTGAGAGCCCTAAAGTAATAGACTAGGCACCCACACATGGCTCCCGTCCCCCACACTATCTCTTCCCACGCAGTCCCTCTTGCCTCGCATCCTGCCTCCCTGCAGCCTCCTCACATATTTGGCTGAGTCATCTGTAATGGTATCTTGCCCAATTACTGGCCGTTCTTTATTTAAGATGCACAACTTTTGCAGATTTTCGTCTTTGCTATGGAGAAGCTCAACATTTTATGCTAATGACTTTTGCTTCCTTCTTTTTTAGAGCTCTGTGTTTTTTGTAAAGTGCTGATAGCAAGGCCAGGTTTCATAGCTGTTTGTCTTGTTTCCACCATTTGCAGACTGCAGAAGAGATTGACAAGCTCACTGTGGATGAAGATCTGAATGACATAGAGCGAGCAGTCTACCTTCTCAGGTAAAATATGACCCATTTGTGGTAGTGCCACTATGACTGATCTATTTTGTAATTTTTTTTAGGGCTTGGTTTGTTAGTTTTTAAATGGTTAGGTCCAAGTTTGCTAGATTAAAAGCCAGTTCACACCAGGAATACAAACTGTAACGATACATCTATACCAGTTATCGACAACCTTCTTTTTATTATAAGCGCGAGCTGCATGTCGTCTTAAATGCTTGAGTTCTTTAAAGTCATGTGCATTCTGATTGGTTGTCAATGTTTTATCGTTCATCAGCTTGAAAAAAGACTACTTCTGAATTCTTTAAAGCTGTGATGCGATGGTAGAAGTGTCAGATCATTTCTTCCATATTGTGACATACATCAGAGTTACAATATTATCAAAAAAATATGCATGGGAGGGACTTGGTTGTTGATTGGATGGATAGATTCTTCCACTTAAATCGTTTACATAATATAATATTACCACTATACATTTATTGACAAACAGGTGCCATTTTTATTTCTCTTAAAAAAGATATCACTTGAACAAGATTCAAACATAAACCTCTTAAGCCGCATCATCTCATTTTCAGGTAGGAGGCCAAGGCCTCTAGGGTTGACAGTTTTGTTTCTAGTTAAAACTATGCCATGCTTTGCATCATTAGTCAAGTCTATGGGTTCCAGATTGAAATCAGTTGTGCTCATTACTTTTTCTTTCCACTTGACACTCTGGAAACTGTTTACCCCCGCCAGCATTGTTGGCTGCAACTGTTTAGCCAGATGTGTATCCAGGGTAAGCTGACCGCACAACAACTTCTCAATGCTTGCTGACTGGCACAGAACATCCAGCTCAGTGGGTCAGGGCAGGCGGTGTCATCGCTGCTGTACTAGTCTTATGAATAATGGATCTTTTGAATACTCACTGATATCTAGGTAGAGCTAGCTTACTGCATGCTTATCTCGTAGGACTTCAGGGAGTCACCACTCTAAAGTTTCAATGTTCCTGTCGCTCTGATGCAGGTTTAGCAGTGATATAGTGTTATCTGATCATTAAAGTTGAATAGATATGGTGCTGATTACTAAGAAGACGGAGTTACAATTTTATCAGATTTACCTAGAATCTGCACATCTAGGGTTTGTCTAATTTTACAGTATCATCACTTTATAGTTAGCAAATGAACATCAGTATATCCTCGGTTAAACTTTGTTTTAGTCGAGTTTTAGACAAGTTTAAAAACTTTAAGAACATTTCAAGCTGAACAATGAACAAAAGTTATAATAGAGGGGACACTTTTAATGACGAGATTTTATTTATACAGTATAGTTTGTTTTGTTTTTATACCTGTTTATGAGCATTAAGAGAACATAAACCAATACAAAAGGGTACTTCAGGAAAATTGTATCTTAAAAGTGGTTGTTACATGTTGGGTTTTTTGTGACTGTTCGATGTCGGGTTTTCTGTTTTCCCCTGTGTCCTAGTTCAGTTTAATTAGTCATTGTGTACACCTGTCCTTCCCAATTATCTGCCCCTTTATAAGTTCCTGTCTTTGTTAGTCTCACCGTCGGTTATTGTCTCTATTATTGATGTGTGTGCACTCCCTTGAATGTATTCTGCTCCTGGATTCTTGATTAAAAGAAAGTGTTATTGTCTATTCTCGTCGTGCGCTCCTTGTTCCGCACAGCATCCGTAACATAATAACCGACCAAAACAGCAAGTTTGCGGCGTTTTTCCCCCGTTTTATTTTTCCGGTTTTTGCCAAGTTTTTTATTTTTTATTATGGATCCCGGTGTCCTCGTCCTCCTGTTGGAACAGGGGGATCGCTCTCTCGAGGACCACACAGAGGATTTTTTATTCCTGGCCAACTTAACACACTTCCCGGACTACTGCCTCTGCTCGTTCTACGAAGCTGGACTGAACAACACCACACGTGGGCAGTTGTCCGGGGACGGTCCTCGAGAGAGCCTCGCCGCCTTTATCGAGTGGGTGCTGGTGTCTTGCAAATCGCATCTCACCGTGGACCTCGCAGAGAATGACACCAGCCCCACTCGGGACCCAGCGCCCAGTCCACTACCACCCCGCAGCGCGGAGCTGCCCGAGCCCACCGCAGACGGAGAGCCAGAGCCTGCCGCGGTCGTTGAGCCATCGCCATCAGGAGCGACAGAGCTGCCGATCGTCCCGGAGCCCGAGCCCCAAACGTCTGACCAGGTGCGAGAGCCGGCAGTGCATCCGACGGTGGAGAAAGTTGTGGAGATCGCGGGGGCGATGGAACGCCCCGCCCACGGCGCCACCGCTGAGGGTGAGCATGAATTGGACCTGGGTAACCTCATTGACTTCCACTCTGACACGATCATCCCTAAGCCAGCTCCTGTATTGAACTTCTGGGAAATTATCCCACCCGACCTCCCTCTCCCACCGCCTCTCATTGATCTGGTTCCTACTCCAACACCCTCATCGCCTGAGTTCGTCAGCCCCTCTGCTCACCCTCAGCTCACCATCTGTGGCGTGGGTTCGCCGCGGGTCTGCCGACCTCCAGCTCTGTTGGCGTTGAGTCTGGAGGATCCCTCGTCTCCGCCCTCAGCCTCCGAGACCCAGACTCCGCCTCAGTCCGGCGACCCTGCGGCTCCACCATGCCTTCAAGCTCCCTCGGCTCCACCGGATCCCGTCTACCCACCAGCTCCACCGGGCTCCCTCGTCCTTCCGGCTCCGCATTGGTCAGTCGTCCCCCTACCTGCACCTCAGGACTACTCTCCTTGGGCTGCGCCCCGTCCCTTCGTCCCTCCGGCTCCGTTGGGCTCCTCCTTCCCTCCTGCTCCACCTATGTCCTCTGTCGCTCCGGCTCCGCCGCGGCCATCCGGATCTCCGCCTGCGCCGAGGTCGCCGAAGACATCTGCTCCGCCTTGGACCTCCGGATCTTCGGCGTCACCCTGGCTCTTCGGCTCTCTGTCTCCACCTCGGGCTCCACCACCACCTGCTCCGCCGCCGTTGGTCGGCCCCATGGAGTCGGCGGTCCCTCCTCCACCATGGCTCCTCCCTCCGTCGGCTCCCCGTGGGCCACCATCTGGACTGTGGCCTGGGTCGTCATCTGGCTCCTCCTGTTCCTGGCTCCCCCTTGGCTCCTCCCACCCTCCACTCCCCCATGGACTTATTGTTTGGACTCTCTTATGTTTATTCCCTGCCACCCTCCGGTTCCACACCCTCCTCCAGATCCCCCACCCGCCCTCCTCAGTTGTTACGTTACGGCGTGAGGCCACGCCTTGCCGGGAGGGGGCGATATGTTACATGTTGGGTTTTTTGTGACTGTTCCATGTCGGGTTTTCTGTTTTCCCCTGTGTCCTAGTTCAGTTTAATTAGTCATTGTGTACACCTGTCCTTCCCAATTATCTGCCCCTTTATAAGTTCCTGTCTTTGTTAGTCTCACCGTCGGTTATTGTCTCTATTATTGATGTGTGTGCACTCCCTTGAATGTATTCTGCTCCTGGATTCTTGATTAAAAGAAAGTGTTATTGTCTATTCTCGTCGTGCGCTCCTTGTTCCGCACAGCATCCGTAACAGTGGTTTATCATGTTTAGAGGTCTAATATAGGTCTGAATGTAATATTTATGTATTTGAATTGCATATGATTTTCATTCATTTAGATTACGCCGTTCTAACTAACAAACAAGAAAACCTAATGTGATTCATATTTGTCAGTCATATATACTGTAAATGAAACAGTTAAAATTTCTGCACTCAAAAAATATAATGGCATGGTTTTATTAATACATTTTTTTGCATTTATTTGAATTTATCTAAATAATCATGTTTTTAAAATGCTTGTATTGAAATAGAATCAACAAATCTGTTTCAACATATTTTTGAGAACAATTACATGGATAAAATATGGCTAGACAATTAGAATATATTATTGATGATAAATGTATAAACATATACTGTATATAACTGAACAAATATGCATCACATTAATAGCATTAGTTTATTGATGCTAAAACTGTGGATGGAAAATTTATATGCAATTCAAATACATAAATCTTTTTGAGTGTATACTGTATATACATATTAATAGATTTTCATTTATCTGTTTGGCAGACATTTTTATCCAAAGCGACTACATTTCTATCAGTCCTTGCATTCCCTGAAAATCAAACCACAACCTTGCCGTTCACTTTTTTTGCTGTGTGAATTCTCAGTTAGTATATAGACATATTTTCACATCATCAGTCTAGTTGGAACACCATTGTTTTTGACATTTATGGAGTCAGTTTCTATGGTCCAGCTCTCTCTATTAAGTTCTTGTTCCCCAGTCCATGATATATTTCTTGCTACTAGAATAACATATCAGCAGTTGACCTGTTATCTGATTACATGCTGTTTACTTCCATGCTATACAGAGATGAAAATGCTTGGACCAAATATCTAAACTATTTCTTATTTTGCTTTTTGACCCAAAACTCAGACACTTCCCTTTTTTGAAGGTCTGATTTTGTCCATCTTTAACCTATAAAACCTTGCTTGTGCTAATTAAGTCCCAGAGTCGGTCCACAGCCGACTCCCTCGGGTGGCAAACTAGTTCTGAGAACAATTTAATTTTCCCTGTTCGCTGTCATTTGGCACGTAAACAGCAGACTGCCAGAGCATCTGTAAGATGACAGGAAAGATAGTGCTTGTTAAGAAATGGATAAATGATTAAAAGAGGAGGTGTTTCTGATGTGCAGACACCTCATAGATTATGGTTACGCAAACGTGGTGCCATCTTAGTGAGACATTTTTAACAGTTTGCACACCTATTCATTTTGAATTGTATAAACCAATATCATATTTCAGTGTATCAACATTGTCAAGTTGTTTGTTGTCTGTGACAACTTTGTAATTCTTCTCAATTATAAAGCTTGCCTTGAATAATCCACACTGATATCAAGTAACCCTTCAGAATACCCAATTCTCAGGTTTACATGACGGCCTAATACACAATGCTTTTTACATTTCAAATGCTTTGCATGCCTTGCAAAAATATGGGCGTTGCAAATATGATACACTATGCTGCAATAAGAGATTACTCTGGAACTGTGCATTTCAGTCAGTTCGAGTAGCAGGTAAACACTCACTGCCTCTGATAAAGTAAGACTTGGCCAGAGAAGTTGCTGCTACCAACTTTTAGGTACTGCGAGTTTAGATGAGGCTCAGTGGGAGATTTTTCCATTCTGGTGTGCTGATGTCAGGAACAGTACTGAATGCGTCACTGCTCTTGCTGAGAGTCATACTGATGAGGCGGCAGGGTTTTACTGTAAGACATGCCCTTTGTTGTTTGTGTCAGGACGTGTTTGTTGTAATGACTCTGTTAGGGTATTGTACTGTACACTCCAGGTGTTTGGTTAGCATGGCCCCAGTACCCCTGCTGGTAGATGTCTGTAATTACATGATCTATATTGACGTTCATTAAAACATTTTTGATGATTTTTACATGAATTTGTCAGTCTTCAAAACATTGATATTTCTTTAAGAGCATTATGGAATGAAGGATGTGCATAATAGAAGAAAGTGTCATTTGTAGGGAATGAAATGATTGTTCACAGACAGACTGCAAACAGCCTGTGCTCTTCACTTTCTTCCCAGCATCATCATTGGCCCTGTTGGGGTTGGAAGGATTAGAGAGGCTGCCAAATGTAAACTAATTACTAAGTGGGCTTTGTTTAGGTTTCATTACAGTCCTGCTGGCTCAACAATCAACTGCCGACTCATTTCTTTTGGAGGGGGAGAATTGAAACAGTGTGTCACTTTTTGCCACTGCATGTTGCTTTCTCCGATTCTCTCTCTTTCCAAACTTTGTGTAGAAACTCGAGACACTTGAGCTCAGCCAGGGTTTGATGTGAATTGCTTTACTGGTCCCTTTTCAAAGATTCCAAACACAAGGTAAATTGTTTCCAAAATGAGCCTTTCTAAACATATTTTGTCATATAACCTTCCATAGGAAAGAAGATTGTGTTTTTCCTAGACAGCAATGAGATAAATGGAGAAAAAACTGAGACTTGTTTTCCATTTTGGTTTTCAGATTATTTCAGAGAAATAGACAGATGTAATCTCACATTAGTTTCCTCTAGAGAATCAGATTTGCCAAAGTCTGCAATCAGCAATCATAGATTTCATTAAGAACTCAATCATTCTTCACTAGATTCTTCCTAAATCAAATGATCGAAGCCAGTGTTCCCCACTTTCATAATTTTGCTCTGTTCATTTAATTTTATAGCTCCATTTAGTATGTTACCAATTATCTAATTTGTTTCTTTTTTTCTTTTTTATTTCTCTTAATTTTACAAGAAGCATATCTGAAATCTCCATGAGGTCTCTTGAGCTATGAAAAAGCAACTTCTAAATGCAATAAAATGTTCTTATAGGCTGAGGCCATTGTGTTTCGTTCACTCACCAGGGAAATCTAATTACAAATGCGAGCGTAGCTCTTTTTACTTTCTGACCACTTTCCAGCTAGGACCTGGTCGGAGCAAACAGAGACTCGAGGCTCACGGCAGTGGGATTGCGTTTCCAAACCATTCAGCACCTGGTCGTTAGCTGATTATGTCTTTCGTCTTCGTATAGATGGCAGCTGCTCTTCTCTCTTCATGGTCCCTCTGTCATTTAGAGTATAAACACAGGCTTTGCTGAGGTGCAGCACATTATTGACCATATTCAAAAAGTGCACAAAGCATGACTGCATTACTCTCTTCTTAGACAAACTTGGCAGCAGGTCAGGCTGTTTCTTGGTTATTAAATAACCGTCTGCCAACAAAGGACACAGGAGGACAACCTATCCCTGAAAAAGTAATGAATACCTGTTTATGGTTCATTATTTAGAACAACAGCACACATGAGAGACTGATAGACACAAGAGTGTTCAGAGAGAACGTCTAGGAGGTTCAGCTGCACTAAGCTTTAGAGGGTTCTGCTTCAATGGTAAAAACAACTACAGCACAATGGTTCTATAAATAATCTGAGCATGTAGGCGTTTCCTTCACATTTATGGCTACTTGCACATTTCATCCAAAATAAAATGGCTAAAATCTTTAAAAAGAAAATTAAAGGTAGTAATTAAAGGTCATGATTCTGTTGTGCTCTCTTTTTTTCCTATAGTCAATAGTTCTCAGACATTATACTGACGTGTTGGCGTAAACATTTGTTTATTAGTGCAATTTGAATTCTTAAAATCTGCTGGTCATGTGATCTCAAGTTGGTGGCCACTGTGAGAGTGATCTGCCTCATGTAGAATAAAATAGCTTGTTTGATTTATTGTCTTTTTTTTTAAGGCAATTAAAGGTGGGGTAAGCGATTTCTGGTAGCCAATGTTGATATTTGAAATCACCAAAACAAACACGCCCCTACCCCAAAAGGCTCTTGCCCCTATTTTGATAGCTCCGCCCCACACATATGTACGTAACCCAGGCAACGATTAGTTCTGTGAAACAAAGCAAAACCATTATGTGCTTTGGCTTCACATAAGAGACCATTGTGATCAACAGATGGCAAGCATGCAACTAGGGCATCATCTGCTAGAATAGGAAAGAAGTGCTTCCTGACCAAATGCGAAACAAGTGTTAACTAGTACAAAGAAACCTACCGTAATATACATACAAGAAAACAAGCCAACACAAGTTGTTTTAATTAATCCAAGTATTGACCTTGCATCTGAAGACGAGGATTGGTTCATTGTCCTATAAATCAAATGTTCCCTAAATGTAAATCAATGTTTTCTAATTTCCTTATTCATACAGTCAGCAAGGAGTCTCCGCCCACTTGTGAATAAAAACAGTTCTCGGTTACCATAGTTACCTATTGTTCTAATGGGGAAAATATCTTATAGGTTTGCTATTTTTGAAAACAAAAACATTCCAAAAACTTAATGTGGACAAGGACATTTACATATTTGAATAATGCAAAAAACAAACAAACAAAAAAACATTAGTCATTATTATTCGTGACTTGACTATTTGCTGAATTAGAATTTCAGTAACCACCCCATAAGAGTCAAATAGGGACCTCATTTTTCAATTATATAATTAGAATATTATTTTCAGCAGCATTCAATATTCTTTCTAAGAAAAAATATATTCTGAAGAAAATTTCTTTGGAATTTTTCAAAAATTGCACAGAAACATTCTCACAAACTTTTTTATGAGAATATATATTAAGAATTTTCTTAAGAACATTTTTGTGAATGTAGCCCTTTTTTAAGGATACAGTTGAATAAAAGAAGCTAAAACAGGGCTGTCATTACAAGGACCGGACTGGCTCGAAGACCTGGCGGGCAAAACACCCATAGAACTGCAGCACAAGCCTGTCAATTTTCCATCTGTTTCCAATCCACAAATATTTAGATCATCTCTCAAAAGGATAAAAGATATGTGAACAAAATGCAAGTTTTGGCCATTTGCAATACATATAAAACACCCACCGCATCATTTCAATTAAAAACAGCATAACATGTAATATGAAAACACTTAAAGTGCATATAAAACAGTGATATATAAAGGCCAAATTCAGTATACACCTTACTGATGATGTGTACTTTATACAGGCAAGCAGATGAGCTCTGAATATGAACGCAGTGTGCTAAACGGTTGTGTTTTCTTTATAATGCTTTGCTATGGGAAAACATTTCATGTGAAACTTAGCACATTGCCTTTATATTCTGATGCATTCTGTGCTTGCCTGTACACAGTATGCATCATCAATAAGGTTTATACTGAGTTGGCCCTTTAAATATCCCTGTCTTACTATATTACTACTTAACATAAACCTCATAAAAATAACTGGTGGTCAGTAGAGGAAATCCTTGTTTAGCCCTTTAGGTGAGCGTTTCTGTAAGTGTGTGATGTCACGTGACAACTATGAATACAAGCAATTGAGCATCAAGACTGTGGAATCTAATAAATGAACAAGTGCATGTCTTCAGGAGACTGCATAATTAAAATAAATGTGGTACATGAATGTAGTACATAAAATAAGATAAATGTCAGACTTCTGAAAACGTCTGAAATACAGCAGAACTTCAACCATGTTATTTATATCACCAGCCATATTTCTATATCGTTCAGTTCTGGTGAGGATGTCCAACGGGCCAGCGTGATCATCAACCTGCCAATCCTGGTGCGTCAGAACCCAGCAGAGACCTTTCGCAGGGTGGTGCCAAAAGTCAGGGTAGGCAAAACAGTATTTCATTTATTGCTTTTTGTTGTTAAATTCCTTCCATGACTTCTTGGTACAGTATGTGCTGTTTGTGAATGATAATACAGAGCTCCTTCTTCTACCCAACAGGAAGTGCTCCATGTAGCTGGGGCGGATATGCAGCTCGCCGCAGCAGGATCTTTCCTGACCGTTCTCCAAGATGACATTGTCCTCATCCAGACACACACCCACTCAATCTTGCAGATAGTTCTCCTAAATCTCGACCACAGGGACACAGGTTACCATTTTTTGAGAAAGCTTGTAGAGCACCTGTAGAAAGTATATACAATAAATTTGATGAGTCCTTATTATTTGCAGTCTTGTGAGTGAAATGCAGTTTAACAAACACTACTGTGCAAAAATATGGGGTCAGTGCGGTCCTTTTTTGGGGGGCAAAATATGGGGTCAGTGTGGTCCTTTTGGGGGGGCTTTATTCAGTAAGGATGCATTCAATTGATTAAATGTGACAGTAAAGACATAATGTTTTGTAAGATTTCTATTTTAAATAAATGTTATTTTATTTCTGTTTATAAAAGAATCCTTAAGAAATATGCCATGGTTTTCAAAAAAGCAACACAACTGTTTTTATATTAATAAGAAATGTTTCTTGAGCACCAAATTAGCATATCAAAATGATTTCTGAAGAATCATGCGACACTGAAGACTAGATTTATGGCTGCTGAAAATTCAGCTTTGCCTTCACAGGAAAAATGTTATTTTAAAATATAAAAGGGTTATTGTAAATTGTAATAATATTTCACAATACTAGTTACTGTTGATCAAATAAATGCAACCCTGGATAAGCTTCTTTCAAAAACATTGCTTAAAATTGCTTTTAATTTTACAGAGCCCAAGCTTTTGAATTGTAGTGAAATATGCATATTTCCGCATGTCAAGGGCACAATCAGATACCATATCTTTATTTTTAATAGTGGTCAGCAATGCTTGGTTGGAGACGTTGCTGTCGGCAATTGATGCTTTACCAAAGGAAACTATCAGGCAAGAGGTAATGACAGCCGCAGTATTTTTCCTGTCTGTCATTTTTAAACCCATGATGGGATATAACATAGAAATCAGATATTAGTGTGAATTAAAATTCAGTTTGCTTTGATTGATTGTTTGCACAGATTCTGAGTCCTCTATTATCGAAACATCAGCTCTCCCAGTCTGTCCCGGCACGTCTGGCCAGCTGTCGTATCTTAGGAAAGGTTGTTGGCAAGTTTGAGTCATCAATGTGAGTTCTACAGTGGAAATGCCACTTTACCAATCAATTAAGAGGATAGGAACGCATTATATGATATTCCTAATTTTCTTTTTAAAGTAATCACGTTTAAGATGAAAAGTTTTAAAATACACTATGTGTTGGTTATTTGCTGACTTAAAATGTCTACCATGGCTTCTCTCTGCAGAGTGAAGAAAGACCTTTTGCCACTGATCAGGTCCTTATGCCAGGACGTAGAGTACGAGGTGCGCGCCTGCATGTGCCGCCAGCTGGAGAACATCACCAGGGGAATTGGGTAAAAAGATATGAAGGAGAGCTTTCGTTAAAAAGAACATTTTGTTATTTGAATATCTAATGCTGCCAAATCTAAATGACTTAATCCTATATGGAAGAGTACTGACATTGGCTCAAAGACATTAGATAGAAAAACAGAGTATATTGTATCATTTCAATTTTAAATAACATGTATAGTGTTTGTTTTTATATGCATGTTTTAGTTTATGAGTATTTGTTTTTGCCACTTGTTTTGAATGTGAGACATTGTTTTTCTCCCATATATTTAAACCAAGGGATGCAAGTTTTTCACAAAGTGACAGACTGATGCTTAAACTTAAGCACTTTGGGATATTCTGTTTGAAATAACATCTCCACTAAACATTTATGTGTACTTTATCATATGGATCATAAGACAAGTTTGTCTATATTTGCTTGTTCCCAGGCTGGACCACACTAAGGTTGAAGTGCTCCCTGAACTGGTTGAGCTGGCCCAAGATGAAGCCAGTACTGTGAGACTGGCAGCTTTTGACACCATCATCAACCTCTTAGAAATGTTTGACAGTGGTAAGTCTCTCAGTGTTTTTATTGAATGAATTTGATTCTCATGTTAGTTGTTTTATTAAAACAGAAATGACAACCGTTAATTAGTAATTTAATAAAAATACTCTTCATATGTGGATAAATATGTAGTTGGTATTCTTTGTTTGAGTATCTTTAACAAAAATGAAGCTCATTTTTTAATGTAATTCTACAAGTAAAATTGTTTGTTTTTTAATGCACTGGTTGAATTGAAATTTTAGGCTATTTTGCTTTTCTTCATTAAGCCTAATGGAAAGAAAACATCCAAAATACACATTTAACTTTGTATACTGTTATTAATCAACTTTGTATACTGTTATTAATCAACTGGGGAGGTATGGTGGTATCTATGTAGTGTCTTGCTTTAAGGGATATTACCAATGTTAATATCAGCTTTTCTGCTGTGGATGTCAGACAATCTGAAATGCAGTTAAATTACAGAGAAACAGAGAGGTGTGAAAACATTTGTACTTCCTATTATTTCACAGAGTACTGTTTGAATCACATGCTGCATACCTGCTCATATCATCAGACACTGCTTCTTTTTATTTCCATATCTTAAGTGCTTTATTTTGCATGCTGGGACATCAGATTCAGATACTGGCATGTGGCTCCTTTGTGAAAAGATGATGACACTTGTCTTACACTCTTCTCTGTCATCCTCTCACCCTCCCCTCTTTTCTCTCACCATTTTTCATAGATGACAGGTCTTGTGTCATATTTCCCTTGGTGAAGGCATTCTGTGAAAAATGCTTCAAAGGGGATGAGGCAGTGCTGGCCTCCTTGTCCTTCCAGTATGGAAAGCTTTGTCATGGGCTCTCAGGTGACTGTCCGCTTCCTTTTTACGTCTTTCTGAAATGTTTTAGGATTACAGTCCATGAGTCATGGATTTTTGTATCTCTTATTTGAACAGAGTCTTTTACTGATGAGCAGCACCTCTGGTTTCTGGAGTTTTATAAGAAGTTGTGCTGTCTGGGTTTGCAGCATGAAAATGGGCATTGTGAGAGCCAGCCCTACCCCTTGGAGCTGGAGAACAAATACGCCCTAGTGCGCAGGAACTGTGCCTACAACTTTCCTGTGAGTTTCCCTGCCTTGCATCTATATGTGTTTCTGTCTGAAGTCTAAACAAAACTGCTTTGCAGTTTATTGTAAGTCTTAATAAATGCTTTTGTTTTGCATTGCTTGTTTGGAAAGTTGATTTTTTTCAGAATAATTTTGATTTGAAGGCCTTTTGGCCAACCAATATTTTCCGACACTGTTATCTATTTTTAACGTCTGTCAGTGGAGCCAAAGTCTTCTAGAATAGCTCAACAGCTCATTTGAGGAAATTAGACCTCTGTCTGCTCCATCATCAATGTCTGAAGTGGTCCTTTGTTGTTAGTGTGGTTATATATAGCTGCAGTCACTCAGAATAAGTTTGCGAAAAGTCTGAGATGTAAGTGGCTGAAAGTTATGTCTAAGTCGCTTTTTAAGAGGGACACAAAAGCATGATGAAATGGAACATATATGTTGTTATTCACTGATGTTGTTTTCTTCCAATGGGCTTCTTTCAGTAATTTTTTTTTTGGTGCAAATTAAATTTTATTCTGTTCCTCTTGTATTTCGGAACACTTGAAATATAGCAAACTGAAACATAGTTAAATGGTCCACTTATACAGTGGGGGAAACATATTTGATCCCCTGATGATTTTGTATGTTTGCCCACTGACGAAGAAATGATCAGTCTATAATTTTAATGGTAGATTTATTTGAACAGTGAGAGACAGAATAACAACAAAAAATCCAGAAAAACCTCTTAAAGGGAGTGCTCCTAATCTCAGTTTGTTACCTTTATAAAAGACACCTGTCCACAGAAGCAATCGATCAATCAGATTCCAAACTCTCCACCATGGCCAAGACCAAAGAGCTGTCCAAGGATGTCAGGGACAAGATTGTAGACCTACACAAGGCTGGAATGGACTTCAAGTCCATCGCCAAGCAGCTTGGTGAGAAGGTGACAACAGTTGGTGCGATTATTCGCAAATGGAAGAAACACAAAATAACTGTCAATCTCCCTCGGACTGGGGCTCCATGCAATATCTCATCTCGTGGAGTTTCAATGATCATGAGAACGGTGAGGAATCAGCCCAGAATTACATGGGAGGATCTTGTCAATGATCTCAAGGAAGCTGGGACCCTAGTCACCAAGAAAACAATTTGTAACACACTACGCCGTGAAGGACTGAAATCCTACAGTGTCCCGCAAGGTCCCCCTGCTCAAGAAAACACATGTACAGGCCCGTTTGAAGTTTGCCAATGAACATCTGAATGATTCAGAGGAGAACTGGGTGAAAGTGTTGTGGTCAGATGAGACCAAAATCGAGCTCTTTGGCATCAACTCAACTCTCTGTGTTTGGAAGAGGAGGAGGAGTGGCCTAGCCAGTCTCCAAACCTTAATCCCATAGAAGATCTGTGGAGGGAGCTGAAGGTTCGAGTTGCCAAACGTCAGCCTCGAAACCTTAATGACTTGGAGAGGCTCTGCAAAGAGAAGTGGGACAAAATCCCTCCTGAGATGTGTGCAAACCTGGTGGCCAACTTCAAGAAACATCTGACCTCTGTGATTGCCAACAAGGGTTTTGCCACCAAGTCATGTTTTGCGAAGGGGTCAAATACTTATTTCACTCATTAAAATGCCAATCAATTTATAATTTTTTTAACTGTTTTTCTGGATTTTTTGTTGTTGTTATTTTGTCTCTCACTGTTCAAATAAACCTACCATGAAAAGTATAGACTGATAATTTGTCAGTGGGCAAATGTACAAAATCAGCAGGGGGACAAATAATTTTTTCCCCCCACTGTATAATACTTTGTAGTGTTTCTATTATGTTGTTTTGGAGCTTCACGTTACTAGTTCTTTTAATATATTGTATATATAAAAAACTATAGATTTTATTTTTGTCTGAACTACATTACCATAGTAGACATCATACTACATCAAAAATACAGTAAAAACAGTAGTACTGTAAAATATCATTACAATTTATCTGCTTTCTATTTGAATGTATTTGAAAATGTTATTTATTCCTGTGATGACAAAGCAGCCATGATTCCAGTCTTAAGTGTCACATGATCCATCAGAAATCATTCTAATATGCTGATTTTGATTTGGAAAAAATTATTATTATTATCAGTGTTGAAAACCGTTGTGCTGCTTAATATTTTTGTGGAACCCATGATATTTTTTTCAGGATTCTTGATTAATGGAAAGTTCAAAAGAACAGCTTTTATTTGAAATATTTATTTTAAGATGACTTTCTTGAATTATTATAAGCATATTTCTGTGTGTCTGGAGTCTTGTCTGTAGATATTCTTCTCTGTATTTATTTTCAGGCCATAGTGTTATTTGCCGATCCAAACCACTTTCTGTCTGAATTATATCGTACCTTCTCAAGTCTTTGTCATGATCCTGAGATTTCAGTACGGAGGACGGCAGCTGGTGGTTTCCATGAGGTACAAACTCAGAAACTCATTTAAACATATTTTTGTCATAGTACACAATGTGACTCACATTTTGACAGGTAGCAGTGACTCAGTTCAGAATGTACAATAGCATCTTTTCTAATCCCTCTGCATTAGGTGGTCAAATTGCTGGGCCCAAATGTGCATTACATACACAAAGAGCTAATCACTTTGCTGCAGGATGACTCATTAGAGGTGAGACCTGAACAAAGGTTTGTGTGTGTGTGTGTGTGTGTGTGTGTGTGTTTGTTTATTAAAAGAGCTTTCAGCTGTCTGTGACAGCTTCAGTCAGCACAGTCATTTCCTTGCCACACTGTGCTGTGCGAGACATGGCAACTTTCTTCACAGAAAGATTCGGTCTTTCTCAGAACCTCTACTGACCGCTGAGTTCACTTGAACAAATAGACGTCTGACCATTCAAAACCCCCTCCTCGCAAAGTCAACGGAGCTTATGTAACTTTTGTATTTGGATGCACATTATTTAGGCAAGAAATTCCCTTCAGGAGTGTGTGTGAAGCAGAGAAATAAAATTATTTGGTTCTGTCTTTGTAATAGATTAACAAAAATGAACTACTGTACCTGTAGACCTTAAAGATAAAGTGTGTAATTTTTGCATCACTTAAATGGAATTGGAAAAAATGGCAGGTTTTCCAAAAACTCCCCCATTTACAATAGATCACAATTTGATTTTATATTTGAAAACTGTTTTAGCATTAAAAACGCTACACGCATCACCTTTAACACCAAACTACCAAAAATTCTTCATTGAGCCAGACATACCGTGCCTACGTGTGTGTATGAAGCTGTGTGCACAAGTGTGTGAGTCTTTGCGGAGGTTGCATGCAACTGTGTAGGATGAATGAATGCATTGCACCTCCCTAGCTAAGGCTAGAGTGTGGTATTGTTTATTCTGTCATGATCATCTGAGCGGTGTTAGTCACACACTGCATTAGCATCCACTATAGTGCAAAGCCATCAGGCATAGTGATTTTCATGATTAATGATGATGGAAACCCAACATTATAAACTATCTATTATAGTCAGTGATCTCACACCAACTTGTCCAACCAATTTTAGAATCCCTTCCTGGGGTTGGTAGAAATGTGTTTCTGAAACATCTGATGATGAGAAGGCTTTGTTGATTTGCAATGCTTTTGACTCTGCAGGTATTGGATGCTCTGTTGAACAATCTTCAAGAGACTTTAGAGCTGGCCTCGTCCAGAGGAGAGGGAGCAGGGCCTGAGAGCAAGGTACCTGCTTTACTGTTTAATGCTTATAGTTAGAATTTTCTTTTGTGACTTTTTGTGATCTTTTGAACTTTTAGTTTTACCTGCAATATAATTATTGTCCTAATAGTAATAAACAAAATTACTATTTACTTAACATATTACTTAAATTTATTATTATTTTCATAAATATTTTAAGTAATATGTAATTATAATAAAATTATTTATATTTTAATTAAAATTATTAGCAAAATGGCAATAACTGTCAAACATAGCTTAATAAAACAACACAGATAGTATGAGGCTTTAAGTACTTCTAATTACTAATGAATCAAATGATATTCAATATATATCGAAGTCTCTTAATGTTCAGAATTTTGGGTTGGTTAAGAATTTTTTAAGTTTTTGTAAGAAATCTTTTATGCTCACCAATGCTGCATTTATTTGATGAAAAAATATGGTAAAAACCGAAATAGTATTACATTGGAAAATAACAATGTTCTATTTTAATATGTGACCCTGGACCACAAAACCAGTCATAAGGGTCAATTTTCTGAAATTGAGATTTACACATCATCTGAAAGCTAAATAAATATGCTTTCCATTAATGTATGGTTTGTTAGGATAGGACAATATTAGGCCGAGATACAACTATTTGTGAATCTGGAATCTGAGGGTGCAAAAAAAAATCTAAATATTGAGAAAATCGCCTTTAAATTTGTCCAAATGAAGTTCTTAGCAATGCATATTACTAATCAAAAATTAAGTTGGGATATATTTACAGTAGGACATTTATGGAACATGATCCTCACTTAATGTCCTAATGTTTTTTGGCATAAAAGAAAAATCAATAATTTTGACCCATACAATGAATTTTTGGCTATTGCTACAAATATACCCCAGCGACTTAAGACTTAAGGTTTTGTGGTTTAGGGTCACATATATTTTAGCATATTCTTGTGATGGCAAAGCTGAAATTTCAGCAGCCATTACTCCAGTCTTCAATGTTACATGATCCTTCAAAATTCATTGCAATATGCTGATTTGATGCTCATGAAACTTTCTTATCAATGTCGAAAATAGTTGTGCTGTGTAATATTTTTGTGGAAACCATGATACATTTTTTTCTGGATTCTTTCATGAATAGAAAGTTCAAAAGAACAGCATTTCAAATATTTTTTGTTCAAATGTAAAAGACTTTACTGTCACTTTTGGTCAATTTAACGTGTCCTTGCTGAATAAAATTGATTTGCAAAAAAAAAAAAGTGACCCAAACTGTTGCAATAATAGTGTATGTCTCACTCTCACCCTTACAGCAGGTGAATATACCAGACTTGGTGCCTGCCTTGGTAGCAGCAGAACAGAAAGCGGCCTCCTCGCTGCACTGGCGGGTTCATGAGAAACTCCTGCAGTGCTACTCCTGTCTGCCCCGTGTCATCTCTGGAGACCAGATCTACTTCCGCTTCTTTCAGAGGATGTTCAGCATCATCACTACCAATGTAAACCCTCTACACGCACACTCCTGCCTGTACATTCTCTCAATTTTAATTGTATATTTAATCTGTCCTTCCGTTTACGCTGTTCTAGAATGTTCTGCCAGTCCAGCGGGAAGCTGTCAGGACGTTATGTGTGTTCTTGCGCTATAACCGCAAACAGGAACAACGGCAAGAGATAATCAACAAAATAAAACAAGGTAAAAAAAGCAGGATCTGCTTATATTACATTTTTGTGTATGGGATTCAGTGAATCAGGACCGTCTCTCTTCTGAATTTAAGACCTTGCTCAAGGTAGAAGCTACTGGAATAGGCTTCGCTATCTGGACCTGTGTGAAATCACAATAGACCTCTTCTCCAAGTCGTATTTTTGCAAACATTTCCTTATTCCAGCGCTTGAGTTGGTCAGTGACCCCGTAGCCAATGTCAGGTGAATAGCTCACTTTTTTTTTAACTTCTGTTATTGCGTCCTTGTTTACTGTGCCGTGACTAATGCTTTTACACATCACTGCTTATTGTTTGTTTGTTTTCATTCAACCAAAAATAAACATTCTGGCAGGTACAAGCTCTGTTATATGTTACCCAAACTGAGATCCACCATCAAGCCAGCAGACAAACATCTACTTCAGCAGCTGGAGTTCTGTGTGCGGAAATTGTTGTGCCGTGAGAAGGACAAAGATGTAGTGGTAACTTTGCGTAAGGTGAGCCTCTCTTTATTAAAGTGTGGTCACTTTATCTAATTACTTCCATGTATGAAGTAAAGCTTACAGAGAAGTTACTTCTACGTCAAGCAGCTTTCATGATCAACTTAAACCACTGTTTTGCCTATTAAAACAGTAAATGTGAAAAATGTCATTAATAGAAGTAATTAAATCCTTAAACTGTTTTATGTTTTTTTAGACAGTTCTAGAGCTGGACAAAATGGACATAACAGAGCCGGTATTAAAGATCTGTTACTTTGACCCTTTTCATTTAGTTGATTTGACCATTTTTATACAGCATTTTTTCTTTTTCTGAACACTGTGAGATGATTTTGTTTCATGGTTAGTGATGAAATAACTCTTTATATTTATAGTATCATAAAAGGCATGAAAGAGAGCTTTTGGATCAGAAAAAGGAGAAGGAGGAGACTCTTTTACTTGAAATGGTGAGCGATTTACACTTTTTAATCAGTTTATGAAGACAGCAAGTACACTTATAATGGTAGCAAGCTTTTTTTTTCTTTTTTTACACCAAAACAATTTTATTTGGCCATTTTTGGGCCTGAAAAGACCAATAGGATTTTCATTATGTGTAAATTTAAGAAATGTAATTTTAAACATTACTGTTGTGTTTGTGGTTTTGTTACACATAGGAACTGCTGGAACGACAGCAGAGTGAGGCGAAACTAGCTGGAGATAAACAGTCGGAGAAGAAACGTGAGTGACGTTCATTCATGCTCCCTCTCTCTAACTTTGGATGTTTTACTAGCTTACATATGTACATTTCTCAAATGTATGTGGGTGTTTATTTGTTTAGTTTATAATGCTTTTGTAATGCAGAACGAGACAGCAAGTCAGGCCTCTCTGGTAGTAAAGGAATGTCAGGATCTACATCAGGAGCAACATCCTCCTCTTCTGCTGGTTAGCATGCTTCCTGATTACATTAATGTTAACTGGATAACAAAAACATTACATTTGTTTTACTATATACACTACAATTCAAAAATTTGTAGTCAGTAATTGCTTTTTAAAGAAAGTAGTACAGCAATTAAGCATTAAATTGATCATAATTGACAGATTTTTTAAATTACAAATAAATGCAGTTTTTTTTTTTTACTTTCTATTTATCAAAGAATAAATAGGAAGACCAGCAAATGCTCGAGCAGCAAATCAGTATATTAGAAGGATTTCCGAAGAATCATGTGACACTGAAGACTGGAGTAATGATGCTGAAAATTCAGCTTTGCCATCACAGGAATAAACTACATTTTAAAATATATTAAAATAGAAAACAGTTACTGTATTTTTAATCAAATGCAGCCTTGGTGAATACCAGGCCTATTTCAAAAAAAAAAATTTTTTACCAACCTAATTAAAACAATTTTTTTTTTACAAAGCTTCTAAAGGTTTGAGAATTGGAAGATGCTTATTTTCCCAACACTGATAATGTTTGCAGGTAAGGAGATGCGGAGGGCCAAACTTGCTCGCAGTCGTTCCCTCAGCGGTCATCCCACGACACCTAAGATGACAAACCCAGACAAATCCTTGTACGTAACATAATCATCTCATCGCTCTTATGCTGCTATTGCAGTGGATTGCACCAGCCGAGTTCTGTCTGGATTTTGTCATGAATTTGCCATCACCAGTTACACAGCATATTTATACACACTATTTTCTCTTTAGAAAAGTGAAGGATTCAGGAAGTTGCCCTGGATCGGGAAAGAGTGCTATGTTACCATTAAATGGTATCTAATGAAATTTCATCATGAATTATAATGACTTGTGCTCTTTGCCGCAAACTTTCTGTCGTTTACCTGTACTCGTTTGTTTTTCAGATGATAACCTGCGACCCCACCACTTTAATGTTGCTTCATCAATCTCCCCCACCGCATCATCCTCCATGCCCGTCCTGATCCGCAGCAACACGAGCAGCTCTGTGGATCACCGGAGTAACGGGAATAAAGACACACAGTCTAGGAAGCTCTCTGTGTACGTAGTGTGATCCTGTACTGTTTAATCTTAATCTTATAACCTTTTATTAATCAGGACATTTTGGGTGTAATCATTATATGATTATAAACTGGAATGATTCAGCCAGACTGATCTTGACCTCTGTGATGTTTTTCTATTCGTGTCTGACAGACAGCGGAAGTCGAATTCGTTTGGAATGCAGTCTGGGAGAGAGTGATTACCACTTTGCCTTCTGACTTAAAGCCCCTTTCTACAAGACTTTTCATTCTGCAGCAGCAGGGTCCCTCCATTTTGATGTGTCCATTCTCTTCTATACCAGAAACGGCTTAAGATATGCTGGGGCATCAGTTAAGGTCTGCATCGATACATCTCTGCCTTATTTCACACGAAAACTCACACCATGTGTCATAAAACGAAAACGAGAGTTGAGGAGTAATTGAATGTATTTAATTTACTGCCTCATTATTTTGTTTCTTGTATTATAGCATGTTTTGCAAATTCTCCGTTTTATATTTTTGAAGTGGCGAAGAGAAAAAGAAGCACTATGTATTTTTATGATTGAAGAGTTTTGGAACTCTCCATCCCATCCCACTAATGAGATTGTGCCTGGTGATGTCCAGCACCTGATTGATTATCGCCACCATCTTAGTACCCAATGAATAAAATTCATGTTGAATATGACGTGCTTTAATGAGTTGCATTTGAACAGCCTGTTAAAGTGCTGATAAGAATACTATGCTGATACTGACAAATCTCCAGAAGCACAAAAAAACAAGTTACTTGTCATATGTAACATTATACTGTGTGGTTAACACTTCATCACGCCATCAATAAATCTCCTTAATCAACCATTTCAGAAAACACTATACATTTACAGTTATTTTCTTATCAGACATTGTACTGTTATTGTATTGTACTGATACTTTTGTTTTAAAACATTAAAAACACTTGTTACATCACACAAACAAATGTTAAATTCTAAGTTGTTTTTTACAGCAAAACAACAGGTTAATCTATGAGTAGGAATAAGACTGCGAGTACACCATTGGTAATTTGTCTATTCATAATTAGTTCTTAGTTGGGTCAACCACACGTCCTATGTAGAGGATGCATTGTGTGGCCTCATGGTAGACAACAAAAATGAAGGGTCGGTTGAAAGTGAGCCTGGGAGGAAGAGGGGTTATAAAGAGATTGCTGGAGGCATCGGCCACTGACCCTCCAGTCTCATCCACCTCCACAGTGACCTTCTGTACCACCTGAAATCAAGAGACATTGGTCAATGCATGCTGATTTATTACATCATTTACTTATATATATATATATATATACATACATACATACATACATACACACACATATATTATATATTATGATATATTAATGTTAAAGTGTGTGTATGCATCCTTAATGAATAAAATAAATAATTTATTTCAAAAACAAATCTTATGGACCACAGCATGCATGCATATATATATACATATATATATATATATAGACACACACACACAGGTGGCCAAACTTATTAGAACACTAGTATTATCACCAGAAAAATGGTTTTAAATCAGTTATTCTATCTTTTGCTGTAGTGTGTCAGTAGGAAATATCAGTTTACATTTCCAAACATTCATTTTGCCATTAATTGTAATAATCCAGTGAGATCTTTGTTTTCACAAGGAGTCTGACAACAGCCAGTGCTCCACACAGAGATCTGATCTCATCATTATCCAGTCTGTCTGGAATGACATGAAGAAACAGAACAAACTGAGACAGAATAAATCCAGAAGAACTGTGGCAATGTCTCCAAGCTGCTTCAAGAAACAGCAAAAGATAGAAATAACTGACTTAAAACCATTTTTAGCTGGTGAAAATACTAGTGATCTAATAACTCTGGCTGTTGGTCCATAAGATTTATTTTTGAAAGAAATTATTGCTTTTATTAATCAAGGATGCATTGAACTGATAAAAAGCGACAGTTGAGGACATTTATAATGTTATAAAAAAAGGGATTTCAAATAAATGATGTTCTTTTGAAGATTTTATTCATGAGCACGAAATCAGCATATTAGAATGATTTCTGAAGGATTGTGTGGCATTGAATACTGATGTAATGGCTGCTGAAAATTAAACTTTGCCATCACAGGAATAAATTACATTTTAGAATATTCCAGTAGATACTGTAACTGTTTTTATAACTTGTAACATTATTTTGCAATATTACTGTTTTTATTGATTAAATTAATGCAGCCTTGGTGAGAATAAGAAACGTATGGAAGCCCATTTCCGCCAATTAATAAAAAATAAAACAAGGTAAACTCGCAATTCTGACTTTTTTTCTTGCAATTCTGAGATATAAACTCGCAATTCTGACTTTTTTTCTCAGAATTCTGAGATATAAACTCGCAATTCTGACTTTGTTTCTTGCAATTCTGAGATATAAACTCGCAATTCTGACTTTTTTTCTCTGAATTCTGAGATATAAACTCGCAATTCTGACTTTTTTTCTCCGAATTCTGAGATATAAACTTGCAATTCTGAGATATAAACTCGCAATTCTGAGATATAAACTCGCAATTTTGACTTTTTTTCTCCGAATTCTGAGATATAAACTCGCAATTCTGACTTTTTTTCTCCGAATTCTGAGATATAAACTCGCAATTCTGACTTTTTTTCTCCGAATTCTGAGATATAAACTCGCAATTTTGACTTTTTTTCTCAGAATTCTGAGATATAAACTTTTTCCTAAACCACTCTCCGTGTAAGGCTTTGCAGTGCTTTGTTCAATTTGCTATAGATGAACTATATATTGAACTAGATGAATGTTGCGTCTGAATATGATTTTTGAACAAACATAAAAATGACTCATTATTCTTTATTTCCGTGTTTTGCGCTCGCGGTTGGACAGTATACCATTACCGCCGGGCAGGGCGCGCACAGCTTTCAGACACAACATTCTTCATTTCTTTATAGTTCTGAGTTTGAGGCAGCTTCTATCGCGTTATTTTAATAACAGCTGTCAAGTAAAGAGTGTATTATTGTAACACGAGAGTGGATATATATGAATGCACGCAGGTGGATTTCCTTCACTCTCGCATAAAGCGCGCTTTCATCTCTATGTTCTTGCTATAGAATTATCTTATCTCCTGTATTTAATGTTGTAAGATATCGACCAAGCAAGACATCCCCGATGAAAATTATAAATAAATTAAGGATTCATTATTTTTAAATAAGTTTTTTAATTATTATTATTATTTAGTCAATTATATATGAAGAATTCAGATGCAAAAGCTTAAATGCCATCTGAAATTTTCTTCTAAAATTTGCATTTTTCGTTTATGTTCAGTTATTTCACTTTAATGACAATGAAAAGAACCTGTACCTGAGAAAAATGCTCATTTTAGAAGAAAATTTCAGATGGCACTTAGAGGCTTTTGCATCTGAACTCTTCATATAGGCTACAGGCCTATATAATATACATACTTCTGTGATTAAATTATCATTGCTATAGACAATAATAATATAAGTTGGTTTCGTTCTGGTTGCAGTTCTGGCTGTAAACTAGTGTAAATTCTTAGAAGCATATTCAGGAAAACGTTTATGAAAATGTCCAAACACAGGAAGCCTATATTCCAGATAAATGCCATCTAATTCAGGGGTGCAAAATTCAGTTGCTTGAGGACCACAGCCCTGCAGAATTTAGTTCCAACCCTGCTCAAAAACACTGTTGTTGTTGTTTTTTATTCAGATTTATAGCTGAACCGTGTGTATTTGGGTTGATGCTAAACTTTGCAGTATAAATGAAGTATGAATGAAGTATTATGCTCTTGAAGGACAGTCGGATTCTGCTGTACCAGCACATAAAGGGATTTCTGGAAATAAAGCTGCCGATGAGCTATCAATAATAGTGTTACAATAATGCACTCTTTACTTGACAGCTGTTATTAAAATAACGCGATAGAAGCTGCCTCAAACTCAGAACTATAAAGAAATGAAGAATGTTGTGTCTGAAAGCTGTGCGCGCCCTGCCCGGCGGTAATGGTATACTGTCCAACCGCGAGCGCAAAACACAGAAATAAAGAATAATGAGTCATTTTTATGTTTGTTCAAAAATCATATTCAGACGCAACATTCATCTAGTTCAATATATAGTTCATCTATAGCAAATTGAACAAAGCACTGCAAAGCCTTACACGGAGAGTGGTTTAATGGTGCGAGAAAGTCAGAGTTGTGAGATATAAACTCGCAATTGAGAGAAAAAAAGTCAGAATTATGAGGAAAAAAAGTCAGAATTGCGAGAAAAAAAGTCAGAATTGCGATTGTTTATATCTCAGAATTGCGAGAAAAAAAGTCAGAATTGCGAGAAAAAAAGTCAGAATTGCGATTGTTTATATCTCAGAATTGCGAGAAAAAAAGTCAGAATTGCGAGTTTATATCTCAGAATTGCGAGAAAAAAAGTCTGAATTGTGAGATAAAAAGTCGCAATTACCTTGTTTTAGTTTTTATTCATTGGCGGAAACGGGCTTCCATAGAAACGTCTTTCAAAAACATAAAAAAATAAAAATAAAAAATAATCATATAGCCTAACCCCAATTTTTAAACAACAATGTACAGTGTATAATATATACACACAAACACATCAATGTTATGAAAATACTTGTTAAAATCATGGTGCATGTAACTGGTAGACATGAAAAATGCATTAACATGAAAATCTTCGACAGTTTCCTTGTATTGTTGAAAAGATCACACACCTCTGACAGCTTCAGGCCTTCATCGCTGCTGATTCCAGAGAGATCTGCAGTACTCCCAAAGATCTCTTTAATGCCCAGGCTGGGCAGACTCATACTTAGTGAGTTGGACCGCTTCAATGAAAATCTGGGCAACTGAATCTCCAGCTTCCTGAGGACAGAGACAAAACTGATCTTTCGATATCAACAGAAATGTGTCTTGAAATGGCATGTTTCTACAGGGTAACTACAAACTGTTTCAAGTATGTCATATGATTGCTCACGGCTGCTCAGCATGAGTTTGATGGAGATTTGAGCCATTTAAAAAAAAAAAAAAAAACACACACACACACATTGATTTGTGAAAATGTGAGAGACTGTTTACATGACTCACGTCTTTTTCAGCTTTTCAACCCATCCACGAAACACTTGACCAGTCATGGATTCATCAACGTAGGTGTAGTCCACATCTTCATCTGGAAGGAGGACAAGCATGGCAATGCCCTCCTCACAGGGCAGTTTCAGAATGCCAACCTTTAACTTGGGGTCATAGGCCAAGTAGTATTTGCCTGAACGGAGCATCATGGGCACTTGCACAATCTTATACTTGTTCACATAGAAACGCTCCTCTTGGGTGAAGGTAACGTTGAAGGGTTGCAGCCACTGACCTGTTAAAGACCAAGAGATCATCTTTTCACATTCACTTTTTTTTTTAAACTTATTACACGCCCCTCTGGAATACCTGATTCTGATTGATCAATTGTGGCATTTAGTGGTCAGATGTTCATCTTGTGGATAGACTAACTGTTTTGTACATTGTAATGTACTATTTTTCTTAGCGGACAGGTAAAATTTAAACTCGGATCAATATTTTATACCTTTATATTCATATATTTGGTAAATAGCCATATAACAAGCAGGATAGTATACATTATCCCTTACATATAAGATATTAACATATATTAGAAAACAAAATATGGTAATATATAACAGTAATAGCAACTACTACTAATATTAATTATGACTTTATTTACTTTTTTCTCCTCACCTGTGAAAGAAGCCGCACTGATTAACATCGCCATGCTTTGTGGATCTACGTTCTCCACCACATCTTTGACCTTGTCCCCTGTTCGGCCTCTTACGTATTCATCGATGCTCTCTTTGGCCTGCTGTCCATTGGCAAAATTCACATTTTGAACATCTGCATTATAAAACTGCTTAACCTGGTTGCTGAAGCCGTCATCTGCCTTGATGTCCTGCTTCATGAAGAGGCCAGTGGCCTGGATTTGAGCAGTGGTCTCCCTCAGCTCCTTGAGTAGGGTCTGAATCCGTTCTGGCTCTCCATCTTTCTCCATGGAGGCCACAACTATACCCTGTAGGAGCTCCGTGCGAGTAGCCCCACGAGCTCCAGCTGCTAACGCGGCTAAGGCCAAGGTGGTGCCGAGGGTTGAAACGGCTACATTATCATCATTTGAGCTAGCAATCTTGCTGTACAACCGAGTAGCAAAGTCGGCATTCTTATTGGCAAGCTCGTCAACATCTGTGGTTTGCCCAAGAACAGACACAGCAAGGAGAGTTGCTCTGACTAAGAGGGAGAAGATGCCGATCTTCATGATGCTCTGGTGAAAAACATTTACGTGCATATTTTATTTATTATCATGAACCAAATATAGCTATATTATATAAAGCCTGACATGTAAAATAGTGTATTTAACCTTTCAACAAAATATAAACCAAATTATAAAAAAAAGAAAAAAAAAGAAAGCAGATGTGTTATATATATATATTGTATCATCTTTAATACATCAGACTTTTATGGTTCATTCAGTATGATAAAGTGAGAATATGGAGCTCACACTTGAGAACAAAAACATAAATTTCATTAATTTTATTGCAAAAAAAAAAAAGTGGTTTGGTGCAGATGATATTCATATGGCCAAAAAGTAAGATCAAATTTTGATAAGCATGTAATGTCAGTAAACATATGCTGACTGCTTACATAAACTACATTTATATATTATTATTTGAGGATAAAACATTGAATTCAATGCAATGATCGAGAGATTTACAAATGTTCCTCAAAAGCCTGAACTATATTAGTTAAAAGAATTATACTAAAATGCCCTTTACTTGCTAAAAATGTGTGAACTATCAATCAGTGTGGAGAAGGCATGTCGAATATTGTGCACAACATTTCTTTTTCAGAAAAGCTATAACCATGCTGATCATTGAAATGCCTTAGAAATGTATCTAGCCTATCGAATGTGATACAATAAGCTTTATAAGGGACAAGACATAATTATTATTAATAACTAAATGTAGTATATGAAAGCCCACAATGGAAAACACATAACTGTCATTGATAAAGAGCTAATCCATAAGCATGATTCAGATCTTTGAACTTTTGACAGGTCATAGCTGTAAACAAATAAAACGATTTGCAAATGATTGGTTTATTTGTATCCGTTATGTCTTTGTTCATGGTCCTTTCCTTATAAAAATCACAAATACTAAGAGATATTTTTATATAGTTTGCAAAAACCAAATGGCAAAGCTTGCTTGGAATGCAGAACGTTACGTAATGACTGTCGAAGAGTAATAATCAGTCTGTCATTCTCATCACAGCCAGAAATAACAGCTAAACAAAACAAAAAAGGCGTCGTTTGAATTGGGATATAAAGGATTTGGGGATATAAAGCTGACGAACAGGGTGTTGACAGTGATACTTTAAGGTTTCTTTCGCATACAGACTGCGCCAGCACACAGGGACATTGTCATCAAACATAACAGAAATGCTAAATAATTCAATACAGTGTTCGAATTCATGTGCTTTAGCTACTACAAACATGCACGGAGATTTAAGCAGAAATATAGCAAAATATACGGTGGAAGCCAAACTACTTACAAATTTCTGATTCGACGTCAGTGCCTGATGTCCTTGTTAAACGAGTACAGACAGGAATGTTTCAAAACCCTTCACTGCAAACACAAAGTAATTAAATCGACTAAACCAACCGTTCACATGATGTCTCCATCAAAAACAAACCGTACGTACGGAGATTACGCAACACCCGCCCTCTGCCATTCTTGATGAGGTACGCAGTTTACATATGTATGGCATACAAAAAAACAACAGTGCGTTGTACGGATATTTTGATTTTGCATACTTTATTTCCGTAATATTTATTTTTGCTTTGTGTTATAGTGTTTACGAATAATAATAATAATAATAATAACACTACTAATTATTGTGTTGTCCTTATGCTACATATCAGATGACTGGCAGGATATATACATAATTATTTTGCAAAATGTAATGAATATTAAAAGCTGTAGGTGATGTAAACTGAAATCTTAAAAAGTTTGAATAAAATGTGAACGTGTTTGGTCAATCCTGCGTCAATCCTGTTTTTCCTTACCAGCGCTGAGAAAAGTAACATGTACCACGTGACAACGTCGCCAATACGTACTACTACTCTAGCAGTTGGTAGAGTCTATTTGTTCCTCTTCAGGAACTCGAGCTGCGTCAACGACGCTTTGGGGAACGCCAATAGCGTAACCGGCTCTGAATACCAATCAAATCTGTCCAGAAATGGGAAGGGATGTCACGGGCGAGGTGACGTAATGACCAGCTGGTACAAAAGCACGTGCGGTGAAACCGGCATCAGCTTTTTGTCATTCAGCGAAGCGCTCTGTGACTGGTGAGTCCTATTTACCGTTGTCTGTCTGTTTGTAAAACATGTCAAAGCGAAGTGGGGAGAGGAGTGAGGCGCAATACGGGCTGTGTGTTCCTCCGTGCAAAACGCTGTTTGTGTACGGAGGATACACACAGTCTGTGTGTGCTTTGCTTGGGAGCGAGGCATGCGGAGGCAGCCCTCGAGGGGGCTGATTGTCCGCACTGCGAGGGTTTTCCTCTGCGTGTGCTTCGCTCCCGAAAGGCTCTTTTCTCCGGAGAGGGCTCTTTCACTAGCGTTCCCCGCGGCACTGACCCGCTTCCGCTAAGGCGGAGCGGAGACGGCGTTCGTGGGGTTCGCAACGGGATCTGGCAGAGGGATCGGAGACGAGCGAGCTCTTTCTCCATCCGCACCTGCCGGATCCCGCGACCGCTCCCCGAGTCCGGAAGCACGCGTGGCGGTTTCTTCCCCTCGGGCAGCAGCATCGGCGCTTCTCGCGTCTTCCTCCGAGGAGGTTGACATGGGAGGCGTCGAGCATGTTGCACCCACTCTGTCGTCCCATATGAGGAGCCTGTGGAGTGTTTTGTCGAACCGCAGAGAGGGTTATACTGCGTTCTCTGCGGTTTCAGACTCACCTCCACATCTGAGCCTGCCCTTTTTTTTTTCCCCGACCTCCACACTGAGGTGTCGAGGTTGTAGGGAAAATATTTCGGCCCGCCTCTTCGTCCCCTCATTCTGTTATTTCGGTAGTGTCATGGGGACGAGTGAGCGCGGTTACAGAGCGATGCCGCGGGTGGAACAGACGCTTGCGAGCTATCTGTCCCCTGACGCTGCGTCGTCTCTGAAGGCAAAGGGTACGCGTCAGCAGGTCGGTCTGGCTTATGTTTGCACATCATGGTGGCATGCCAGGCTGACCTGCTCAAGGAGTTGGATGAGGGCGGGGGATTAATGCGGAGCACATCGGTGTGCTCCGCAAAACCGTTGATTTGTCTCTCCGCGCCGCCAGGGAGACCGTCAAGGCGATCTATGGCAGCCCTGGTGGCGGCGGAGAGGCATCTTTGGTGGACCCTGTCGGATTTATGGTAAGCAATCGTGACAGGGCCTTCCTTCTGGACGCCCCACTTTGCCGCCTGGCCTTTTTTGGTTCAGGAGGCAGGTGGCGGAGTTCCAGCGGTTTCTCCCTCGCCGCTCTCTAGCTCATGGGGCTGCTGGGCGAGAGCAGCCCCTGCCGCGTGCTGGCTCCTCGTATAGGCAAGCGTGCCCCCGCAGGAGCGGATTGGGGCGGTAAGAAGGGTGCGCGGTCAAAGACCTCCCAGCCAAGCAGGCGAAGACGTCTTCGGCCAAGAAGCCCTGATGTGAGTGGGATCAGGGCTTATGAGGGTAGCCCCCGCTGCGGTAGAGCGACGATCGCACGGCGATCGTCACTCCCCCCAGCGCCCTCAGGAGATCGTTCTGCCAACCCTGCCACCTATGGTGCTTCAGGGCGCAGCGGTCTCCAGCGAGCGCATATCTCAGTCTCTTCCGCCCGGTATCGTAGCGGAGCTGAGATGCTCGCCACCCCTTCGGGGGTCTCTGGAGCAGCTAGTTCGGCCGTTCCCTGCCGGGGTTCCGCTTCAGGGCACCGAACTAGCCGCTCCGGGTTACACCAGAGGCCAGTCTCGAGAGACTGGTTCCCTTAGTAGACTATTTTGCAGCGTGGATACTACTGCCAAATGTGTCTCGATGGGTCCTGCGCACTGTAGAGAGAGGCTACAGAATCCAGTTTGATTCTCGTCCGCCTCAATTCAATGGGGTGAATTCCACGTTGTGGGCCCCGAGCAGGCTCTGGTAATGGAACAAGAGGTAGATACTCTCTTAAGGAAAGATACCATCGAGGTGGGTCTTCCTTCCGAAGAGAGTCCGGGTACTACAGCCGGTACTTCATAGTTCCAAGGAGGATGGAGGTTTGCGTCCCTTTTTTAGATCTGCATCAATTGAACCGCTCAGTCTGCAAGACTGAAGTTCAAGATGCTCAGGTAAGTACTCAGATCAAGTCCGAGGACTGGTCTGATAGCAGGTAAGTATCTCAGATCAAGTCCGAGGACTGGTTTGACACGTAGATCTAAAAGACGCATACTTCCATGTCTCCGTCCTTCCCACTCACAGGAAGTTCCTGAGGTTTGCTTTTGGGGGCAAAAGCTTACCAATATCGGGTACTTCCCTTCGGCCTAGCACTCTCACCCCACACTTTTACGAGTGTGTGGGCGCCACGTTAGCTACGGGGCGCCCGCATACTCAATTACATCGGCCTTTGGTTGATTCTTGCTCTATCAGAGCGGAGGGCGGCTCAACATTGAGGTGTTGTTCTCGCTCACTTAAAAGTGTTGGGGTTAAGACTGAACCCCAAGGAAAGTGTGCGTTCTCCATTACAGAGAACCACTTATCTGGGGGTGGTGGGGATTTGACCACGGTGCAGGCACGTATGTCTCCTGCTCGGATCGAGTCAATCCTCACGAAAGTCAGGAGGGTGAAAGAAGGCCAGTCACTCACTGTCAAGCGGTTTAGATACTGCTGGGTCTGGTGGCAGCTGCGTCCAACGGGATACCTTTTGGCCTGCTGTACATGAGACCCCTACAGTGGTGACTCAAGACCAAGGGGTTCTCCCCGAGGGGAAACCCGCTTCGCATGATCAAGGTCACGCGGCGGTGCCTACGTGCCTTGGACATGTGGAGACAACCTTGGTTCTTGTCCCAGGGCCTGGTGTTGGAAGCTCCTTGTCGCCGCGTATGCTAGCGACGGACGCATCCCTCACCGGTTGGGGAGCGGTCATGAGTGGCCACCCTGCCCACGGTCGGTGGAGGGGTCATCATCTCGCCTGGCACATCAACAGGCTCGAGATGCTGGCCGTATTTCAGTACTTCTCCTAGACCTAAGAGGTTGCCATGTGTTAGTTCGCAAGCGACAACACATCGGTGGTCTCTTATAGCAACCACCAAGGAGGTCTGCGGTTCGCGCCCCCTGTACAGGCGGCACACCAGATCCTTGTGTGGGCTATGAGGCCTAGCTCTCCTGGTTGGTCGAGCTGGCATTGCTCCCCTCAACTTTGAGGGTCACCTTTGAGCATGCCGCTCCCTTCTGAGTGTCTTGAGCTCCCTCTCATGCAGAGAGTTAAGTGCTCCGCTCTCCAGAGATCTGCCTTGGTAGAGCTAGCATTGCTCCCCTCAACTTAGAGGGTCACCTTGAGCATGCCGCTCCCTTCTGAGCATCTGAGTTAGTACCTCATGGGGAGCCGACACCCTGTCGAGGCAGGGGCTGTTATCCGGGAATGCTTCACACCGAGGTGGGGAAGCAGATCTAGAGAGTGTTTGGCCAGGCCCAGGTGGACCTCTTCGCTACTCGGGCAGCGCAATGTCCCCTCTGGTACTCTCTACGTCATCCAGCTCCGAGGGGCTGGATGCTGTGGTACAGACGTGGCCGAGGCTTCGTCTTTATGCCTTTCCCCCGATTGCTCTGCTCCCCGGAGTTCTGGAGAGAGTGCGCCGGGACGGACACCGGCAGCTATTGGTAGCCCCGTTCTGGCCGGGCCGAGTATGGTTCTCGGACCTGATTTTCCTCCTTGACGGCTCTCCCTGGGAGATTCCAGTCAGGAGGGATCTCCTCTCACAGGCAGGAGGCACCCTTGTGCACCCCTGCCTGGAGTTATAGAAGCTGTGGGTGTGGCCCCTGAGGGGGCACAGCTGATAGCCTCTGGTCTCTCAACCGAGGTTGTTGAGACCATTCTCCAATCCAGAGCTCCCTCTACGAGGAAACTGTATGCCCTGAAGTGGAGACTCTTCACTTCATGGTGCGGAGATCGCCAGCTCGACCCAGTTAACTGCCCAGTAGGTACAGTGCTGGAGTTCCTGCAGGCTCGACTCTCCGCAGGGTTAGCCCACTCCACCTTGAAGGTCTATGTGGCGGCAATTTCTGCTTACCACACCCCTCTTGCTGGATTGACAGTGGGCGCACAACCCCTAGTTACATGTTTCCTCCGTGGTGCACTGAGGCTTAGTCCTCCTCCCTTTCGGGAGCCTGACCAGGTGCGAGCACGTCCACAGAGCTGCCATGTGGAGAAGGACGGACCAGTTGCTAGTGTGCTACGGTCCTTCTAAGAGGGGTCTGCCTGCTTCCAAGCAGACCCTCAGTCGGTGGATTGTGGATGCCATTCACATGGCTTATGAGTCTTCTGACCTCCCCTCGCCGATGGGAGTCAGGGCTCATTCCACTAGGAGTGTGGCGGCCTCCAAGGCCTTTCTCGCAGTTGTTCCTATTCAGGACATCTGCAACGCTGCGGGTTGGTCCACGCCTCTGACCTTAGTCAGATCCTTGGCCTGGACATGTGAGCCACTCCAGTCTCTTCCGTTCTCTTGCCCTAGCTGTGCGCCTCTTTTGGACACACAGGGCAGGGGTGCGGAAGTCTGGAGCCGTTGGTATCTCGTTCCCCAAAGCGTCGTTGACGCAGCTCGAGTTCCTGAAGAGGAACGTCTTAGGTTACTTGTGTAACCCTAGTTCCTCGAGGGAACGAGACGCTGCGTCACGGAGCCACACTTCCGGCATCCCTGCCAGCGCTTGCTTCATTCTATAAGCTGATGCCGGTTTCACCGCACGTGCTTTTGTACCAGCTGGTCATTACGTCACCTCGCCCGTGACATCCCTTCCCATTTCTGGACAGATTTGATTGGTATTCAGAGCCGGTTACGCTATTGGCGTTCCCCAAAGCGTCGTTGACGCAGCGTCTCGTTCCCTCGAGGAACTAGGGTTACACAAGTAACCTAAGACGTTTTTAATCCAAGGTGGAGACGACGCTGTTAATCGGATGGGTGTCTCGGTGACGGACTCCAAGATAAGTGCAGAACAATCTCTTTAGTTCAGGGGATTTGGTTTGGAGCACTTCTTGTGCACAAAAGTTAAGCATGCTTTGGCTTGCCTTGAAGGGCTTACAAAACATAACAAGAACAAACTTTAAACGCTGTAGATTTGAATCAATGTCACATCTTTTTTTCCCTCTCAAATGTAGGCTATTCACTTCTGAAATATAATAAAAAATAAGCCTAGTTGTTTTAATACATGCTGATAAATACAGCAGAAAAATATAATCTAATGGCAAAAACACAATAAGGCCCCAGCCCCGTGTGACCAGCCTTTTTGGAGGACCCCTCTTGTCGCCAAAAACATTTTTATCAAGTGGTAAAAAATCAGAGTTGAATCATAAAACAAATAAAATCTCTGCATTTTAATTAATTTCTCAGATGTCTGACTTTATTTTTGCATATGAGAAATGCCTGATAAAAACTGACAAAACATTTTGCCTTGAATAGTCACCAAATATAAGAAAAAAGTAGCAATTGTGAGAAATAAAGTCACAATTAAAAGAATACACACAATAGGTTTAACAAATTGTAAAACAATTTAGGCTTATATAAAACAGTAGTGATGCAATAATGCATTCAGAAGCCACTGTTAGTATTAATAAATTTGGAAAAAAAAAATTAGCCATGAAGTACAAATTCATTCTTGTCAGATACTGCAAGTCTCCAAAGCAATATGGTTTACTAGTATGAAAACTGAATATGGACCTACAATGAAACAAGTGAGTGAAAGAGAAAAAGGCATTTTATGGATGGTAATAGCTCCTTAGTAATAAAACAAAGGCCTATAATTGAACCCTTTTCAGATTAACTTGAAATGTGTTTATCATTAAGATATTTTTAGGATGGACAAAATAATCTTCATTACAGGGTAGAGGCACAGGGAAGCTTGTCTTCCATTACCATCTTTCTTTACAGCAGTGTTAACCGGTGTTACAAATCAGTCCTGTTCCCCAGCATCTTAAAATGCATTTCACATTTCATTATCTTTTTCTTTTGTATGGCACAAGGATTACATTTCAATGGAGTGCCTTTTAGCTAAGAGCTCCTTCACATTATGTTTACTGTTTCAGTCCATACTTCCATTCCTCTTTGTGTGCATCAAGTAAAGTCAAAGGCTGCAATGCAGAGCTTGAGCTGCCTCTCCAAGGCTGCCATTGTTGAATGGCGGGGTAAGTCTCAATATCCAATGTCTCTTGTACTACCTGGCCACAGGGATTTGCTTTACAGGCACGTTCTCTTGTGCTTGCTGGCTGGTGCTTGGTACATCTATGTTGGGATCGTCATCTACCTGGTAGCACTTTCCCAGGTTCTTGATGATGTTGAAGTTATAACGTGCAGTGTCCGCAAAGCTGTTCTCCAGAAGCCAGCCGTCAGACTCCGAGTCAGGGTCTCCTAACCTCAGCACATTCTCCATGGCTGTCTGAAGATAACGCACTCCTGTCAACACTGATACCTAGAGGAACAAGAGGCTATGGGTGTTTCTTGCTTTAAGACTGAGGTTGCAGGTTCAAATCTCTTTCAACTGACATTATTTTAATTAAACCAGTTAAAATTGCATCTGTTTGTCAGCAGATATCTGCAAACCCTTGAATTTGACTGGAACTGTGAGACCAATCCATACCGAAAAAAAAATATTATAATAGATAGATTGATAAATAGATTTTATACATCCTTGCTGATTAAAAATATGAATAAAAAACAACCCTAAACTTTTGAATGGCAGTGCATCACAGTTTCCACAAAAATATTAAGTAGCAAAACTGTTTTCATCATTGATAATAATAATAAATCTGCATATTAAATTTCTGAAGGATCATGTGACATTGAAGACTGGAGTAATGGCTGCTGAAAAATTGGCCTTGCCATCACAGGAATAAATTACATTTAAAAATATATTAAAATAGAAAACAGGCTCAATATCATACCTCAAAGAGCCAAATGATGAGAACGATTAAGCCAATGGACTGCATTATCTGTGTGTAGTGATCCAGCAGGGCCTGTCTGCAGCCCCTTCGGTTCAGGTTCAGCTCCTCCTTCTGGTAGTCATAATTATAGTGTGCTGAGTTGTTAGTGATTTGATGCTGGATGCAGGGCCGAGGAGAATGGAGGCCACAGCAGCTAAACGGCACTCCGTCGATCAGATACTTTCCCTCCACATTACTCCACATTCGCCTGAAGAAGAGTAGAATGCGTTAAAGAACTTACTGCAGTATTAATAATAAACCTACAGTGGTGGCCAAAATTATTAGAACAGCAGTATTTTCACCAAATAAAAAATGGTTTTAAGGCAGTAATTTCCATCTTTTGTTGCAGTGTGTCAAAATTATTTACGGTGTACCCAAAATAAATACTATGTCATCATTTATTCAGTTCCAAACTTGTATGGCTTTCTTTCTAGTGGAACACGGTAAAAAATATCTCAAATGTTGAACTCGGCTGACTTTCACTGTATGGACAACTGAAACATTCTTCAGAATATCCTCTTTTGTGTTCCACAGAAGACAGAACATCATACAGGTTTGGAATGACATGATGTGAGTAAATGATGGCGCAGTTTTCATTGTTGGGTGAACAATGCCTTTAACCACGTAATATTAAAGTGCATTGTGGGTAGAAATTGACTTACTCCACAACTTCGCTATCGGTCATATCCAGGTAGCGGTTGCTAATCCACTGAATGTGAAACCAGTCTCGATAGCCTCCGTTGCCACAGCACTGAAACTGCATCTGCAGCATGTCCATTGTGCGCTTGATGTAACAGCGGCCTGGCATGTCCGTATCCTTATAGTAGCGCATGGCATCACGCAAGCCCCAAAACAGTGACTCCTCCAGATCGTTACGCATGCTATAGCACATCAGGGCTCCCAAGAGGATACAAAATGTAAAGAAAAAGGTACATATGATGTAAGGCAGCATCAGCAGCTTCCATCGCAGGAACTTAGTTGTGTCCACACAGTCATAGCAGATCTTTCCCCCCAGGAAGTTGATCGCACAGGCAGTCAAGCCAACACAGATAAGCATGTTTGGCACTGACACGATCTCTTTTGACATCAGCTCCCGTCTCTTCACAATCTCCACTTTTAAGAACAGGCCCAGGCTGAAGAGTGTGACTCCAGTTATCACAGACACCCAGTTCAGGACCCATAAAACCTGGGCCAGTTTGTCTCTGTTTGTCTTCGTAAATGTCACTTTTAAGACTGCCATTGTCGATGAGAAATGTTGCTTTTACCGCCTCAGCGGTACATTTTTTTATGTCCAGATGTAAAGCTCATTTTATTTTAGGGTGATATAACGTACGGGGTAAATGAGAGAAGACAGGGAACATGTTCCACAGGGAGGAGGGAAGGGAACTAGGAGAGAACGCCAAGAGCGCCACATAAGCAGCTTAGGTTAGGTATTTTTACACTCCTGGATGACGGCCTTAGCTTCATAATAGCACAGGTACTGAAATCAAGATGAAAATATAACAAAATAAATGCATGGATAGTTTACAATGTATGAAAACGACAATTTAATATATACTGTATATATTTGTATATTTGTGTTGCTATACTATACTATATTAATAGCCTATAATGATAGGCTATTAATATAAGAGACCCCGACATGATTGTAAAGCGCTTTGGGTGTACGGCAATACACAATAAATGCGCTATATAAATGCATCATTCATTCATTCATTCATAATGATATTTACTGAAGGATTATTTCTGAGTTGAATGTGCAAGCTTATTTTAGTTCAGTAATTATAGAAATGTCAATTATTTAGTCAGTTAGGCCTACTTTGTTAAAATATTTATACCTTACTGTGGCTCATATTTTTTTTAAGTTATTTATTGTTTTAATACATATTGAGTATGAGTATGAATTTAGGGTGTAATTAACCAAGGCATTGTCAGCTTGTCAAATGTGAAGTGTATTCCATGTAAACACACAAAAAAACATTATAAATAGCATTTTTTTTTAACATTAGATGTTACAAAAGTACATTAGATGTTAATCTAGGCACTATTATACTTTAATGCCATTCTCAGTTGTATTCCCACAACCCCCACCCCCTCAAAACAACTTACCTGCCCAGATCTCAAATAGTCGCATATGGACTGGTAATCCATGGACTTTGATTGTAGATGCTGTCATGTACCCTTTTTAAAAATATATATATTTCAGGTAAGGGACCACAGAGGAGGTGAGGAGCCGGTTTAGAGTGAATTGTGTCCAGACTCACTGTGACCTCCACCTAATCCATTTATCCTAAGGATTTAACAGAACACTTCCAAGCCATCTGGGCCAATCCCAAGCAAATAACACCCCCCCCATGCTTTCAATAACAAGTAATAAAATATGTATTTATTATGTGTAAAATAAACCCCACCGACCCAAAACATGTACTTGGACAAATCATATAGCCTACATGGGTTCAAGCACAACTCCCTAAGATGTTTCGATGTGAGGGAGAAACCTTTAGAGGAACCAAGAATCCTCAAACAGATTTATTTTCACTCTGTAATTTGACAGTACTGGACAATTTTGTTTAGATTTTTTTTTTGGCATATACAGCAATAGTTATGTAGAAAACTTGGACGATTTGCAAAACGATCAAATGAAATCGCAGAACGTGAGAATGATGTAATCTCTCTGACGACAGGTAATTTTTAGTTTAATTTTTTTACCTGAATGTCTATGAATTTTTTTTTTTTTTTACATTCATGTAAAAACATGTTCAATAAGACATCCACTATACTGAACTGAATATTTTATAGTTCTCTTTTACAGAATGAGATTTTTTTGTACAATATTTACTCTTTCATATCTAAATATAATTTATTTTGTTAATAGGCTATTTAAATATTTTCAGCAATTTACGTAACGATGCTATCATTGCAGTCAAAACGTACAAAATGTTTAAAGATGCTGTGCATGCAGTGGTGACATTTTAGTAGTCGTCCAATAACATGATGCAGACATAGTTGAACATTCCCCGTCATGCGCAGTAGCCAAATGCAGTCGCCGGAACGATGGCCGTCGATAATTTTCTCTTTGGCCAGTGCATCCTTTATTTTTTAGCATTTCTTTTCGGTTTCATCGCCGTTGTGCCGCTCTCTGAAAACAGCGATGACTTCCAGGGGAAATGCCTGCTGTTTACTGAGGGAATGTGGCAGAATGAGAACATGACGATGGGGAAACAGCGCTTTATAGTTGAGGAATGGGGACCAGAGTCATCCTGCCGCTTCATCACTTTCGTGGGCATCGTGTCTCTCATCCTGTCCGCTGTACAAGCGTGGCGGACCTTTTTCTTCCTCTGCAAAGGCCACGACGAGTAGGCAACCCCTCATTGCATATTAAAGCACCACAATCAGTAAATGATGTTATCATACACGTTTGTTTTATGTCTTTACATCTCTTGCAGCTCTCTTTTCCATGCCTTCTTGAATCTGCTCCTGTGCCTGTTGGCTGTATTTGTGGTGTTTGTGGCTGGTACCATCTCCAGTGTTGGCTTCAGTGCATGGTGTGATGCTGTCACTGAAAATGGGGCCATGCCCAGCAGGTAAACTGTTTTAAACCATTTTAAATCAGTTAGAATCAAGCAATATCACACAAGAGTGCTGCACTGCATCGCATGCACTGAATAACACTCATGCATGATATCATATTGCTTTTGTTACATTTTTTATGCTTATAGTAATATAATCAAGACATTAATAATAGTAATGATGCAATTCGTTAATGTATTTGACAAAAAAATTAAAATCAAATCAAATTGGCTCTAAAATTTATTCTCCGCCATTGTAAATTTTTCAAAATTTAGTCACTTTTAATTTACTTTTGCTTTAAGGCAACTGTATGTAGGTTTTTGTACTGCAAATTTGGAGCCCCCTAGCAAAGTGTCTATCAGTTGTGCCCTTCAAAATCCTCAAAGGCCCTTTTTAAGTGGCCAGTTGTAAAACTAAAAAATGACCCTTACCATTTATCCCGTTGCAAATGCAGCGATATACTCCCAGAACAGATATTTGCACTGTAAAAAAAGAAATCTGTAAAATCACAGAAAAAGTACTGACAGCTCATTACACACAATATTATCCATTAATTTTACGGACATTTCTGTTAACTCGAAAACACAATGCAATGAAGTGTGAAATTCAAAATACTCAAAATTCCTTCAAATTATACAGTATATTGTGCCCTATTTTTACATATTTTTTTTAGAGTGTGGGAAAAATAACAGAAGCCATTCATCTTATTAGAAGTCTGCATTCCATCACAATGATTTTGATATTTCAAGGTAAAATGGTTGCTTTAAATTGGCTTTATTTCATTTGGCAGCTGTGAGGATCTACAAGACACAGATTTAGAGCTTGGTGTTGACAACAACTCCTTTTATGACCAGTTTGCCATTGCACAGGTAAACACTCCTACATTCCTACACTCCACAAACCTACATTCACAAGCAGAGATTTTCCAGTATATATTTCATCTAGAACATAATCTCTGTGTGGTATTAATATGTAAATATGTTATTTGTTTCACAGTTTGGCCTGTGGTCAGCCTGGTTATGCTGGTTGGGTCTAACAGTACTCGCCTTCCTAAAGGTTTACCATAACCACCGGCAGCAGGAGCTGCTAGACAGTCTTGTTCAAGAGAAGGAGCTCCTGTTAGGTCATCCTTTACAGAGGAGTTCTTACAACAGGAACGCCATGATTTAAACAAACATCTCTCATGTAGTCCATTTACAATGCATGATCCAGTTTCTGAGAGCAGAATTAAACCCTCAGAATAAACATATTTTTATAAAACATATCTTTAGATCTAAGTCTTAGTTGGTATTCATTATAAGCTATGTTCATGTTTAAATAAATGATCATGAAAACTTCATATTGAAAACAGATGGCAGAGTTAGTTTCCATTGTTGTTTAGAGACAGCATCCTTACAGAACTCTCATCAAACTGTACGTGGAATTATCTATTCACTCTTATTTTTACATATAAAGACACTGCCTGTGAGATATTACGTTGTACCTCATTCTCTTGAGAAGGCAGCTGTGCATTAGGAGTCAGTAAAGTGTAAATGACACTCTCTTTGAGCAGATGTCACAGCTTCACAGTTCACTCAGACATGAAATGCAAAGTCTGCTTCACTTAGAAACTAATACCGCCTTTATTGTACATGGGAGCAAAATAGAACCAGAAATAAAACTGAATAATTGCTCTTATGCAGTCTTTATTCTGTTACCTATAGGTGCAGAGTTTAGCCAATGTATGTACAATCGTTTGCTTTTAGCTAACACACACTGGATTGACAAAATATTTGATTACTTTTTTCTTATTACTGCCAAAAAAAAAAAAAAAAAAAAGTGGTTAAAATTCTTTAGTTTTGTTGTGGTACTTTTTTGGAAATGCAACTGGAATTTTATTTTTTGGTGATATTATAGCACCTCATACATCCTAAATAATAATGAGCACTTCCATTTCCCTTTGTTTTCATGTTTATTATTATGTAAAGCAGTACTGGCTTTTAGACATATGCTGGTGCAACCCACAGTTCGTCTCACCAGCTAAATGGATTTGCAGTTTCATTGTCTCGATCACCACCAAGTGGCTGAAAAAAGAAATTGCTACATATACAGCTGTTGTCATTTTCTTGTTTTTTGATCAATTTGTGTGTGACCTGTGATTGTGACTGTTGATACCATATTGATCCTTTGGTGATAATCCCACATAAAATTGCATACACATAGGCATATAGGCTATTCAAACTTCAAAAAGTACTTTTTTGGCAATTTCTACTCAATTTGACTATTTTCACAGTTTCAGCTCTGTTCTACTTGGTAGCCTACTCAATTCACAGTGGTTAAAAACTTTTCACTATGATTTGAAGCAGATATTTAACAGGTTTTTAAATTGTTTATCCTTTTGTCTCTGGACTTATGGCTTCTCTGATGTCTTAATTTCTCCGTTTTGAACATTAATTCTGTGTGGATGAAAGGAGAAAAAAAGGAAAGAGAATGACTCTACCTTGCTGTCCCTCTCGGCACTTAGCGGGTCTCGTGCAACTTGATGTTTGACAACGAAGAACAGTTGAATCGTCTTCACCACAGTTGCCAACTCTCGCGAGACAAATAAGCAACCACAGCTTCAAAAACAAGCCCAATATTTTTTTTGTTTTTGTTTTTTGTTGATGATTTATTAATAGGATTGGAGAAATGGAAAAGGAGAAAAGCACAAGAGCTTCAAAGGGGAGCTGTAACATATTTATAGCCTAAAATATATAGGGGACATTCTATGGAAATGTCAATTTTTCTGTCCCTAGCCTTTACAGAAATATTACACTTGAAAAACACTTGGTTACTATTTTTTTTAATATATAAATATATTTTAAAATGAAACAATGTGTTATTTGAACAATTACACCTTCTTGAGCCATCAATGTGGCAATATTTGTTTTTAATTAATTATAAAGAATTCCAAGCACCACAAAACTGCTCGTCCGTCGTCCCCACAGCCATGTAGAGGGAAAGTGCTTTATTTTGAGGTCAAAAACAGGTTTTTATTCCATTTAAAATAAAACAATGTATACATAACTATCAAATAAATTACATAAAAACACAAAATGCCACATACATATTAGTGAAAAATATATTAAAAAATAAAATATATAATATTATTAAAAAGATTAAAAAAAAATCAAGCTGTCATTTATGTGTATTCAAAATGTAATCTAATAATGTGGTCTAAATTTAAATGTTAAAAAAGAAATACATTTTAAGACATCTTGCCATACCAGGCTATTCGAACCAAATGTAGCCTATTTACTCTTAGTATTAGGATATGACTACTTGTTTTTTATTACAGCCCGTGATAATTAATACATTACAAAAACATTGTAAAAAATAGGCTAAAAGTAAGTCATCCCACTCCACTCCATGTTCAGGGACGGATTAACGCACCAATACCAGAGGGGGGCCCAGCTACTCCCGGACCGCGATTTCCCCCTCAGATTTTGAATGCAGCTTCCAAAAGACAAAAAATAGCCGAATAATATTTTTTTATATTTAATAAACGACCACACCGGTGTGATTACATCATTCAGTGCGGCACATCATCAGCTGCTAAATTATTCGCTCAATTTCGCTGGCTGGCACGGAGCCAGAGACAGCCGCGTTTTTCTACAGCATTATAACCAATCACACATGATTCTGTAGAGCTTATGAGTAGCTACAATGGCCAATAAGAGGCGTCCAGATGAGTCATCGCTGAAAGTGCAGAAGTGCCAATATTTTGCGACAAGTAGTATAAATAGCAGAAAATCCTGCTATTTTAACATAGTGTAAATATAATCTATAGCTATTTGCACTTAGTGTAAATAGCATATCGCTTAAAATACTGCTATTTTCACTTGGTATAAATAGAATCCATTACTATTTGAATTTAAGAAAAAATGAGCGCTATTTCAACTGAGGGGGGCCTTTAATCAGTCCGTGCCCAGGGCACCGGTGAGTCATAATCCGTCCCTGTACATGTTCTGTTTTTGAATGTGATTTTTCTCCAATGAGGGGGCGGAACATATGGCAAATTACGCTACGGCACTTATATTATTGCACTGGTTGGCTATTAACTGCGATTAACGAAATTGCTTGGCAGATTTCCCTAACAAGCAACCATATTTTTTAAAATAAGCACAAAAAACCGCGACCAGGGATTTTTTCCCGCAACTTTACAAAAAAAGAAGAAGCACAAAGTCGCGTATAATACGCGGACGTGGCAACTGTGGTCATCACCACATTGGTCAACAGGACCATTTGTAACGTGGCGATGCTGAAGGCAAATAGCTTGTTAGCTAGTGTGGCTGGGATGAAATTCGCCACGAACTGGAACCATAGACTGTAAAAAACAGGCTGGAACTGAACGCTAGCGTGGAACCAGCAGTACGAACACAGCAATGACTAGAGAGCGCGAGACGAATCGCTCGTAGTAGAAAGGATAACACACGGCGCAGTATCTCAGAGCAAACACGAACGTTTACACCGAGGGAAGACTGTAAAATATTGTATGTTCCGTTTCTGGATGGGAATCCCTCTTGAACGTCAAAAAGACCCGAGAAATAATCGGAGATGCTTCGTTTTTAGGATTCCCATGACTACAGATCCTGAGAGCAGAACTGCACTTGTGGCGAATATGATGTGGTAAGCATATAGGAAGTAGTGTCCATTACAGAGAGTTGGATGCGAGAAAAGGTGGCGTTTGCGGAGAGTCTTCGCGTTCATGCGAAGTCAACAACTCAAATCTAATTTATATGGAAAGCCATTTTTAAAGGCGAGATAATTCATGTCAGAGCTCCAAGAGAGCCATGTGTGACAGGTCATGTGCGGCCTTGTCTAAGGACAAATCTCGGCTGCTATTTGTTTACTGATCCGAACTGATGTCAAACACCTTGGGCTTTTTTAATGGTCTGTTTGTTATTTTAAAACAGCCTTTTACACTGATGGCAGTGATAGCCTGTCCAGGCCTATGCTAAGATAAAAATTATGTTGAGGTTTGGTGTGTGGGGTGGACAAATGCACCAGGTTACTTAGCCTAATGCACATATGACCATATCCATCTGAATATAAAAATCGTAGTTATGGTTTATTTATAGAATTACATTTTGGGTAAATTCAATAAAATTGGGCCACTCTTTCAAACAATAATTTGGAGCGGCATTAAAATATCTCTATTTTCCAGATGGCGCTTTGTTTATTAAAAGTATGTTGAAGTTGTCATAAAAACTAGTGATACAAAATGGTTATGGTAGGCCTACAATGGTTTTCAACCCACTAGGGGGCCTCAACAAACTTTATGGGGGCCTGAGGATGACTTAAATAATTTAGATTAATATATTACTATATATAAAAATATATATGTTAATAATGTATTGAATCTAATTTAAATGCTGAAAGGCATACAAAAGATTTTCTTTTAGTTCATATATCAACATTTCCAGTTTCTTTTAATAACACAAAACAGCAGCGTTGTCATAATTACAGCAGAAGGAAATGTCTGAAGGAAATATCTTACCTTTGAATATTGTGTTGGGAGAATTTTTACATTTAGATTACTTTAGATTATTAGATTACCTTTGTCAGGGTTCTGTCACTTCGGTCTAGTGTTATTCATGGTTTTGTGACAGGGCCCTGATACTCCCGTCATATCCTGTTTTCATGTGAGCACGCGGCTTCGAGTGTGCTCGAGCCGTGCACTCTCTCCTCTGCGTGCCTTGCTTCGTGTTGGACCGTGGTGTTCAGATCCCGGCACTCATGTCTTGAGTTTCGGTTTCGTGTCGGGGTTTGAACACTCGCGCTCCATGTTCTGTCTCGTTGTGTGAAGCGGGATTTATACTTTCGCCTGGCCGCGTGCTCTTCTGTCCACGTGTGTTGTGCTTTGTGTTGTTGCATGCAGTTCGTGTTTTTATCAGCTGCGTATATTCATGTTGTCTTGTGCTGTGTGGTACGCAGCTTGTGTTTTTCATTGGCTGCGTGCTTACATGTTGTCATGTCTTGTGTGAACACGGCTTATGAGTATTCTCATTAGCTGTTTGTTCGTGTCCTGTTTTGCACATGGCTGGTGATTTGTTTTGCTGGCCATGTGCTTGTGTTTTTGTTTTGTGTGAGCCTATGGCTTTTGTCTTATTTTTCTGTGTGCCATGTGCTCTCATGTCAATTATCTTGACCCCACCCATCTTGTTACCTGATTATTGGTTTATTTGCCCCACCTGTGTTCATCTCGTTACCTTCCTCTGCTCCCTATTTATGCTGCGTAACCCGTGTTTTTCCAACCTTCTACCCGTGGAAATGCACTGGAACGGTAGTCAAACCCATGACTTCCCACCCGTGAACTCGTACTAGATCGATGTACTCCCAGTTCCGCACTCTGACTTCACATAGCCCGTAAAACAACAATGGCAGCCCCTACGGATGCATTTCCAAATATACAAATAACGTCAAATAAAAGGTATAACCGCTTCTCTTGCCTTATGCGCCGTTTTTCCTCCTCCGTTTCCCTCAAATAAGCAAGGAAGCACCTTTGGCGATAGAAATTATTGTAAATGAGCATAAGCCCCGTACGGTCCGCCATGCTGGTTTGTTTACAATTCCTTGCGCTCAGACAGTTTGGCATGACTCGCCTGGAACGCTACAAAGTCGTGAGTCGTGAGTCGTGGTTTGAAGTCGTGACTTACGGGCTCAAAAACCTGCCTGGAATGCAGCATTATTCTGCTTGTGTTTGCAGTCTTGTGCCAGTTCGTCGTTGGATGTTGCCTGTTCCTGTCCTACACCTTGCCTGTTCCTTGTCCTGCCAAGCCTGCCACATTGCCAGCAATATTTTTCCCCCACGGGTAGTTTTTGTTGCTTGTTTTATTTTTGATTAATAAAGCCCATTACTCTACAGTACTGAGTCCTCGCCTCATCCCTTCATCCCCAACCCTGACAACCTTCCCCTCATCTAACACCCACTTAAAGTTAATATTCAAAAACAACAATTTAAATACAACCTTTAGCAGACATCAAAATATTGTGTAAATGTTTAGCATTTATAACGTCAATTTAGTTTTTAGTGTGGTGTTATTCAGACAAAATTGAATTTTAATTTTAATATTTGCCATGCATTGGTTATAACATTTGATGTCACATTAAAATTTCACAATGAAACTGCTTTCTGAGCATAACAATGACTTTTTCTTTCTTCCATAAAATTTTAAAAACCTGACAGACTATTTTAACCATTTCCTTATATGGAGTTAAAACATGCCGATGACTCAGCAAAATTATACAGAATGGTAATACATTGTGTACATGTGCAGTTGTCTAGTTCTGTTGTAAACTAAAGAGGTTGAATGAGTCCAGATCATTCTCTAAGGTAGCTGAATACACCAGACTCTCCATTCTGAACCTCATCAACAACCACTCATCCAAACAAATTAGTCAAGTACCACTGGGAAAATAATTTGTTTAAATGCTCTTTAGAGGTGTATGTTGATTTTGCTGTTGTCAGATCATATCAGGGCACACAAGTGGTAAAGTGCATGCAAAAACAAAAAGATGACTAATTATACTCAAGGCACATTCACAGTTACATCACTGCCCCCTGATAGCAGCTTTCTTCAAGATCTAGAATAACAGACCAGTTCGGCCCACAGACAGTTAGTGCAACCCTAAACTTGTTTGTTACAAGTTGATAAAAGATGTATTTTCAATGGAGAAATATAATATATACTTAAAAGGTTTTGGGATGTGAGATTCTCACTGCACAGCATGGAAATATAGTCTTTTAAGTGACTATCTTGATATGAACTTATGTTCACACTGATCAAAAGGGCAAAATAATGTCCAACATTTTACTTCTTGAACCGGACATCAGTCACAGGAGGGATTTTATAAGATCTGTAAGCATAAAGACAGAGAAATAACTAAACCAGATAAATGTGATTATAAGCAATACTGTGTGATGTTTATAGTCTGTGTTTAGGTCCTAAAGGTCAATAATGGCTCTCTAACATGGGTTTGTGATCTGTGATAAGCTTGTCACAATGAGTTATGGGTTAGTCAGTAAGTTGTTTCTCACTGATCGTTGTACAGGTTCACATGAAGTCAGTGAATACACACACTATCACTGCTTACAATCATGAACCCTTACTCATGATTATGACTATGAACTGATTGTTACATTAAAAATTAATGTGGTATATTGAAAAAGGTGTTAAATATTCTTATATACAGTATACAGTATTTTTTCCGCCTCAAAATCAGTCAAATTACAATAAAACTTTATTAACAAAGAAAGGGACACTTACATATTCACTTACAAATGCATATATTTTTCTTTGCACATCCTCCGTCTACAAGCTCTAATTCGCAGCAATTTCTAACTACAAATATGGGTTAGAACAGTATCAATGTCAGTATCAATCCAGACCTTTACTTACACATAAAAGAGCTGTTTTGTTACAGATATGTCACAGAGGCTAAAAATGTCACAGAGCCTCTTACAGAAGAAGAATGTAGAGGAGCTATTGTTGAGTTCAGTACAGACAACATTCCATTCATCTCCCTCCCATTTCTCTACTGGCCTAAAGATGATTTCATAGATACAGCATTTGTGTCATTTGCGATTAGTTTTTACCAGTTTTTACCAGTTTTCTGATATTTTAAAGTTGCTAGCAGCACAAGATAACTACATATTTTTAGAAATAAACAATGTAGACTGTTATTCCAGTTTCTATTCTATTAGCAGGTCAACCTGGGTTTGTCTTGTATGCTTTTGTATGCTTCATTGAATTATTTGTATTATGTATTATGGGTTGATCTCATAGAAGACTGAAGCAGCACACATTACGCACTACATTGTAGGTAAATACTTGACCTGCAAACACTTCTGTTTCTCTGTGTGCATCTCAAAAAACAAACAAACAAAGAAATGTGATCTGATGCTACCACCGGAACTAGCTCTACTGCACAAGCAAGTTTAGCCAAAACATGGACATCACTGTGAGCTTCAGTCACATGCAAGTGTACACATACACACACACACACACACACACACACACACACACACACACACACACACACATATATGTTGGTTTTTGTGGTTTATGGGGACTCTCCATAGGCGTAATGGTTTTTATACTGAACAAACTGAGTGTGCTATTGCCCTACACCAACCCTACACCTAAACTTAGCCCTCACAGGAGACTTTGTGCATTTTTATATTTAAAAAAAAACACCATTTAGTATGTTTTTTAAGCCTTTTGAATTACGGGGACATAGGCAGTGTCCTCATAAACCACCTTCATATTGTAATACCTCTGTCATACCCATGTCATTATACAAATGTGTGTCCTCATAAACCACATAAACATGCACACACACACACACACACACACCCATGTTTGTTTTTGTGAAAAGTGGGGACATCCCATATGTGTAATGGTTTTTATACTGTACAAACTGTATGTGCTATTGCCCTACACCTAAACTTAGCCCTCACAGGAGACTGTGCATTTCAACTTTCCCCCCAAAAAACTCACTCTGTATGATTTATAAGCGTTTTGAAAACTGGCGACATGGGTCAATGTCCTGAAAGGTCACCTTCACCTTGTAATACCTGTGTCATACCTGTGTCATTATACAAATTTATGTCCTCATTTGTCACAAAAACGCCCCCCCCCCCTCCCACACAATGGGTTTCCAATGTTTCATGGGGACATTACACACACTACCAGTTAAAAGTTTTGAACAGTAAGATTTTTTATGCTTTTTTTTAAGAATTCTCTTCTGCTCACCAAGCCTGCATTTGTGTAATCCAAAATACAGCAAACGCAGTAATATTGTGAAATATTTTTGCTATTTAAAATAACTGTTTTCTATTTGAATATTTAAAATGTAAAATTTAAAATGTAATTTACTCCTGTGATCAAAGCTAAATTTTCAGCATAATTACTCCAGTCTTCAGTGTCACATGATCCTTCAGAAATCATTCAACCATTCAAAAGTTTGGAGTCAGTATAATTGTTTTTTATATATAATAATAATTATAATAATAATAATAAATGTTTTTTGAGCAGCAAATCAGAATATTAGAATGATTTCTGAAGGATCATGTGACTGGAGTAATGATCTATCTATCTATCTATCTATCTATCTATCTATCTATCTATCTATCTATCTATCTATCTATCTATCTATCTATCTATCTATCTATCTATCTATCTATCTATCTATCTATCTATCTATCTATCTATCTATCCCCACACATCATTTTATATATATATATATTACAAATTACAATGTGCATTATATACAGTCATGGCCAAAAATATTGGCACCCTTGGTAAATATGATCAAAGAAGGCTATGAAAATTAAACTGCATTGTTAATCCTTTTGATCTTTTATTTTAAAAAATCACAAAAATCTAACCTTTCAGTGGATAATAAGAATTTAAAATGGGAGGAAATATCATTATGAAATAAATGTTTTTCTCTAATACACATTGGCCACAATTAACGGGACCCTTTTATTCAATACTTTTTGAAACCTCCATTTTAACAGCTCTAAATTTTCTCCTATAATGCCTGATGAGGTTAGAGAACACCTGACAAGAGATCAGAGACCATTCCTTTATCCAGAATCACTTCAGATCCTTTAGATTCACAGCTCCATGACGGTGCTTCTTCTCTTCAGTTCACCTCACTCGTTTTCTACAGGGTTCAGGTCAGAGGACTGGAATGGCCAGCAGAAGCTTGGTTTTGTGCTCAGTGACCCATTTTTGTGTTGTTTTTGAGGTTTGTGTTTGGATTATTATACGGTTGGAAGATCCAAACATGGCCCATTATAAGATTTCTAACAGAGCCAGTCACTTATTGATTTTTTATCTGTTAGTATTTGATAGAATCCATGATGCCATGTGCTAAACAAGATGTCCAGGACCTCCAGCAGAAATAGGCCCACAACATAAAAAATACAGCAGTATATTTCATTGTACACATGGGGTACTTTTTATCCCTCATGATCATGTTTACCAAGGGTGCCGATATTTTTGGCCATGACTGTATATATATACAGCACAGTTTAAGGGGTTAAATAACTCAATTCATAACAACACAATTAATGTCTTAAAAATAAAGTTTCCAAAAAGGTTTATTTCTATTTTTAAACAGACATTTTTGTTTCCTAAAGAACAAAAATAGAAATAAAAATAAATAAATAATATACAGACACACACACACACACACACACACACAGTAAGTACACTGTTAAAAAATAAGCCATAATAAGTCAGTTTATATGCATATTATAATAAGAGTACACCTAGACTACACTGTTCATTTTAAGAATGTTACATGGTAGAGACAAAAATAATATTGTAAATAAATTTACATAAAACACTACATTTAAAACATAACATTAATTCCTTACTTGAAAGCCCACATTGCAATTTGCTTGACAAATGCAGTTCATCATATTATGAATAAGAGAGAAAAAAATTCAACGAGAGCATAAAAATACTCTACCTATGAGACACACGAATAGGCTTAAAATAACAATGGCCTTAATGTTCAGCTTTAAGAGTTTAAAGATGTCACTGTTTTTTAGAAAAGGATTCACTCTGTATTCAAAAAGACTATATGAGATATGAAAAAAGATATGAATGCCATTCTACAGGATATACTTGTAAGGATGCCATCCTGTAACATGCAAAGTCTAATCAGAGGCTGTTGTCTACACGGCAGACCTGTTCTTTGAGGCCACAGTTAAATTAAACTAACTGCTAGCATTCCTCCGCGTTCAGAAAAAATAGATATGATGGAGGGCCGTGGCATATGAGGGAATTTTGAAGAATTAGCTCAAAACCATTCTTGTTAGACTTGTATAAAAATGTTTCAACAAAATAAATAAGCATAAATGAGTCATATGCAATTTATCATTTTCTGATTCACAATCTGAAGTCTGTTCTCTGAAGTTAAGCACAAATTTACAACGGCATCTTAAATATAAACAAAGTATTGAAATAAATTTGGTCCCCATGAGGAAATAAGCTTATAAATCATACAGAATGATCTTTTTTGACAATCTAAAACAGCAGAAAGTTTTGTGTGAGGGATAGATTTAAGTGAAGGGTTAGGGTAAGGGGATAGAAAAAACAGTATAAAAACCATTACGTCTACACGATAGATAGATAGATAGATAGATAGATAGATAGATAGATAGATAGATAGATAGATAGATAGATAGATAGATAGATAGATAGATAGATAGATAAGCAGACGGACAGATGGAAAGAAAGACAAGTTAGTAAGTTAGAGTTTATATCTCTTCTCCAATGACTTCTGGTTAAAAACCCTGGTTGAAAACAGCCTAAACTAATCTGAAATGCATATATGATTTACTACTACTAACTACTCATCACTAACTACTCATTAACCTATACATTAAATTCATAATAGGCCTATAGAATATTTGTAAGTAAATAGGTAAAAAGGAGACACACAGATCGTCAAACTGGTCATTTCAATCGTTTGAGTAAACTCGAAAAGTGAGCAAAAAGTGGGGTTTTCTCATAAGGAAAGGTGTGCTCGCTCGCTCACTCATAACCGGTCTAGCAGGCAGGTTTAGGGTGAACTAACCCACGCGTTGGTAAGAACCTCTCTGACGAGTCCAACCGGCAGGATCATCATTCCACGCCGCCCTGAGTGAGACCCCATCCGTTTACTCTCTATAAAAGCACCGTGCTTTTAGAAAGAGATATGCAGTTCTTCTGTGTGGAAAGATGTCCTTTAAAAAGCGAATCATCTCGCTTTAAATGTTTCTTTTTCCAAGCAGGTGTCGAAAGAGGCTCCCGGATCTATGGCGTTCACTCTACACTGCTTTTCTTCGGTAACCTGTGGCTTCCTCTTTGGCCGAGTGGTTCTCAACAGTTCAACAGTTCCTTTAAAAATTGTGAAATGTTCAGGACCACTTGATCAGACGATGGAAAATTTCACAGCTGGCTCGGGCTTGTTACTTGGTTAAAATCAGGTTTGTTGAATTCACTGTACGATGACTGCGTTGTTGTCTTATTTCCGCTCTCTGTCATTGCTGTGTGTTAAATGTCTTATTGTGTGACTTCACATTTGATGTATTTGATTTTCGTATTTTGTTTGAAAATAATAAACCTAATTCAAAATGAAACCTATAACTATTCTTTCTTATTTTTGTTACAAAGCTGTTTGTCTTTGGCTGCGCACTGTAGGTTCTTTTTACTAACGCTACTTAATCCTAATCCTTGGATTTAAAACAAATTTAATAGTGAGACTCCAGGGACCACTGGACATGATACAAATCATTTCAACATGGATTAAAAAAAATCGGACCCCAATAGTCCCAAACAATGTAAATTTTACCCCCCATTAGACTCATGTGAATTTTTAGGTAGATACAGGAAGGCATTAATGAGATAAAGGCCTGAAAAGGTCAGACATTATTTACGCAAATAGTAAATAATTACACCGCGTGTTAAACTACCAATGAAAAAATAATTTTACACTTAAGTAAGACATGATAATGAGAAATCATTTCAATGCACTGAAACAGACTGCTCATTGCACTGCGGTGTTAATTAATATAATAAAATAATGGTTGACAGGTGAAGCTACTGTCAAGAGAGACATGACTGTAACTCATACAAGTCTTTGAGGAAGAAGAGAGAGAGAGAGAGAGAGAGAGAGAGAGAGAGGCGGAGACACCAGCGACGCTTTGAATCGATCCACATGGTTTTCGTTTAGACTACCAGGTGTGCGCGCAAAGGATAGAGACACCGGAGCTCCTGCAGGACAACATTGTCTTTTAAAAAGTCACAAGTAGCGTATTCGTTCTTATTCTGATGCCCTTTCACGTGGTTTCATTAAGCGGCATGACTTGGTAATTAGAAATTGTCTGAAAGCTAACACCCAGATGACAACACAACTCAAACAAGAGGTTTCCCATGGCTTTACATGATGCACCACAAGATTCAAGGAATATACAGCAGAGGGAAGCACCTGTGGAACTTGACACTTTCATTTTGGGTGCCGATATAATATTTGGACTGACCAGTCATTATCTGAAGAGAAAACAAAAGGTAATATAGCTCCTTGTCCGTTTGCATGCTTTGTTAACTTCATATATCTGTTAAATATAGCACATTTAGGCTAAGCCTAGACGCTTAGTTTATCTGTCAAATAGAAAAAGTGCAAAAAGATCAAGGACATTTCAGCACCACGAACAGCTCCTTCGAAAAGACCCATAAATGTGTGTCTACTGCAACCACAGCAAATCCCACAAAGTATTTGCACAAAGTGTTTCATGTCATGTTTTAGATCTCACAGAAATCTACGCGGCGCGTCTAACACTTAAGTGCGCTGACCACAACGAAAGCAAATACTATCACAATGTAGTCTAAAATGCATCCAAACGTTTCTAAATTAAATTCACACATTTTTGAAGTATTTTTATGCAATGCAGTTGCGGATGGTGACCATGTGGTGGCGCTATAGGAATAGTAAATGGCTGACTGCACCACTGAAAATTCTCCTTTTCTCTGTCTCGCACAGTACTTTATTAGCATGTCTTTTTTTACATTGTGTTCCTATAATACTATACACAAATGATTAGTGCCAAAAAAGAGAAAACTAATGAAATATAAACTATAGGCCTATAAAGTGCCAGTAATGTGAATAAAATAATAAGTGTAAAGGAATATAAAATAAAAATGCTGAGCCTTTTTGCATGTTGTCCTGTCTTGGTTTGGCTTTCCTCCTTCCCCTGGATGCTCCGGTTTCCACCACAATCTAAAGAAGCAATTGGACACAATGAACTGCCTGCAGGTGTGAATTTTATACGTTTCTGGCAGAAAAATGAGGAATGGGATTAGAGTTTTCTCCAAATATTTCACTCAACTATATGGAATCCATGGTAGTAAATGAAAAAGTGCGCCTCGATACATCTGCATACGTCTATTCTGCCTACACCACCGTACCGTCAATGAAAACAGGTTGCATTTCTCCCGTTCAAAAGAGAACGATGCGCCTTCAATGTGAATCAGAGTCAGCGCGCTGTGTGAGCAGTGATTCTGCTCCGCCCCTCAGCGATTCAATATCTGACTAACTTTGAGAGCTGATTTAAATTCATTTATCGTCAACATGAGATTGAGAAGCGCAACAACTCGCAAGACTGGAAAAACTAAACTTTAAACGCTTGCATAGAGTTACCATCTTTGAAATCAAATGGATAATTTGCGAATCTCGCAGTGAGTCGGAGCACATCAGACTGTCTGACACGCGGGGACATTTAAAACAGAAACATGCATTCTCATTATTGGGTTCAAGGTGGAGGACGCTGCCCAGATTTCAGGAGGTTCACGGTGAGATATAGTATGATTAAAGTTTTAAAATGATTTTTATTGACTTAAATACTTAGTATTTGATAAATGAAACCACGTATTGATTCATGAACAGTGTTTATCCTACTGGAAAAGTTGGTTTTGTGGTCTTAACTGGTTTTTAAGCCTGGTCAGGTTGGTCTAGCTGGTTTTCAAAGGCTTTCAGCTGGATGGGAGAATAGCTAGACTATCTGAAGACCAGTTTAGCAAGGCTTGGAAATCATCTTAAACGTGCTAAGACCAGCCAACTATCTTGCACAGGGTCAAGCTCTCTCTCGCTCTCTCTCTCTCTCTCTCTCTCTCTCTCTCTCTCTCTCTTTAGCAATACAGTGTTGTTTTTTGGAGGACCATATAATGAGAGTCTTGAAGTGAAGTTTTGTGTCAACAGTCTACATTTTTCCAGCAGCCACTTTTCATTCTCTCTCAGTTTGAATTATCTTATGATCTTCTCTCACTTAAGGTCTTTGAAGTATCAGCAAGCAGCGAATCAGTGCAGAGTCCAGCACTCAATCCTAGGAAAAGGCTTCATTCTGCAGAGGAAGTGCAATGCGGCAGCCGGCCAAACCCGGAGGGTGCTGGTTCAGTGTCCGTAACAGAGTTAAGTTATTCTGAGAACAAGCACGGGAGGGAAAGCCTGTGTCAGCGATGTCAAATCATTGCAAAGCAACTGAACAGGCAGGCGCGTGAGCTGGCCGAGCCAGGAACTCTGAAGGTTTGTGCATTCAACTAAACCATTAAATCAATTCATCTCAGGGCCTGTTACACCATGAACACCACGTGACTGTGGTTTAGAAATAATTATTTTCATCTTTGAAGACTAAACTCTAATTAAAAGCAGTAAAAGTTCATTTCTAACAATACCCATTACATAATAATAAAGAATTAAGAAGAGTTCAAAAACCTTACAAGGCGTAGTTCACTCAAAAATGAAAATTCAATCTTTTTTTTTTTTCTCACACTCATGTTGTTGCACACCTGTCTCACCTTTTTTCTTCATGGAACACAAAAGATAATGTTTGGTATATTGGCAGTCTCTGTCTCTACTCAATTTTATTGTTTGGAGAAGAAAATATTTAAATGTTAAGACTGAAAGTGTTGCGTGACAGAGACTGTCATTATGCCTTACATTTCCTTTTATGTTTCACAGAATAAAGAAAATCAAACAGGAGTAGAACAACATGGCATGAAGAAAAATATGAAAGAATTTAACAAGTTTTTATATATATATAAGTTTGGGGTTAGTAAGTTTTTTTTGTTTTGATATAAATAAATAGTTTTATTCAGCAAGTATTCATTAAAGATGTTTGAACTATCTTTTCATCTAAGAATTCTAAAAAACATTTATCACGGTTTCCACAAGAAATATTAAAGTGTGATGATAATAATAAATGTTTATTGAGCAGCAGATCAGTATATTAGAATGACTTCTGAAGGGTGACACTGAAAGCTGGAGTAATGGCTGCTAAAAATACAGCTTTGCTATCACGTGAATAAATGACTTTTTTCCCCGATATATTAAGATAGAAACAGTTACTAAATTGTAATAACATTTCACAGTATTATTCATTTTACTCTACTTTTGATCAAATGACTGTAGCCTTGGTGAACATAAAAGACGTCTTACCGATCTCAAGAAGTCCACATATTAATACACAAACATCTAAAAGTTACAATCCGCAATGCTTCAAAACACCATTTGACATGAACAGTTTTGGACACATCGCTGTCGTTAAGGATAATGCCTACTCTATGAAGTTGAAATGGCAGTATTTTGACTTGTCTGCCTCTTTAGCCCACCATGAATCTAAAATACCCTTCGGCAATGCTCAAAAATATGAGGTGTGCTACTTCTTTTTGACACAGCCACCAGCGTCTAACCTGTCCACAATGATTATTTTAGATTATAGTGAGATGTATTGCAGGTAAAACACATTCCAATGACCAGTAGAACCGTCCAACTCAGCAGGATTTTATGGTCCCATTAATCGTGAGCGATGACACACTTTGAGTGGCTATATTCAAGAGAAGATCTGCTGAGATGAATGTAAGCAGTCATGCCTATCATTGATGATGAGAGTTCTGATTATATTAACTGTCCTGGCAGTGCATAAAGAGAAGGTTGCGGCCCACCTTCTTTCTTTCACTGAAGAATCAGTTCAAACTAAACTGCATCTACAGTAAGTTTATAGAATGTTTATGGCAGAAGCATAACTTTTAATGAAACTCTCCAGTCCCTTTATACTTACAAAACTTATATATTTATAAATGTATAAAGCTAATATTTTCATCTTAAATTGACAGTTTAGCCTCTGACTCATTAAATATTGTCACTGACTTACAGTTATTTAGAGCTGGCCCACTTGTTTTCTTTGTTATTGCTTGTATTTATTATGCAGTGACATCATTATTTATGAGTGTTAATATTGTCTTGTTTCCATGCTTGTATACAGCAGCACTTGGTAGTTATTGTTCTTAGCAACAATGCATGTAAAGGGAAGTGTAAAAGTGATACCATCTGAAAAGGAAGTTAAAGCCACCTAATTTTTACCACTCAATGAAAGTGTGATCCTGTTGGCTTGGTTATGCATTTCCTCAAATGACCAGAGGCTGTGCATTCCTTCAGGTTGACTGGGATTATAAAGAGTTGGACCTGACCGTAACTTCCTGTTTTGAACTTTTGTCTTTCAAACTGACCCGGCCACAGGAATGAATCATTTTTAGCAGGCCAGCACATTTTCAGATACTTATACGTTCTTAAAAATAAAGGTAAGTGATGCTGTAGTAGAAGAACCATTTAGGATTCCCCAAAGAACCTTCTAGCAAGCAACCATGTTTTTTCTTTTTTTTAAAGGGGACCTATTATGCCCCTTTTTACAAGATGTAAAATAAGTCTCTGGTGTCCCCAGAGCATATATGTGAAGTTTTAGCTCAATATACCACACAAATACATTTTTATAGCTTGTTAAAATTGTCACTTTTAGGGTATGAGCCAAAACTCTCTGAACTGGAGTATGTTGCTTTAATGCAAATGAGCTGTTGCTCCCGGAGAAGAGGGCGGAGCTTCAAGAGCTCCAGCTCCGCATTAGCAGTGCTAGCCTTTGCAAATAAACATTCCACTATTAATACAAGCCTGTTATCTATACAGATCTATACTCGGATTCAAAGTCAGTCATCTGATTATACTGTGCATAATAAATTTGTGTTTATGAATTACACAGACGGGATAAAAATAACAACATAGCTGGTCTCATGGTACATGGCATGCTATAACAAACTTTATAAGTTCCACTCGTGATTATGAGCTCAACAAACTCAAGCCATCACCTCACATTGCTTTCATATGCAACTTTTAACTACCACATTCCTATTCACGATCATTCATGAAGACAGCACCAGTAAGAACAGACAGAGACAATGATAGTTTTAGCATCATTAGCATTACAGAGTGCCAAGAAGCTCTTTCAGAAAGGCAATTTGGAAAACAAACGCGTGATACTTACTTTGTCTGAAGCTGACGTTTGCGCACAAATCTTTGATATTGATTCCTAAATATTTAAGGGACATTACCGATTTTTTCCGGGATATTTCCTTCGAAAAGGACATTTAACCACAGTGTCCTCGGCTCAGAAGGGGGAGATTATGAAGACTCCTATGTTTATTTGTGCATCCCAAAACACAACACTCGTGAAGCCTCTTTGGTGCTGACATTGTATATATCTCCAGTTAGGGCAGATTGCAGTTTCTCACTCAGGGCTATGTTTATGCTAATAGGGCAGAGAGCGTCACAGATGGGCGGGACTTTTTTTGAAACAGCTCATTCTGAGAGACTGTTTATGATTGATTGATTCTATAAAAAAATGAGTGGGTGGCTTTTTTACCATTATAGGCTGGTTGTTTTCACACACTATGGCCACACAACTGTGTTCAAACACCTTATAAAAGTGATTTTTGCATAATAAATAATCTAAAGGGCCATTTTGCAGTGTAAAGAACCTTTTGTTGAATAGAAAGATTCCACGGATGTTAAAGGTTTTTCATGGAACCATAGATTCCAACAATGAACCTTTCCTTTTAGAATTTTTGTAATCAAATTCTGTCTGGAAATAATATTTGCTTCTTCTTAATGATGGGTAGGATTTATTTAATAAAAAACATAATTAATAAAGACCATATTTAGCTAACACTTTAAGGCAGTACCATAATGCAGCAGTGCTGGGCTATAAAGCTAGTGTCTTGTTCAGTCTCACACCTTTTGATTACAACAGATTTCAAGGTTTATTTTGGGGATAGTTGTACATTTCAGTCACTTGTTTTGGGAAAGTTCAGCTCTGCTAGTGGGCTAACAAAAATGTGGTTTCCAGTCCCTCCTCTATACACTGGGACATAACAATTCCATCCCAATACTATAGCTCATCCAGTGTGAGGCCGTTTTTTAGGTATTTATTAAAGGGACAGTTCACACAAATATTACAATTCTGTCATAATTTACTCACACACAAGTTGTTCCAAACCTGTATGGCTTTCTTTCATTTGTTGAGCACAAAAGAAGATATTTTGAAGAATGTTGGTAACCAAACAGCTGACAGTAGCCATTGAATTACATAGTACGTAATACATAATATTTTTTTTTCCATACTCTGGAAGTCTGCCATCAATCTTTTGTGCTCAACAGAGGAAAAACAACAACTCAGGTTTAAAAAAAATAAAGGTTTGGAACAACTTGAGGGTGAGTAAATGATGACAGAATTTTGATTTGGGTAAATTATCCCTTTGAGAATTTTTATTGCTTTGATCAATCATTTTGCACATTAGAAAGGTGCAGCTTGATATAATTAAAGATGAATTTCAGACAAGTGAATAGAGCTGTGAAACTATTCAACTATTCAAATATAACAAACATGGTTTGATTCAGTTTTATGAAGGATTCACTCAAAAAACATAGATAGACAAACTACAATCCAATCTTGCTTTCTTCATAAAAAGTATTAGGAAGACTAGCAAAGCTAGACTTTAACGCATGGACAGAATAAATAGTTGCTTTTCTAGATTCTAATTACAAACCCTGCAGATAAGATGTGGTAAAGCTGTAAAATGTGCAAGGACATTTTCTTCTCAGCCATCTCAGACAGAGTTAAATTATTTGTCAGCTCAGACAATCAGGTCTGGGTCCAGACAGTCAGATTAAGCTGTAGATACCCCTGCAAAGGCTGAGCGTTCAACAAAAGCAAGATGAAAGAATCTCAGGCCACTTTTAGCACACAATGATTCTGTCGATACCAGACTCCATAAGTTTGCCTCATGGAGTCGTATCTCACAGAAAGAGTTTAAATTAAAAAGTGTAATGGCAGTCAAAATCCATTCTGACTCATCAATGGAAAACAAATTGGATTGTAGAATGGAGAGATTTATCTCAATTTCAGATCATTATGATCACATAACAGTGGGTCACCCCGTGAATTAAAAACAAATCCTTATGTAGCAGATCTGCAGAAGGAACATTAACTTTAAAGGCCACAGCCAAAATATGTTTTCAAAAATACAAGGAAATAAAAGTAAATAAAATTAATTGAAACATGTAAATATATTTTAAAAAACAATATTAGCAATTTTGGCTATATTTTGTATACTTTTCCTGTGGTTCTGGGGCAGATTAAGTTTTGGAGACTTGATATTTGGCTTGAAATATAATAAGCATTTTCAAAAGGTCTGAAAGCCATTGTAAATGTTATTACATTTTTTAATGTTCAGTTAAATTCGCATACAACTTAGCAAAAGCAAATCAAGTCTGAATTACTCCAGGCCATCACAGTTTGTAGTATTTGAAGTTACATGGCTTAAAGCCACATTATGATCTCTGCAAAGGCATGTGATATTAAATATTTATTGGTAAAGCTAACCATAGCATTATTTAGTCAGCTGTGTGGTTTTCATTTTGGCACAATACTTCACTTTTGAGTATATGTGGGAGTTGTTATCACTACAGACATGTAACTCTGAAAAGCTGGAAAAACACATGTTCTCAAACTTTAACCTTTTTGTCCAGTATTCTGCAAAGGTATACTTATAATCCTGCTGTTCTAAATGATAGTGCTTTTTTACATGTAATGTTGTGCTTTTGTTTTCTCAATTTACAGTCATCATCCACTTCAGTGGTTTTCTTTAACCAGTCCCGAGGCATGTTGGGACATTTCTGAGCGCTGGCCCTTTGAAAATCCTCTAAAATGCCAGAGTACAGAACCTAAAGGATCCTAGCATGTTTTTCTTTCACGTTTACTGGGAAAATCACCCCTGAACATTTTCCTATCTGTGAGCTTTAGATTACACAGTAAGAATCTGACTGCCCCCCTGTGTTCAACGCGGGAAACATCCAGCTCTGAAAATATCTACTAAAGGTATTGAGAGGACTACTTACCAAGCAGTGCATTCTAGGTAAAAGGGATGATTACTACAATCAGCCAGGACCATTCTATGGAGAATCACCTGACCGTAAATTCATGGGAAAATCTCAGAAGAGGCCGGCTGTGGTCTCACTGGAGGGGGTGAAGCAATCTTAAAGAAATAAACTGGGATGGAATGATGTGCTGGTCCATGTGATGAAAATTTAAACCTGTACATGTCCCTGCTGTCTCAGCAGTCAGCCTGCCAGGCATGACCGCAGTTTATAGAGAAAAGCAAGTGGGGTACTTTCCCAAGGGGATTATGGCTTTCTTTTTTACAGGTCTATACCTATAGCAAGGGTCTCTCCCTCCCTCTATGAGATTATTCTTCCTGTCGCCTTGTCCTTGGCTTGCTAGCAGGTGACCTTTTGGCACTGCAAGCACTCTTTTTAGTTTTCCAACTGCAATACATTGTGGAGGGCAAAAGGCTGAGGTGGTTCCTGAGGATTTTTCCTCCTGTTTATCCTTTTGCTCAAAGTGCGCGACAGCTTCAAACATCATCTGTGCACTTGATGCAATCTGCTATATAGTCAAAGCCTTGTTTGTCTCCATCACCGAAGCGGTTCATTATTTAGGTCCATTTCCTTCCTGTTATTTCTCCTTCCAAACTCTGGACATGTAAAGAGTATGATTCACTGTAGTAAATAGGTAATCTTCTGAGCGTCTGTGGCCAGATGACATATCATCACTGTGCTCTTCTCTGTCACTCTCCCACTTCCATCCTGTGCTGATTATGTCATGCCCTGAGGGGTCACAACTTGTCCATCACAGATCAATCCATCACACTGATGGGACCTGGTTGTCATAGCAATCTGTTTGAAGGATGGAAGGAGAATCACACGGCTTTCTTGCATTTCCTAATGCTTAGTCATTCATCCATCCTCATCTGCCTGTATATGCATGTATCCACTTATTGAACAAACCAAAATATTTAACTTTTTATAGCATATTTAGAGGTTTTACTTAATTAAAATTGTTGATTATGTAGTAATCTAAACAACTGCAAAAAATCTATAAAAGTGAATGAAGTTATAAAATGAAAAATATGTTTAGTTTTGAAAAAATATATATTTTTAAGTTTAATGTTTTACATAATAATATTGTCACATATTATTACAATATAAAATAACTTTTTTCTAATTATAATATTTTTATTAAGTAAAATGTAATTACTATAGTCTTCAGAGTCAAGTGAAACCATTCTATTATGCTGATTTGCCGCTCAAGAAACTTCTCAAATTTTTTATCAATGTTGAAAACAGTTGTGCTGCTTAATATTTCTGTGGAATGCAAATTAAACAATATATAAAAAATAGACTAACAATATTATGCTACTGGCTTCTATGATAATTTTATCTTTTTAGAAATCCTACAGATAAAAATTAATCGCATAAATGCATTAATTGTGTTAAAAATATAATAGAACATTTACATATACTATAATACAGTCTTAACTTTTCAGTCCTAACATTTTAAATTTGCATGTCCATTAATCACATTAATGAAATGTTAGCATATCTGGCCACCATGGCACTTTTGTATGCTTATCCGGCCACTGTGGAGTTTTGTCTCTGGTGAGTCCAATCTAATGAGAGTGACCTTTGATTCTCTCTGGAGTCTCAGAGACCGGGTGAGTTGTTCTGCAGGTAAAGAGCGGCAGCACTCCTGCAGCTGAGCGCAGAGCTCAGATCAATGCTGCATTTGCATTAATCACTCCAGAGTGCTCATTCACGGCTAATACATGATGACTGATGAATGTGTGAGTGGGAACATGTGTGAGAAGTGGGTTATGAAGCGCCCGGGCTGTGGAACCGAGCCAGGAGCTAATCAGGGTATGCACTACATATGGAGAACCTACAAATCAGCACCTGTGTGGGAGAAACACCAGCATGGAAAACTCCATAGTATTCCACCAACAGTTGTCATTCTAATTCCACACAGGGGAAAAAAAGATCACATACCCAGCACATCTGGCATGAAGAGGCAAATTGATCATGAGCAGGCCCAGATTGAATGTGCAGCCCTCTTTCAGATTTGAACTGATATTTGGATACTGTGAAATTCGGCAGTGAAATTGTGAAATTATATATATATAAATACACACACATACATTATATATTTTGAAAATATGTACACGTTTATACATTTATATATTCATATTTTCATATTTTATATTATATATAAATATATTTAATATATAAACATAATACATTTTTCTTAAATATATACATGTGTTTGTATTTATATATACACATAATAAATATACACAGTACACACTCATATATTATGTAAACAAAACTTTTATTTTGGATACGATTAAACGCAATTAATCGCTTGACAGCACAAAAAAATATCTAAATAGTGAATATCCTGTCACAGTAAACTTTGAAAATGCAAATTTACTTTGACTACACGAAGAAAATCGGCAACAGGATATGATGTCAGGCACAAGGACAGTGATTCTCAACCAGTGGGCCTTAAACCCGAGACACACTGCACGATTTTTGGCTGTTGCAGACAAAAGATTGGCATCGTTAAACAATCGTGGCGAATCAGAAATCACCACGATTGTTTCACGATGCCAGTCTTTTGTCTGGGACAGCCGAAAATTGTGCAGTGTGTCTCGGGCTTTAGTGAACTTCTTAACTTCTAAGTAGGCCACGAGATTGCTTAAAAATATTAAAAATATGACAAAACAAGCATTAAAATGAGCCCCAAAACTTTATAATGTATATTTTATAAATATATTTCTTATTGAAAAACTGGAATATAAAAACCTGTAAAAGTCATGAGGCCTTCAAATACTTTTTGTGGAAGATTGAGAACCACCACTCCAGGGATTGTGTTGTTAATGAAAATACATCACAATTTTCAGGGGTCATGGGGTGCAAAATTCACTTTACAAGTTGTTTGAACATAAATATGTGTTGGAAGTGTGTGTACACATCCATCCTAAAATGACAAAAATCCACCCAGTGGTTTTTTAAAATCCCCTTTCTCAAATCAGGCTATTCTGATATTCCTGTCAGAATGATGTAGTTCTGTAATGGCCCCTCCCACGATAGTTGATTGACAAGACCGTCTTACCTTAGACCCACCCTCAGTGAGCTGAGTGAGCTGTAAACAGTCCTACCGACTCCGGTGCAGGGGAAGACAAGATGTCTCTGATTAAGTGATTGAAGTTTTTAGTTGTTGGATGTAATAATGAATGTAGCAGTTGTCAGTTACTCCTGACATCTGAGCTGCTGAAGAAGCAGAGCAGAGGATTAACGTTACTTTCATTTTGAAGGGAATGCACCGATCCCCGATTTACATAAATGTGTCTATGTTCGCCCAAATCATTCGTGATCCAGCTTTATCTACAGAAGACGTGATTATAAGGGTTTTTATGAATCTTTGCAAATTGCCTTTCCTAATAATGTGCTAGTTAGCCAGTTTCGCGGCTGAAGTTTAGTATGCTCCATAGATATACCTAGATTCCTCATTATGGACTGTTTCTATTGGCCGCGATACGTAAGCCATCCGCCATTTTTGGAACGGTCTATGAATCTTTGAGCGCACTGAGTGCGTCAACAACAGCAAATTATACGCTTGTATATCTTTTAATTTACATTGATTATTATGGTGAATGCGAGATAGCTGCTGCATCAACGTATCTGGAGCAGTTGAATAGGGAATCTACACATATCTATGGTCTGCTCGTCACTCCACGGAAGAGATGGGCAGAGTCAGCAGAGCTCACTAACATTTAAAGCAACATGGACTAGAATGGCTTGCTAAAAACAGAGCTTTTTTTGACAGAGTAAAGAAGGTGTTTTTACACTACCATTGAGAAATTTTAATCAAAGTATTTTATAGAACTTTCATTAACACCATAAAGACTTATCAACTTGTCATATCAACTTGTGTAAAACGGGCATCCGATGACCCCTTTAAATGTTTAAATGTACCATATACCTCTCTATTCCAGCCCGACCATCCACCCAGCTTTGAAGTTTGTATTCTTTGTTTTATGAACCCCCTCCCTCAGAAATAAACGATGGGCTCCGATTGGTTAGCTGGCTCAGTGTGTTGTGATTGGCTAAACTGCCTCTAGTGCATGTCTAAATGACACGCCCCTCACCTCAGCGGCATGTGCTTCGGTTGTATTGTAAACAATGCGTTGTCTATATTGCTTATCAATTTGAGCCCGATTGAGATGCAGAGTATATTAGTGAAGAGGATCACGCAGTACCTGTGCAAGCACGGCTTTTAATGGTAGGCATATGTTCTTTGTTTGTTGTTGTCTCATACTTTTAGATACGCTGTTATTATGCTACTGCTTATGTTAGCTTTTAATATACGTTTTATCATGATTAATAAACTGAAGTGAATAAACTTAGAGAAGAAATGTTAATTTATAGTATTACATCAAGTGAAAGGCAAATTGAAGAAATAACAAGTGATAAGCCAGCCCTATGCTTTGAATTGAATAAAGTACAAATGTATATATGCGCGAATACAATAAAGTAAATGTACAACAAGTGGAACAAAAATGATCAATGATAAATATAGATAAACCATCGGGAATGGATAACTTAGATGGTCGCCTTGTAAAATTAGCACCCAGTTGTTTGGCGGAACCAGTTTGCCACATTTTTAATATCAGTATTAAAAAAGGGATTTTCCCTTTAGCTTGGAAAGAAGCAAAGGTCATTCCTTTACAGAAAAATGCAGCACTGAGTTTTAGTGGTGCAAATAGTCGACCAATAGGTTTATTGCCAGTTCTTAGTAAAGTGTTTGAAACGATAGTTTGTGAACAAATTCAATTCTTCTTTAAGGAAAACTGTTTATTCTCTGATTTTCAGCATGCATATCGAGTAGGACATTCAACAGGAACAGCATTAACACAGATAACTGATGATTGTTTAGTACAGATTGATGATAGTAATTTAGTAGGAACAATATTGTTGGATTTTAGCTTCGCTTTTGATGTACTGGATCATAAATTATTGCTTGAAAAATTGAAATGTTATGAATTTACTTCTCAAACTGTGAAATGGTTTAAAAGTTATCTGACTAATAGGAGGCAATGTGTATTTTATAATGGAAGTTATTTGGAAGTGAAAGAGTTGGTGTGCAATGTGGTGTGCCTCAAGGAAGTTGTCTAGGACCATTGATATTTTCTATTTTTACAATGACCTTCCCTTGGTTTTAAAGCGTGCAAGGGCAGTTATGTATGCAGATGATACAACATTATATCTACCAGCAACATCAATTGAAAAATTATCTGCTGATTTAGATGATGAGTTACAATTAGTGGTAAAGTGGGTACGGAATAATAAAATGGTTTTTAAATTTGACAAAAATCAAAAGTGTTGTATTTGGATCAAATTTTAAACTTAAATTTAAACCACAATTAAATTTATCTGCAAAGAGTGTGCCTATTGAACAGGTAGAGGAAATTAGACTTCTTGGAGTTATTCTTGATAGTAGGGTGAAGTGGTCAAAACAGATACCTCTTTTTTTATAGACCTCTTTTTTATAGACCTCTTTTTTGTGCAAAAAAGAGGTCTATCAGTTTTTAAGAGATGTGCACATTTTTTACCACAGTATTGCATCTCTCAAATTGTGCAAGCAATGGTTCTTACTTATTTAGATTACTGTCCAGTGGTATGGCCGAGTGCATCAAGTAAAGACTTTTTTTTTTTTAAATTACAGTTAGTCCAGAATAGAGCTGCACGACTAATTTTGAACTGTAATAGAAGGGTTAATATTATGAAAATGCACAAAATTCACAAAATAATTGTTTCTCTGCTTTGTTTTATAAGAAACATTTCAGTATCAAGAGTTCCAAGTGTATTGTACTGTCAATTTTTGTATAGTAGTGCTAGTCATAATTTTAACACCAGGCATATGCATCAAAAATATATTTTTTGAGAACCGCTGCTTTTAGAACATTGATTTTGAAACTTGTGAATCCATTAGAAGACAGAATTGCTATTCATACAGTATACGAATACATTTTTAAGTGGACACCTAGTTTTCTTCCTCTTCTCTAAAGCAGCGCAGCATGGCCTCTCCCCCTTCGTTACATGTTCCCGGGAGCAGGGTTTATCTGGGTTTATGATGTCACTAACCTGGAATTATTTTGTTGTAGTCCCTTACCAGCAGTTCGCTGTAGGCGATGCTATGCTAATTCTGTAAAAGACAATTTCTCCCTTTTTGCATTGAACTTTGAGCTTCGTAACTTTGCAGATGTTGTTTATGCACGGCACACACAGCTACATTACGCACTACCAAAACTTAAAAAGGTGAAGTCGTATTATATGACCCCTTTAAGTCTAGTGTAACCACCCCTTGAGAAAAAGAAATAGTCTAATGTTTAGAAAAGACCAGAAAATATCAGTGGCGAGAAGACGTAAAGAAAACGGTGACAAATCCAGCTTAAGAAAGACAGTTGATGGAAGAGTTATAGATGTTTGTCATTGTATCCTTCAGAGCCTGTCATTAACCTAAGGCAATGGGGGTCTGACAGTGCGGTGAGCTGGATCTGCTCGAGTATATGGGATTGGTAAGCTGATAGAAGCACACTGGAACAGATTGAATAACAGGCTAAGTGAGCTGTGAAACAGATCAATGCAGTGGTTTGGTAGCCGTAATTCAGTTCTGACCCTGAACCTGCACCTCAATCAACTTTCATCATCTGGCACTGAGATAAGTGCATCATATAAGTCACATTGAAAGCTCAAAACACACACACAAAAAAGGCTTCTCTTCATTGACAAATATCCTAAAATCTTAGGACAAAGCAGGTAGTAGCTTAGACACTTTATCTGTTAAAGGATGCTCAAGAGAATATTTCAGTACTGCACCGCCACAGTTTTATGCACCAGTTTGCCCAAAGAGGCCCCACACGCCTTGTCAAAGCTGGAATATTTAAGTTCACACTGGCTTTACAACTCTCACCACAGTCATTTTCAGTAGCTACCGGAGCAATAAAGCTGCAGGGTTACGGCTCTCTCCTCATGAGTTCTGGATGCCAGTGCTGTAGCAGAGGAGGGATAAAAGCGGTCCAGTGAAGCAAATACAAGACAAGTCAGTACAAGCTTCCTGGTGTTATTTCAGCTTCTTTGTACTTGTGATTACTGCTATGGGTGCGTTAACTCATCTTTGATTAAGTCCCTTCGTTTGTCCTTCTTGTCACGTCATGCAACCAGGTTGTCTCTGTCCTCTGTCTTACTTTCAACCTCCTTATCTCTTTTCAGCCACAGCCTGCCTGGCGGTCACATTTTCAGATTAGTTGTCATTAGTGATGGCTCAAAGATTAGAATGTCAGATGTTGGTGTTTTGGGAGACGCACACCAGCTGTGTTGAGCAGATAGCTGCATCCTCACACCTGAGACTGAGTTTAAGTTTAGAGTACAAAGTCTGAATGTCATCAAAAGAAGCTGTCTGAAATAATTAAAAAGTTTTATAGACTTCATACTTTTTCTTTTAGAGGAAAAATCTTGCACTGAGAATCTAGTGTATTGATTTCCAGATTGATATCTTGTAAATAATGTGCATGCCCCTGTTTTTAGTATTTAAAAACACACAAAGTCTGAAAATGGGACCCAAGAGGTGTGTTCAGTGGTGATCAACAGTTAGTCAAATAAAATGTATAGATTTAATTGTAATGCATTAGATACAGAATATCAAAACAAGCAACATTAGCAAAGAAAGAAAACAAATGAGCAATTTCTTTCATCCAGGAACTTGAAAAACTGGAATATAAAGCCTAGTTTTAAAAATGTTGTTTCTATACCCGGAAAAGTCACGTAAATTAATAAAATCTTAGCAATAACTTTATGGGAGTTACTTTTTTATAACAAACATTTTATAATCAAATTACCTAGTTATGCCAAGACTGCAAATACTTTAAATTGTGTAAATAAAATCCCAAAAAAAAGTCACGAGGCCTTTAAATACTTCCTGTGGACATTATTTGGCCCTGGAGTGAAAAAAGGTTGGGAACCACTGCTCTAGGGATTGTGTTGTTAATACATAATGCATCGCAAATAATAAATTAAAACTGTAAAACTTTACAATGACCTCTAAGATAATGATCTCATAAAACAACATTTGAGGTATATTTTGATAGCCCACATAACGTTGAGCTCCTGTTGTTATCAACAAAGGGCTTCCTATAGTTCTGTGGTTGTCAGTCTTTTTGACTCAAAGACCCCCCATTGTCCAACACAATATCTGAAGGCCCCTGCCCCTTTATTAACAAAAACTAGGAGTGTTTAAAAATTTAATGAATTATGATTCACTTTGTGATTCACGTAGTTTCAAAAATGGCATTTTGGGGGAAAAATACACAATTTCAATTTACATCTTGATTTTGAGCTATACTGTTTTTTTTTGTACTACTGTGTACTATTTTAGTAATTTAAATAACTTGACTTAAAAAAGTCATCCTTCAGCCCCCTAGTGGGCCCCGACCTTCGGTTGAGAACCACACACTGGTCTAATTGTGTCTCTAATGTTGAGTCTCAGGACTTCCTGTGAATATTGCCAATGGCCATTCTTCGAGAGGGTGCATATAGGTCAATCCCACTTTCCTGTGGTCAAGCATTTCTCCACTTATCTTTTACCGCACATGCAAGAATATCTTTTAATGTATAAATTCAGATTGAAGCCTGTCGTTTTTTTTTTTTTGGGCCTAGTGTGAAATTTACATTCAGCATATAAAATAAGTGAATGCTTGAAGTTTATCTCATTGACATTTTTAAACAGCTTTCTTGTATATGTGAAATGTGTTTTGCTGCAGAGAGGTGCGTAAAGTAGTTTCTAACACTTGGTGATAAACAGTCAATGTTCTTGAAGTCAGACAAATTTGAATGTTGGTCCAGCAGAATGCACACATATAATGTGAGAGAGGAAACTCAGCTGGTGGCCTGCTGGAAAACAGAGGTAACGTGTGAGAGGACACAACAGCAGAGCTTTAAAAAGGAAAAAATATTAAGGCATAACTGTTTTCTTTAAAAGGTGGTGTCATCACTGTACATTGCCTGTAAAAACAGGAAACTACAAGGTGGACACAGGGAGGAGTGGAACTGTTCATTTGATCTCTGTTGACTGGAGGCCTGGCATGTTCAGCTTTGACCTTCTTGGCTCAAAAACAAGTTCATAAAAGATTAAACCTGTGGTGAGGTACCTAAAATAGGAACTTTGACTGCCCTGTTGACATGGAACATTGAATCGTATCTCCCGTTGTTGTGGAAAACTCTTAGGTTACCCATCCTCCTCATTTTTTGGTATGGGCCAGAGCAGATATGGATTTTGATGCTTGCTCACTATGTATCAGGCCATCTATGTGTCTGCTGCGATAACATTTCTGAAGAAAAACTGATTTTTTTCCCAACACTATAAGGGCCTGTTTGCAACATTCATGTAAAAACAAAACAAGAGAATAATGGTGTTGCTTTAGCTCATTTTTGACTATAAAAAAAAACTGAAAATGCTACAGTAAAAACCTGTTAAATGGTTAACGGTAAGTTCCTGTAAAATTTACAGTGAAAAACCGTAAACTGACATTCCCAGAATTCCCTGCTTTGCATTTCAAATTTTGTTTGAATTTGATGTTTTTTCTTTCAAATAACTATGTTTCTTCTTAGTTTTTTTCTTATCAGTTATGTTAATTAGGGTTGTATGTTACATCTAATGTTGTTAAATTAATGTTTATTGCATGTTTCAGTTTAATGAGTCTCACCATGATGGTGTTTAGTGTTTGTGTGAATGACACGGTGCACCTTCTATTTATGTTATTATTTAAAAGCTGCTTCTGATGGGCTTTGGTTCATCATGTGACTTTCTCATTACCATGTGATGGTTATCAGTGTATTTCAAAGGTACAAAACAGATTTCAGTACAATAGGTTGGTATTTTAGCATTACACCAGTTAATGAAATTACGGTATTTAATCATAAATTTAAGTTATAACCGTAAAACCTAAAATGTTGTTACCATATTTTTTATGGGGTAGAATTCCAGCAACCACAGCTGCCTTTTTTTTTTTTTTTTTTTTACAGTGTTTCACCTATCCTCGGTGGCAAAAGCAGATTTTCTATAGAGCTGAGCAGAAGAACTAAACATAGAAGATTTTCTGTAAAGGGGTGTTGGTTTAGTAACATGCAGATGAAAAAATATCCATCAAAGAGTGAAGTAATTTCCCAATTATCTTTGTGACTATACAGCTATATCATCATTCTAGAGAATGTGACAAATGAGAATAATAAATTCTACATTACAGACAGTACATTCTGACAGTCAAATATTATGCGTGTGGGTTGGAAGTGTTTCACTTAGAAGGAAGCCAGGTAAACATTTCCTTTTTAACCTGCATCAAAAGATGTCTTTTTGACCAAAAGCACACTTAAAACTACCACAGATAAAATCTTTTCCCCACATTCATCCCTGTTAGGTTTCAAAGTGCACAGTTATCTTACTTAATCTGCTTGTCCCTAAGAATATTTCTACACAGAAAACTGCTTTTGTTTCCAGCAGATACAAACAGTTAGAAACAGCCATATGGGAATAGGATAATATTTATGTTCAAAGTATGAAATTATTTCAGCACCATCTGAAAAATTCATTTATTCCATTCATTTATTATGACTCATTCCGCTGAATGATTGTATTAATCATCTGGCTAATTGGCTTGGCTGATATGCATCAGTGGGGCACTAATGATTCTTATGAGAGTGCTACATTTTTCAATACGGGATGACATACTTGCTTCATAATCACTGCTAGAAGGATTGTGTGTAATGTTAATTAAGCCCTCTAAAGTCGCTTTATTTGACCACAGAGCTGAGCCAGGATGAAACAAATCTTTCTATCTCGATTTCGGTTTGTTTGAAACAATCAAAGTGGCACCAAGTGCTTCTGTTTTTTAAAAACACAGCTTGTGGATACCTAATCTTTCTTGCATTCTTATTTTACCTGAGTATATATCCGCCAGCACATTATGCAATAACCTACACAGAGGCAGCATTGCTTTGAATGCATCACTGATGTATGTGTATGTAATTTCAGTTACGTAACTGTCTCATTAAAGTGACAGGAACTCTGCTTTGATACGGATGACTTGGAATGCAAGAGAAACCCAGGATAAACAAGTCTTTGCTAAGTCACTGTGGTGGGAGGGTGGCTGTTTTTTTTAAATATTATTATTCATGCTTCATCCCTCGATTCTTTACAGAAGTAAATCCCCACTCTGGTATTCTGTTACACACAGTTCAACAATGTACAGCAATCTTTTTTATGACTTTCCTCAAAAACAGTTTGCAGGCATGTTATTCCCTTCCCCTTCTTAAGGAATTTTCCTTGCCACACAAGTAATTTATAAACACTGCAGTAATTTTCTTAATATTATCAGGAAAGCATTTGTAAGTGACAATACAATACTAATTAAGAAAAATCTTTGGCATAAATTCTACCCACTAGGGAGACTATAAATGCAACCAAATTACTCAAGTAGGGTGCTGTAATTTGTCTGTCTGGCATAACCTGTTTGTTTACGAATCTCTACTAAATTAGTCTTCTAAATGTAAATTAGACAACAAGGTTTGTGTAAATGTTTTGGGAGTCATAAAAAAGTGCATTTCTATAGACGGTCAATTGAACGTGTAATGTAGGCCCACCCACATGTAATCAAATGCTGTCATCATCTTTGCACTTGCTTATGATAATGGCAGCTTATTGGGTGAGATGTTATCCTAATGGGGCATAATTGCCCTATTAAGTGCCATCATTACAATTTCTCCCTGCATCTCATAGTCAATTATTCCTGTTCCGTTAACACCATTATCTTTGTTATCATTGGTGCCATATGACCAATCAGCGACTGATGACTGACTGGGAAAGAAGCACTTTTTTATAAATGCTTTCACTGTCAAAGAGAAAAACTGTACTCTGTAGAAATAATAAAAGGGCCCTTGATGAGAATCTGCATTAGGAAGGCTCCTGAAATTTACTGTAAGACAGTTGCAGATTTGGAGAACAGACGTAAAGCAACTGTTTTAACACTATAACATTCTGGAATGGACTGTAGGTTTGTGGAGCCGCATCAGTTTCAAGTTGCCATTAAATGGAAGTAGCAACAGATCTTTTGTGATGTACATGTGATAGTAAAGTGCCCATTGAATCAAAATTAAGCCGGAAGTAGCAGGTCATCCTGGTACTTTTTGCATACTCTTTTATGAGTACTGTGAATTCAGACATACGTGTTTTGTCACATACCGTTTTTCGCCTACTATGTAGTAGTATTTGTTGCTGCTAAGATACTGAATTAGTACAGAAAGAATAGAAGTATGTTTGCTGACAGGGCTGAGACGATGCTAACGTTAATAGCATCTCAAGCGGTTAAAATGGTGTGATAAAAACACACTCAAGTCCGACTCAAATGTTTGATGTCATGATAGTTACCATCTATTTGGATTGGTTCATGTCCAGCTGGTTACTTTCATGCTTTCGTTATCCAGGGAAGTTGCACATAAGCTAATTGATATGTTCATGCAACACTTTTGCCAGTTTGTTCGTTCCTTAAGTGAACTTTTGCCTGTTTATTGATTAAACAAACTTTCTTGGCCCGCTGCATTGAATGCAACACATCTGATGTGTGAAACTTGTGAGTTGTAGTAGCCGTGATGCAACGTGGTGCTGCCACTGCCATATTTTGTTATTTTGATTAGATAATCATTAATGTTCTCAAACGGAAGCAAATTAATTGTCAGAGTATACATGTAATATTGTATGTAATTTCAGTGCTATGGACTTTGAGTAAATATTTCAAGATGGCCAGGGTGTCAGTTATGTCATGGCAGTGAAATAAACTATATATTATGCAGGATGACTAGGCCTATATCATGCATCCAGGTGCTCAAAGGTGATCTATTCTAGGAGAGATTCTTTTAAGACTGACATACATGAGACTAAATAAGTTATTACATTTCTGAGATGCTTTCATGTGTCACAGAAAGAGTGTTAAGGCAAATTTTGTAGGAAAGGAGAATAATCTCACAAGGCTCAGTTATGTTTTTTATATTTATCTGTTGAGAAATTCTTCTCACAAACTTTTGCATTCTTTGATCTTATGTCTATGTGTGTCATTTTTTAGGGAACATGGTTGTTTGTTTTTCCTTTTTACTCATGACACATATTTTTACACCAGTTTAGACACCTGACGTTAATGTAGCTTGTATCCAGCCAGTTCATCGTTTTATGTGAACAGGGTTAATTTGCATTACTAATTAGAGTTTCTTATTTGAAAGTATTTTGTGACATGCATAATTAGATTTTAATGATTTATTTTTTATTTTTTATTTTTTTAATGAAGTACACTTCTATTGAGGGATGGAACAGGTTTCGTAGGGATGGGATGTACACAGGTGTTTTGATGAGGAGACTGCTGGTAGCAAGAGGTGAATAAATGAGGGTTTTCTTGAAGACAGCGTTGGGGGCAGCCCTTGTGTGGATGAGACATTGACTTGCAGATGGTAAATGAGATCAAACAGAGGTGATACACTTATTAAACTCTGTTTGGTATCATACTTTATTTTCTATAACGAAAAAGAGATGGAGAAACAAAATTGTGTCATAGCTGTCAAGTTGGTCTCTACCTGTCAGGATCCTGCCCTCGCTGTCTTGTCTGTGTTTTTTTTTTTTGTGTCTGAGCACATGGCTCTATCTTTGTTGTTGTCTGCCATGTGCTCCTCCTGTCCTTGTTTCCCGTTGACACACCCCCTTGTTTAGTCCTCGTTTTCTGAGTGTTGTCACCCATCCTTCTAGTTCTCTCCTTGTTTGTCTGAGTGTTCTCACCTGTTCCTCGTGTTCTCCTGTCCTTTATATTGTTCTCCCTTTCCCTCTTGCGTTGTCAGTTCATTGTTATAATCTGCATGTTTGTTGGTACTATTATTTGTTGTGTTACTAAGTTCTCCCTGCCAGATAGATTGTAGAGTGTGGTTAATCTTCCTGTCTGTCTTCAGTCCTGTCCAGTTCTGTCCTGCAGGCTGAGCTACCGGTCTTCTCCCTTGATCTGCCATGCAGCTAGGCCTGTGCAGTGCCTGAGAGACCCCACGAGTGGGGAGTGGCCGAGCTTCGTGTTTCTGTCAGGCCACCTCTGCCAGCCTCCGCTCTCCATCTGCACAGCCTCCTCTCCTGACTGGCCTTCATTCATCCAGGCCAGGACCCAGCGGCCTTTCTCTCAGCCTGCCTGTCTGAGCCTTACCCCTGCCTACTGTCTGAACTGTGTTCACTCCCCTCCTCACCATCTATTGTCCTGTCAGTCGTGTTAATATACAGCTCATTTCACTTTTGAGTCCTCTCTCATAGAAACCGTGACGCTACCACTTGATATCGTCTCATCAAGTTCACACATTTTTTACTATCACTTGAATAATAAAAGTACAATAATACATTGACAATATGACACTGAAGACTGGAGTAATGGCTTCTGAAAATTCAGTTTTGACATCACAGGAATAAATTACATTTTAAAATATATTCTAATAGAAAACAGTTCTTTTAAATTTGTAAAATATTTCATAATATTACTGTTTTTAAGGTCTTTTTGATAAAATAAATGCAGTCTTAGTGAGGGTAAGATACTTTTTTGTTGTTGAAACATTAGGTGTAGTTCATCCAAAAATAAAAATTTGCTGAAAATTTACTTAACCATTTGGAGAAATTTAGCATTACATACCTTGCTCACCAATGGATCCTCTACATTAAGTGGGTGCGATTAGAATGAGAGTTTAAACAGCAGATAAAAAACATCACAATAATCGACATGCCTCCAGCCAATCGATTAATGTCCTGTGAAGTGAAATGCTGCATGTTTGTAAGAAACAAATGATTCATTAAGGCATTTTAATGTTAAACGTCACTTCTGGCCATAATGCAGGTATATCATCCATAATAATGCTTCCTCCAGTGAAAAAGTCAATCCCTTTTTGTCCTCTCACACCAAAAGCCACCAACATATTTAAAACAGTTTTAAATTTTTTTTTTCATATTTCTCTCCTGATTTAGACAAGATGACTTTTCCACTGGAGAAAGCAATGTCATGGATGAAGTACTTGTATTTTAGCTGAAAGCAACAGTTTAAATGTCTTAATGATACATTTGTTTCTTACAAGCGCACGGCTTTCCAATTCACAAGATGTTAATTGATAGACTGGATTACTTGTGGATTATTGTGATGTTATTATCAGCTGTTCCAATAAAGAAACAAACTCATCTACATCTTGGATGGCCTGTGGGTGAGTAAAATGCATTTGTTTGAAGACAATTTGCATGACATATTAAATATCTTATTTTTTGTCTTTAATGTCTTAAGCATCTTATCATTTTAAAGTTTACATCATCAGGACTTGTTGGCATTTCTGAAATAAGATGCTCATTCCTAGACTTCTGATAGGACATCCAGTCTTCCCCTGACCTCCAGCACACAAAGCACTCCGTCTGTTGCTATGCTTATGAGGATGAATCGCCATTGTTTGTGTGAAGTGATTTATGACACTGCTCTGCGAGTAAGTAGAATTGTTTCTGAGTTGAGTCAGTTGTGGTCTGACTGCATACCAGAAGCCTTGGCTGGAGGGTTACGACAACATGAAGTGATCAAGTGACAGGACCAGTCAAGTTTTATCATTTTTGGATCGCTGAGAAAAGCTGGTAATTCATTTTTTTTTCTTTTTTTGATGTACTAAAATACAAAAAACGTACATTAGGATTGAATTGTGGGTAAAAGTAAAAAGATGTTGTGCTCTTGAGAACATTCAGTTAATAAACAGTTTACATTTTTACAAACGTCTGTTGTGGCAAGGCGGTTGAATGTTCCAGGGTTCTGTTTAGTCCCATAATATAATATAAATCCAACTTTTATTTCCAGCTGTTTGAAGTGTGCAGGTGCCTTTAATGTCACATATTTTGGCAAATGCATTGCAGCATGTATAATATATATAACACAGCTTGATGTGTTGCACTGTAGGTTGTTTTTATGTAAATGTGCATGTTGTAGAATAGATAAGTGAGAAATCTGCTCTTTTTGTTAAGAATGTGACAGTGTCTGAAAGCCTAAAAAGGCAGAAAGTTTGAAAGACCACAAGACATGTCCAAATCCAATGTATGTGTGTCCTCCTGTCTGCTAAGATGCCTTTATCTGGTTGGTTTTTGAATAGATTCACTGCTTACTGTATGATGACCCACAATTCTGTGCGTGGGCCTTAGCAGTTGCTCAAAGAAGAGGTTTGACGGAGCTGTTGAATGGATTATATTTACAAATATATGTAAATTTATTGTCTTTGAAAGTCTTTAATTGATGTATGGGATTGGGAATCAACTTTCAAATCTGCTGTAAAATGCAGTTAAAAGAATGCCTCTTATTGAACATTGTGTATTTTATTTTGTTGTTTTATTTTTGCACACATTTTAAAACACTTCTCAAGTGTTCCTATCCATTCTATTGTGCCTCACAATTTTAAAACGCAAGGGTGTTCTGCATGCGAACAGCCCATATTATGTGTTCAGAACCTTTTGTAATATGAATCTTCTCAAACGTCCTGCATTCTAGTCACTCTTATGTGCCCTCTTACTGTGCTCTCTCATGCACACCGGATTTCACCCAACCTTTGTGACAGTCCTTACTTATTCCGTGCCTGTCTTCCTTCCATTTTCTGTTACTCTCCTCTTTTTCCTTCAGTACCTCCATCATCTGTCTGTTACCTAACAGAACAGAAAATTGCAATTCGCCAGCAATTTTCCCCTCTGTGGAGCATGGATGAAGTGTTCGAAGGAAGGCCTCAATTCTCTCTTAGCCTTATATCTAGCACTGCATCATATAGTCGACAGCCTCCGCGATCCTATCTTTTATTTATCTGTGTCAGTATGTCACACTCCTCTTTGTTTAAGTTACTCCTTTATTTATTCATTTTTGTGGACAGAGATAGGTAGTCCATCACCGCTAATACCTTTCTGATTTATCGCAGGTGTAGTTATAGATCCTACAATTTACATCCATTTCACTCTCCCCATTGTGCCTTTAGGGTCACTGTTGGTGGAGGAGTGCAAATCTGTAATGTTGTTTCCCAAAGTGTGCTTGCTCATCCTCACCCCTTTGTCCCATCTATCAGAATGCAGTGGCTACTGCGAGCACATGTGGGGTGGGACTCAAGAGGACACGGGCTCATAGGAAGCCATTGACTCGTGAATAACCTCTATGTGTTTGCGTAGGAAGACATCAGAAACCACAGACACAATAAAGGATGCAGACAGCAGCCTGGCTTTAAATCTCTATACAAAGGAAGGACCTCTCCAATAGCGCTGTGGTGTGACTTGCACTTAACAAGTGCAGCTTGTGTCTGTTGAGTGGCAGGATGGACTAACACACGCCACGTTTGTGCTTGCGTTTGTGTCATCTGGTTATTTTGCATTCTGCAGCTGTCATTTTGCATTTTTACGATTCGCAGTGTTTAAATGTACATGCATAAAGGCTGCCGAGGACACATGTTGACTGAACTGCTCCAAAAGCAATTAATGACTAGACTCTTCATGTTTTAATAAAGATGCAGAGTAAAACCATTAACAGAAAATACAAACATCCCAAATCAAATGATTTAAGTATGTGAGCTGACTCTGAATTCTGATTGGATGAGCAGCTTTCAAAGCAGCTGTAAAATGAAAATAAATGCACACCTGTAATCGCTCATTGTTTATGAATACAGGGAGTTGGTATGAATGAACTATATTACTTGGTGGAAGAATAGTTTTATTTTATTATTTTAATTTGTTTTGTGTAGACTGATACTGTGTGTTAAGTGATTCTGTGTATGAATGCAAGAAGTTGGTTTAAACCACCCGTTGCCTTAAAATTATTAAGTAAATAATAATAATAAAAAAATAGGTTAAGTGAATTGTCAAGTTCACTTAACTTATTTTTTAAAATTATTATTTACTTAAAAAAATTTAAGACAACGGGTTTCCTCAATTTGTTTATGTTAAGTCAACTTATCACTTTTTACAGTGTAGGAAACCCGTCGCCTTAAAATGATTAAGTAAATAATAATTAAAAAACATAAGTTAAGTGAACTTGACAATTCACTTAACTTTTTATATATATATATATATATATATATATATATATATATATATATATATATATATATATATATATATATATATATATATATTATTTGCTTAATAATTTTAAGGCAATAGGTTTCCTCAATTTTTTTTAATTTAAGTCAACTTATCACTTTTTAAAGTGCATATATTTGTTGGAAGAATTTTTATTTAATTTAATTATTTTTCTTTTTTTATTTATTTTATTATTTTGTAACAAGCATTTCAGTGATTTTACTGTCTTCATTTATTTTTCCATTCTTACTACTTTATTTTAACATCTTTGAGTCAGATTTGAACTATTCTGTTCAGTTTCAACTAATTCATATGCAGTGTCAATAGCTCTATCAGTATCATTTTCTGTATTCTCAGTCTTGATCATAATATTACCGGTTTTCTAGGCTATGTTCCCTATAGCACTTCCTTGTAAAGATGTTAGCCAAGTCTGCTTAAATTAATAAATGTAAAGTCTTATGCCCACAGGCAGCTCTAACAGGTTGGAGGGGCTGCCTGCATGCAGACTGAAGTTGAAGCAGATTGCAGGCATCTGGCATGCCAATGTTGTATGCTTTCCCCCCTTAGAGAGTGAACCTGCTGTAGAAGTCCTCCAGTCCCAGACAAAAGCACTCAATCATGGTATAGTGTTGTGCTGAGGTCGGGGTTTTGGCCCCTGACCTTCATTTCACTCCCGCAAAATATACACTTGGGGTGTTGGCAGCATAAGTTTATTACAATCCTTAAATCAAGCTACTCACAATGTTGCAATGCATGGAGTGAGAGCTTTGATTTTGTGGTTTTTTAAAGGAGCAGCTGTTAGGAGTGACATTTATATGCACAAGTTCACCAAAAGTTTACAATAATTTATATATCTTCATATAAATATTTTATAGTGGGCCCAGAAAGTATTTGGACTACCAACTGGTTTCAAAGTGATTTTTGAGGATATTCAGTTTCACACAGAAGAGTAACTACAGGTGAATTTCATCACATTAACTATAAACATTAGTTAGACGAGACCGCTTTGGTCTTGGCCATAGTGGAGTTTTGAGTGTGACTGTTTGAGGTTGTGGACAGGTGTCTTTTATACTGATAACGCGTTCAAACAGGTGCCATTAATACAGGTAACGAGTGGATGACAGAGGAGCCTCTTAAAGAAGAAGTTACAGGTCTGTGAGAGCCAGAAATCTTGCTTGTTTGTAGGTGACCAAATACTTATTTTACCGAGGAATTGACCAATTAATTCATTAAAAATCCTACAATGTGATTTCCTGGATTCTTTCCCCCCATTCTGTCTCTCATAGTTGAAGTGTACCTATGATGAAAATTACAGGCCTCTCTCATCTTTTTAAGTGGGAGAACTTGCACAATTGGTGGCTGACTAAATACTTTTTTGCCAAACATTTATAATAACTAATTTCAGTTTTAGTTATCTTAGTTATAAAGATATGTTATCAGTATTGTATATCAAAGAAATATGTTTTTTCTTATGAAACATGTCATTTACATATTTCAGAGTATGTTAAATGCTGGTAATTATAATATATGCCAACATGTGGCCTGTGTTGCCAACTCTGGTTATTACTTGTATCATACTGTGTTGCATGTGATTGACAAGCTAATCAGCTATAAATTACATCCAGCTTTTGCTTTGTGAATGGAAAATATTTATCCACAAGCTCTGAAAATATAATCAGTCTGTTAATTTAACCAGAATGCGTGAACAAAATGCAAAACCAAGATGTTTTCAGCAGCTGTGCTGTAAAAACTTGTCATGTTTCTGACTTTCCTTGCAGGACCCAAGCTTTGCAGCCTTCCTCCTTGACAAGCTTCAGACTGAGGAATGGCCTCCGAGGGGCTGCGGTGCCCAGAGCAGCTGTGAAGTGTGTGGAACCCCCCTTCACCACCTGAGGCGCCTGGCACTCCACTCTGCCCTGGGGCTAGCGTTCGACGACATGCCTGACCTGCAGCCCGGACCCCTTTCTGGCCTGCTGCCACCACGTGTGGCATCTCACAGTTCCATCTCACCCTCTGCTTCCTGGGAATGGCCCACACAGTGTTCTCCAGTTTCTAGCAGTCAAAAATTTACCGGGCATCCATGTGGTCCACAGTCCAGGGAGAAAACGCAGGAAATGGGGTGGAATCAAGATGGAGCTGCGAAAGTGGGTGGCAAACGGACCTGTTTGGCCACGGTCACTCCAATTCCTCTACATGCTCAACACTACCTTGAGGGAGTGTGGCATGTGACAAGCACCTCAGAACATCTTCGCTCATTGGTAAGAAAGAGTTGCTATTCTAAAGCCATATGTTATGCAATCTGAATATTCTATTTTTGAAGTTAAAAACTATTTACTGTGAAAGTGCTGATTAGAAAGCATCTTTCTTAGTAAGTATTTCAACCTCTTTATGATCAAGAGTGTAGAAAAGATCTGAAAAGTGGGAGGGACACAAGTGAGTTACACTCATGAATATTAATTTTGTTGCATCAATGTAATTAATATTTAATAGACCCACTAGTCCTGTTAAATTTGCTGAAGTGCAAGCTTTTGGCAGGGACTGAATGAAAAAAATTACCCTTTGTACGTACAAAAATTTCAAATTTATAAATAAACTGCTGTTTGGGGTTGGTAAGGTTGTCTTTTTTTTAGTTACACTTTATTTTAAGGTGTCCTTGTTACAGTGTAATTATACATTTCAGTGCCTGAGTAATATTAATTAACTACATGTACCTACTATATGGTTAGCTTTAGGGTTTGGCTTAGGTTACTTGCATGTAATTATTCAATTACATCTGACTTCATCCTAAACAAAACAAACAAACAAACAAGCAAAAAAAAACTTTGTTTCTCTTTACTTAATCCCCAATCTAGCTTGTACTTATTTGAAAAATGTCTGAAACTTGATATTATGAGCACTTCCTGTCTATTTGCCTCTTTAGGATGAATCGCTTGATGTATTCCCCAAATTGTCGGTTGCTTTGGATAAAAGCGTCTGCTAAATGAATAAATGTAAATGTAAATAATATTAAGTACATGTAACTTATGTAACAAGGACACCTTAAAATAAAATTTATCTTTTTTTAATTCTGTGACTTATGATAAATTTATTAGGCTTCATATTAAAAGCTGAATGTATTTGTTGAAAATATACAGTAATATTACGAAATATTATTACAATTTAACATAGCTATTTTCATATTTTTTTAATATGTAATTTATTCCTGAGATGGCAATGCAGAATTTTCAGCAGCCATTATTGCAGGTTAGTGTCACATGATCCTGCAGAATTAATTCTAATATGCTTTTTTTGATGTTCAGGAAACATTTTGTTTTATTGTCAATGTTGAAAACAGTTTTGCTGCTTAGTATTTTTGTGGACACCTCTATTTTTTTCAAGGCTTCTTTGATAATTAGAAGATAAAAAAAAAAATTAATTTAACTTTTAATAACTGTAGAAATCTTTTGTAAGTTTATAAATGCCTTTACTGCAAATTTTTGATCAATTTAATGAATCCTAGGTGAATTAAACTATTGTTTTTTTTTTATTATTACTGCGTTTTTGTTGATTTATTTTTTTATTACTACATTCCCAAATTTCTTAGTGTTCAAGTGGCTATATATCCAAATCTGAGTTAAGTTAGTTGTACAAACTGTAATTACTGTAAAAAAAAGAGATTTACAGAGATATCTCTGATGGTCCTTGGGTCCAATTGCCCACCAAGGCCACTGTCTGGGTTGATTCTGCTGAGGGCCTTTTGGGCCACAAAGCACATCATGGTTGCATTGCAAATATAGAAGTCTGTGTGATTATGGTCTAGTGATTTGATTTATGGTTTCACCTTGAGCAGAATTATTTATTAGCTTTCATAAAGGAGTCCCTCATCACAGGGTTTATGTGACTATATTTATGCCATTATGGAGCTCATGTCCAGTTCAGGGCCGAGGATCAGGCTGTTATGACAGGACTCAAGAACCCTTCTCAGAGAGAATAAGATATTAGCTTTTTAATAATATCTGTCTCAGTCAGATGGTAGTGTTCTGGCTTAAGGAGACTTAGTCAAACAGAATGTTTTAAAGGTAAACATAAAACAGTCCAAGAGTGCACATCAATTAGGCCAAAAAAGCTCAATGTAGGTCAAAGATCAAAGTAGGCACACCACAGCTCCAGAGATACAGAAGTATTTAATTATGTTCTCACCACAGGTGACGTTTCGAGCTTAAACGCTCTTCATCAGACAATGAACATGCATGACAATTCCCTTATATACACAACACTAAATCACATGATTGCCCACATGACAAAAAAAATAAAATAAAATAATAATAATAATAAAAATAAAATTGGGCAATCAACAAATCATGCAGGAAAAGGGCAAAAAGCAATTCAAATAAAGGTGAAAACAGCAATAAATTACAAACACCAAATATATTTCACTAAATACCTGACTGCAAAACATTCTAAATTAAACTAAAGAAAAAATGCAAAACATACATCCAAAACAAAACATAAAATAACATCAATCTTACCATCTAAATCTTTACAATAATTAAAGAAAAGGGCGATTATCAAAATCTTCATTGAGACCATTGGGAGATAAAGTATTCAAAGTAAAGTATTCAAAGTGCTTTTAGTCACAATGGATGTTGAAGCTTTATATACTAATGTCCCTTTTGAAGGGGGTTTACAAGCAGCAGAATATTATTTAAATCAACGTGCTCATTAGGTCCCTAATACTGCTTGTTTAATATTTTATTAGTATTATTATTTTATTTTTTTGTAATGTGGGCAATCATGTGATTTAGTGTTGTGTATATAAGGGCATTGTCATGTATATTCATTGTCTGATGAAGAGCGTTTAAGCTCGAAACTGTGTTGAGAACATAATTAAATACTTCTATATCTCTGGAGCTGTGGTATGCCTACTTTGATCTTTTCGTCCTTAAAGGTAAACATATAAATAGATGTTTTTCAAAAATGAGATGCCTTTTTAGGAGTTGCTTCAAGGTTATCATGGACATCTTAATTGATTTTGCATGCTGTGAAAACATGTGTGGCACATCAGGAAGGCAAAATGGACAAAATTCCACAACCACAGATGTAAGTCCTCAAAAGAAACAGTAACAATTTGAATATTTCACCTTTGATATGCTGAGTGCTGAGTGACTTAGCATTAGCCAGACATTATTATCAGGTATTGTAGATTAGCCACTGCTTGTCTTATGCTGGCCTTCTCGGTTCTACTTGACCTTCCCGTCAGGAGATTGAGCATTAAGTCATCTTGATATGGAATGCAATTTAATAGGCATTTGGATGGCTTGCGGTGACCCCCATTATCACAGATGAGCCATTTGTCATGGCTGATGCTTAGAGAGATGAATAAGATAAAAAAAACTTAAGCACTGTGAATGTGAGTTACCCCTAGTTTTATGCACTTTATGAAGGAAGGAGACATGTTTGAGAGGATGCAGATGTGCTTGTGAGCTCACTTCTTTCTCTTGTCAATAGTAACTTGGAATGTCAAGGTTTCCATGGAAATGCAGCATTCAAGCCATAAAGTGTTGATCGGAGAGAGTGACCTTGCCTGCATAGTAAGCATAGAATTTGACCAGTCAATTTCTCAATGGATAATTAGTTCTGAATATTCAATCTTGGAAATCTGTATGCTACCTGTCATCATATATTAATATTTACATAGATGATTTACATAGATGATGTACTATAACAAGTCATACTAAGCAGCATGTAGCACTTATGAGCACAGTAAAACTGCACATTTTAGAGTGGCCTTTTATTTAGACAGATTTGTGAACAATATTTGAGAGAAATAGGCCTTTTGTGTACATAGAAAAAGTTGAGTTCAGCTCATAAAAAATGGGGGTAAAAACAAAAGTGTTGCGTTTATAATTTTGTTCAGTGTATTTCAATTTATTCTATTTTATTTAGTTATTTAGTGTGAAATAGTGTGTTGTCTATAGGTATTTTTTATTTTATTTTATTTTGCTATTTAGTGTCAAAGTGAGTTGCCTCTAGTCATTGTAGTGGTTCGTGTTAACAGTCTTTATTTTATTTTTTGTTATTTAGTGTGAAATAGTGTGGTGTCTATAGTTATTTTATTTTAAGTTTTTTTTTTTATTTAATTTTTAGTTACATTTATTTTATTTTATTTTTGTTATGTGTCTGTTTCTGTTCAGTTCTGTTTTGACCTTATTTGGTAGTTCCTGTTCTGATTTAGTTAATTCGTAATCATCATTTAGTCCTGTCACCTGTGTTTAATTAATGATCTAGTTTGCTCTATTGTTTCCGTTTCCTATATAAGCATTCAGTTTAGTCTTTGTCCCTGTCTCGTCTTGAAGTTTCGTTAATGCTGCTTACCTGGAGTTTTCTTCTGTTTCTTTTAATAAAGTTGAATTTTGTTTTGTATCCCCTGTCTGCCTGGGAAAGCATACCGTGACAATTTTATAGTGTGACATAGTTTGATGTCTGTTAGCAGTTTGTGTTACCTTGAGATTTATGCATCATAAATCTTTATAATAAGTTATGGATACATGCAAGTTCATCAAGCTTTGGAACAACGCTCTGAAGGACTTGATATTTTTATATCCAGTCATAGTTACAATGACTGGTCACTGGATGAAAAATATAAGATGAAAAATAGAAAATAGGATGTCAAACATATATATATATATATAAAAATCTGTGTGTAAAATATGGACACATCATGGACACATTCATGCAATACATATTTATATATCTGAACCATTGCACATGACACTTCATAAGTCACCTTAACGTTTCATAAGTCACTTTTGCATTGCCACTTTAAAATTTTTATATATATATATATATATATATATATATATATATATATATATATATATATATATTTTTTTTTTTTTTTTTTTTATGCCCTTATTTGTACAGTTTATTTACTAGTTAAATTTATTTTCTTTTGTATTTCTTCTTATTAATATTTTTTAAGGTCACTGGCTGCCGTACAAGCATTTCACTGCATATCGTACTGTGTATGACTGTGTATGTGACAAATAAAATTTGAATTTGATTTGATATTGTTAGTAAGTATAACATGAAATTCTTGATGAAAGATGGGCTCACTGGCATCGAGTTGGAATGAATGACTTGTGTATTGTTTTTTCAATGTCAAGAAGTTTGCATTTGGTAGTCCTCATTTAACACCTCTGCATAATACAGAATATTGTAGTAAAGAAAAGCTGACTGGCCCTGTGTCAAAGAAGCACAATGGATGCTGTCTTCCCCCTCATCTCACAGGGTATGAAAAGCAATTAGACCTTGAAAGTCACAGCACATCCAAACCAGACAGAAACACAAGGCTGTTGGTACCCTGGAGAACGTTTCCACCCTTGAAGACAAAGACATTGTGCCATGAATTTCAATAGAGCCATATTTGACAAAGTACTTTGTCCTTTTTTTATTCATAAAGGTGTTTTTTTCATGTTTTGTTTTGTATACTTCAGCATTGTGCAGACCATAGCCCATAATACACATTTAGGAGACTGCAAAGCTGCGTCAAGAAAGCAGGGATGGAAAGTCATATCTTTCATCCATACATCCCGCTTAGTATAATATTAGCTTGGAGGCAGCTAGAGGCATCCAGCCCGTGTGTTTCTGTAGTGTAGGACAGGCCTCATCAGCTTGTCCTCAGGCCTAAGTGACACCCGCGGCCCACTAATGGGCCTCCTCTGGCAGCCGGGCTCTTTTAAAGCCTTGAGGAGGGCCGCACAAGCTTTATTTGAATGTGTGGAGGGAGCCAAAAGTGCAAATTGTCAACAGATGGGACTGCAGTCTCACCTGGGGTGAAAAAATGGCACCTGACGTCCATCTGGGATGGTTGTCTGCTAGACTGCACATGCTGCCCTGCTTTAACTTGGCAGTGGTCTCATTCTGTGAAGGACGATAAGGGCCTCTTCTGCAACACTCAAAAACAGCGGACCGAGTTTAACAATTTAATTTCCTTTCCTGTGCTGTCATGCAGTGGAGAATCACTCATTATTTACAGTGATTTTTTAATAGTAAGGCAGTAAGGTTGTATTTGAGTTGGTAACAGGGTTTAAGAGTTTATAAATTGTTTTGTGGCCAGCAGATTGCTGTTGTCTGACAACATTTAATATAAGCTGATAATTAATAGCGTTTCAGAGGGGCTGCTTTCTCCTGTCACCACTTGTGCTAGTGAATGCTCTATAAATGTCAAAGTTAAAGTCCAATGTGACCTCTTCACTGTCACTGAGCTCCATCTGCTGCTGGGTTTTATTGGAACACAGCTGTGCCTATCTAACACACTCTTGTGAGCCTGTGTGCATGTGTGTGTGTGTGTGTGTGTGACAGAGAGAGAGAGAGCACAATGTTGCACTACGAAATGAAAAGCCCTGTATTGAAATGTTGACTACAGGGAAAGGTCATTATGCAGTTTACCTTAATTTGACAAACTCAAATGGATTGTCATGGCTGTTCTACAGATAGCAAATTTGTTTGATGGATGAGCCCCCTTATTTCCACTGGCTGATGTATCCAAACTTACACTGTAAAAGTTATTCTTAAGGTGAGGGAATAATGCTGAAATAACCAAAGAATCACTTTGATTGATTATTCATTTTTGTTTTGTTTTTTTTATTTACTTTTTTGAAGTTTCAACATATTTCAGAAACAAGCAATCGAAACGTATGTACATCGAAACACTGCAATATACTAAGTCTAACCAACATGAAAAGTAAGTGAGCATTGAGCAAGTGCTTAACTGATTCATTTTTGGACTTCAAATAAGCCTGCATTTTAAACAATTGTGATGTTCAGTCCAATTTGCCTTCTTCCCAGAATACACTGGCGAACAATCAAGCAATACATATTATTTATTAATGCCTCAGTAGTTCATGTATTGTATTTTTTGCTTATTTGCCAGTTTACATGTTTTTTGGTCACATTTAGCAATTTACATTGTGATGTTAGGATGAGTTTGTTCATTTGCTAAAAATGAGTTGATTCACATACCGCATTCACAAGTCTCTGTGTAGACATTTAAAGCATGAAGAGTGTGTAAATTTCTCATAGAATACATGACAAACATTTAAAATGCTGAATGAAACTGGATTATTTCAAATCAAATGAAACAATTTGCATAGAGCTGTTATGAAATTGGCAGAATTCAGGAAATGTTCTTGTAGTTACTTTAAAGGGGTCATCGGATGCAAAATTCACTTTTCGAGTTGTTTGAACATAAATGTGTGTTGGAAGTGTGTGTACACATCCATCCTATAATGATAAAAATCCACCCAGTGTTTTTTTTTAAATCCCTATTTTAAAATCCCCTTTCTCAAGTCAGGCTGTTCTGAGGTTCCTGTCAGAATGATGTAGTTCTGTACAGTCTGTAGAACCTCAATGAACAAGACCAAACAATTATAGAATTTCACATACCGAAGGCAAAACTGAGAAGATTCCCTTCTTGAACATGTGCGAGTCAGAAATTGACCAAGCCTACTGACGCCTCCCTGTCTAGAGGACAATCGTCTTATCATTTCATGAGACCCATAAAACAATGATAGATTTGAGGAGAACATCTGGCTGCCTTTAAAGAACAGAATTGTCAGTGTTGTTCCTGACCGGTATACCATAAATAAAGTTGAATAAACATAAACGTGGGTGGACCCAAATCGGGCCGTTTAAAATGGACACAAAAGCTTTGTTCATTGCTTGCTCACTCGCTGACTTGCTTAAAACTTCAGCTTCTCATATACCATCTGGCAAGAATCCACACATGCCTCCAAGTTCCGACCAAATAAACTTTAACACCTGAAGCCGTAAGAACTCCAAACAAACTTCCTAAGAGCGTCATCACGTCACAGAGAAGCCAACCTATCACCGAAGGGCATCCCCACTGACCTCACGCACGTCATCAACAGCAGCCCCGGAGGTTTCCTTGGACCATGCGGGAACATGTGGAAACACCAGATCAACCCAACCCAGAGCAAACAACTATCTTCATCTTACTGAGCTGGCTACATTCATCTTTAAAAGTAAAGATAACTAGCAAATAGTGCTATACTTTAAGTCTTCAAATCGCAACAATTCATTGCCTGCAGCGTGTATGTGTGTGTTTTGTTTTATTTAGCTTCGTTGTATTGTAGAGTAACAGTTAGCAAATAAACTTTGATTCATTTATAAAGAAAGCTTCCGTCTTCTGTTGTGTAATATTCATGCCAAAACTTTGCCCAGATCCGCTACCTGTGCTCATAAATTTACCCAACCAATTCTGTATTATTACCGTGGCCACAAAATAAACAGAATTGTTAAGATATACTGATTTTAATGCTCGTTGGAAGATCGTTGATAAAGTATAAATTAGACGTTTTGATTAATATAAATTAATCAAATCAATATTGAATGCCTACGATTCGATTTCCTAAAATTAAAATAATAAAATAAGAGTTAATTCTTACAAGGCCCCTCCCACGATAGTTGACTGACAAGACCGTCTTACCTTAGACCCACCCCTGAGTGAGCTGAGTGAACTGTAAACAGTCCGACCGCCATTGTGTTGACTCCGGTGCAGGGGAAAACAAGAATGTCTCCAATTAAGCGATTGAGGCGTTTTGTTGTTGGATGTAATGATGAATATAGAAGTCGTCATTTGCTCCCGACATCCGAGCCGCTGAAGACACAGAGGATTGACGTTACTTTCGATTTGAAGTGAATGCGCCGATCCCCAATCTGCCTAAATGCGTCTATGTTCTGCGTCTATATCATTTGTGATCCAGCCTCACCTACAGAAGAAGCGAGTATAACATTTTTTTATGAATCTTTGCAAATCGACTTTCCTAATAATGCAGGGGGGTCAACAGAGCTCATTAGCATTTAAAGGGACATGGACTATAATGGCTTGCTAAAAACAGAGCTGATTTTGACAGGTTTAATAAGGTGTTATTTTACACTACCATTGAGAAATTTTAACCAAAGTATGTTATAGACTTTTAATTAAGACCCTAAAGAATCATATCAACTTGTGAAAAATGGGCATCTGATGATCACTTTAAGTAAGTAACTATTTCAGTGACGGGAGCTTTGAAGTATGGAAACTTAACATTTTAAGTTCACTCAAGACATTTTCTTAAAATACACTACACTGTTCAGTTTGGGTCTGTAAGATGTCAGATTTTGGGTCAGAAAGATTCAATGAGAAAGCTGATTTTTTAGCAGCCATTACTCCATTCTTTAGTGTCTTTCAGAAATTATTTTAATGCTGTTTTGCTGCTTAAGAAACATTGTGCAGCGTAATATTTTGTGGAAACCATGATAGGCTACATTTTTCGGGATTCTTGGAAAAGTTCAAAATAACCCCATTAATTTTCAAAATAAATTGTTTGTAACATGGCTTTAATTTCAGTTTTGACCAATTTATTGCATCCTTGAATAGAAGTCTTAATTTCTGAACAGAAATCATACTGACCCAGAAACTTTGGAAAAGTAGAATAATCAGGAAAATTAATTCATGTAAGCTTGTTGCCTTCATGTTTTAATGTTTGATTTCTACAAATGCATATTTTTTTTTAGTACAGTATAATTAGTTCAAATGAACACAGCCTGTCCATTCTTATCTCAAATCGTCCCTCTTTTGGTATCCTTCTGGGCTCTAATTGTGGACCCTGACATGAAACTGTAATTACAGCTGGAGTGAAGGGAGGTAAATTAGCACACAGCCATGGTGGGTGTTTGAGATGAGTCTCTCTGGAGCAGAAGACACTGCACATGTGTGCGAGAGATTTTTCTATGCTCGTTATCTCTACATCAATCTGTCAGCAGATCACAGCTATTCCACTTTTCCCAGATTCTGTTGTATCTATTCATGCCTTCTCATTTGCCCTCTCTCCTTGTGCATTCATGAGTACATGTGTGTATGCGTGTGCTGCCATTTACTACTTGCTCTCTTTTCTTTTACGTGGAAAATTCGAATTAAAACTTACATTACGAGCACATGTACATACTGAGGATGCATAGATGAAGTTATTTTAAGATGTAGAGAAAGCTGCCAGATCAGTGTTCATTCCAGGGCTATCATGTGCCTATTTGTTTTATTTGAGGGGACAACAGTGAGCGTCCTGGCTTACTTGGTGCCCTAGATGAAATAACACATGAACAAAGAGGTTATTTACAAACTTAATGGTTTATTGGGAAAGTGTATGATTTGCTAGACCAGTACTACAATTTTAAATTCAGCAAGCCTGGGAAGCGGAACTCTTGTTTTTTTTGTTTTGTTTTGTTTTGTAATTGTACACTGTAAAAATGTTTGTAATGAAAAAATGGGACAATAACATCTGTTAATTGTTAACTGTAAATTATCTTATTATACATATAATTGTGAAAAACTAAATGGTTTAACATCACATTATACTTTTACTGTAAAATAATGTCAAATGTATGGTTTCTGCAAGTACAAGCTATTAATTACCAGGTCATTTTAATTTTAAGTTAAAAACAGTAAAAGGACATTCCCAGTACTTTCAGAAATCAGAAGTCATTCCCAGAAGTCCCTGATAGAATTTATGTTTAATATAAATGATATTATATAATTCGAATAATAAGTCTTACATTTTCAGTTATCTGTTACTTAGTTAATGTTCATTGCATTATATTTTATGGACAGGCCTCTCATCGTGTTTCTTTCTATTTTACCGCCTGTATTATATTGGTTATCTGTACATTTAAAGGTAAAGAGCAGATTTTGGTAGTTCATGTAGGTAAGTATTAACTTTATATGAAATATAGAGTCATCATACATAGTAAAAAATTCAAGTGCCAATATGCCATACTTTAAAACATGAAACTGACATTTTTTTTTACTGTCAATTTCTGGCACCCATAGTTGTGGCTTTTTTTTAAATGATAAATTTAATAAAGAGTAGCTTTGACATTTTCTTAACTCTGTGTTTAAAGTCATACATGACAGGTTTCAAGCAACTTGAGTGTGGGTGACTTTTATTTTGCTTTAATTTGAAGCAAATGAATTGCAGAAGGTGCAACTTATGCAATATTTATTGAAGTTGGGTTACAAAAGACTGGGCTTAGAAGTCTGAAGGGGCTTGAATGAGCATAACGCTTCTGTTTGGTCCCTGTACCTTGAAGAAGACTCATTTCTCACTGTTTGAAAGCTCACTAGCTGCTCCTACATAACAAATAGCAGGTGCATTTGATCTGGAGCTTCTTATTAAATTACTCAAGGACAGTTCCTGGAGTGCCTCTCTCAAGAGTATAGATTTCTAGTATTTTTTAGTTAGTATGTGATCTTTGCTAGGTTTCCATCAGCCAATAGCCTAACACCACTGCATTTATATGAAAAAGATACCCATAAAGTGTGGATGATTGGCGTTATAGCAGTTCTAAAGAGAAAATGGTTTTGCCAAAATTATCATTACTACTGAGAAATGGCTTCATGTTTAGTTCATGGGCTGCTTGGCTGAATTCACATTACTTCTGCACAAGTAGCTATTGTCTTTTTGACACCAGTATCCCACAGGATTTCATTACTTTACAGCAGGCTGTGCTTGTGGTATTATGGAATGTGTTTGTAATCCTGTTAGCCAAAGACTGAGCGAAGTAAAAAAGCTGTAAAACACACTCTTCAGCAACCTACTCTCCTCCAGACACAATCGTGCCATGACCGCAGTGTTTATCTGGTAGAAACTAGAGCAAAGGCACATTTAATCAACAGGGTGGTGAAAGGATTATAGGTAAACTTTTTTTGCCATTAGACTCGTTAGCATTTCATCACTTTTCTTCAGTGAGGGATTAATCCTGTGGTTTGCTTTGTTTTGTAACAAAACTATTTAGGATAGATATAATATGGATATATATCTAAGTATACAAGGATATACAGTATATATACAGTGCCCTCCAGAAGTATTGGAACAGTAAATACAAAATTGCTCTGTTGGCTGTGGAGTCAAGACATTTGCAAATATGATTAAAACTAGACAAAACTACAGAATGTCACATTTTTTATTAGCCTTTTCAACACATACCTGTTTTACCAAATAAAAAGAGCAGCACTTTTAGAGTTCATCCCACTCATTGATGTGAGCATAAGTATTGGGACAGTTGAATATAAGGCAGATATAAAAGATTAAAAGCTATTATTTAGTTGCAGATCCCTTGTGCACAATCACAGCAGTGAGTCTGTGACCCATAGACATCACCAGACTCTTGCTCTCATCTTTTGAAATACTTTTCCCAGCCTTTAATGCAGCCAATTCCAATTGTTTTGGGGAGTTTCTGCCTTTACTCTCCTCTTCAGCTGGTGAAATTCTTGTTCAATCGGATTTAAAATTGGAGAATGCCTTTGTGCATTTTAAGACTTTCCATTTCTTTGCCCTTATAAATTCCTTGACTGAACTGGCAGGGTGTTTTGGGTCATTGTCCTGATGCAATATGAAGCACTTCCCAATGAATCTGGTGGCATTTTCTTGAATAATGGTAACCATTGGCAAGATGGTTTTGTACCCTTCCAAATTCATTCTGATACTGTCATCATACATTAAGTCATCAGTAAAGTTGAGAGGGCCTGTTCCAGAGACAGCCATGCATGCCCATGCCATGATGCCACCTCCACCATGCTTTACAGATGAGGCTGTATGCTTGGGATCATTTGCAGTTCCCTTTTTTTTTTTCTCCAAATTTTTGCTTTCCCATCACTTAGATAAAGGTTCATCTTTGTCTCATCGGTCCATAAACACAGTTCCAAAGCTCTTCTGGCTCATCTTTGTGCTTTTTTGCAAACTTCAATCTTGCCTTTCTATTTTTGGTGCTGGTCAAAGGTTTGCATCTTGCTGTGTAACATCTGTAATTCTGTGTCAAAGTCTCCTGAGGACAGTAGATTGTCAGAGCATCACCCCAGCTTTCTGGAAGTTCTGGTTTCCAAACTCTTGATTTCTCCATGCCCTTTATTTTTGCTATAGCTCTAATTGACTTCCTCTTTTCTTTTAGCATCCAAATTGCTTACTTTTCTCTCAAAGTCAGCTCCCTCATCTTCATCCTGGTTTGTGTGTGTCATCATCGAATGCAAGATTCAGAATACAGAAGTAATGGATATAACTGATACGACACATTCCCTGCATTTATCTGAAGAATTAATGTAACAGGACACAGCTGATCACTTAGAAAGACCTGTGAGGCAACTGTCCCAATACTTATGCTCACATCAGATACAGGGATTAAACTCTAAAAGTGCTGAACTTCTTAGCTGGTAAAACATCTATGTGTTGAATCAATAATAAAATATGACATTCTGTAGTTTTGTCTCATATTCATCTATTAATCATATTTGTAAATGTCTTGACTCCACAGCCAACAGAGCAATTTTGTCTTTACTGTTCCAATACTTGGAGGGCACTGTATCTAAGAACTTATACTATATTCCATATGTTCTCTGAATGTGAATGAAGTTAACTTTAAGTTAAAATAGTCAGAAAAATTGTCAAAGTGTTCTTGAGGAGCCAACTTATTCCTTAGATGATTACTGCTGTCTTCTCCATAATGCCATCCAGCTTATGTTTTCCCCCCATGTCCTCAGTTATGATGGTTCATTTGCTTTGATCATCACTTCTATACATTTATAATAATCTACACACTTTTTCTGGTCATACTAAGTCACAATTCGGTCATCATTTACTCACCCTCATGTTATTCCAAACCTGTGTGATCTGCTTCTGTGTTTTTTGTCCATAAAGTGAAAGTCAATGTTGTTTTCAAACTTGAATAGACAGATAAACAGTTGAAACATTCTTCAAAATATCTTCCAATGTTTTCCGTTGAAGAAAGTAAGTCATACAGGTTTGGAACGACATGATGGTAAATGATGACAGAATTTTTATTTTTGGATGAATTATCCATTTTTACTACACTATTTGTTCTTTTGTGATTTATTTCCCAACAGAGTCCAACTGTAGAGAAGGACAGTTTGGCAACTGTAGCTTCCAGGTCCAGTCAGGCCAGTGCTGTACCTTTGGTTTCTCCATCAGGACATAAACCGAGTCACCATAACCAGCCAACCATCCCACCAGCAACCCAAACCAGCACAGCAGCCTCATTCTTCCTCAGGTAAGCCTAAAAGCCTGTTGGGGATGTGATTTGCACGGTGCACAGCCATCAATTCAGCTAATCGTGCTCTGTGGATCCCAGTTTCAATGTTGTGGTCCCTTAGCACTTCCTCAGGCCCTCACTCCCAAGGACCCAGAATCCTCCATTGCCTCTGGCAGTCACGTCATGGCAATGCTTTCTCGGTGCCCGTGGAGACTGCAGCGATTTTGAAGGCAGTTCAGCCTAATGTGTTTAAATGTCATCGATCAATGCTCAGGCTTAGCAGTCCGAGAGAGTGCAAAATCCAAATGGCAGAGGTCTCAGAGCTGGATTGGCCATGTATCTGCAGGGATAATGGTTAATCGCTATGTAACAGACCAATTGTTTGCCAAAATTGTTCTTGAGGATTGATGTTTTAGTGTACCATGTATCCAGTACATGTATGTAGCCTATGTACAGTGGGGCAAATAAGTATTTGATACACTGCCGATTTTTCAAGTTTTCCCACTTACAAAGAATGGAGAGATCTGTAATTTTCATCGTAGGTACACCTCAACTGCGAGAGACAGAATATTAAAAAAATCCAGAAAATCACATTGTATGATTTTTGAATAATTTCCATTTTATTGCATGAAATACGTATTTGATACAATAGAAAAATATAACTTAATATTTGGTACAGAAACCTTTGTTTACAATTACAGAGGTCAGATGTTTCCTGTAGTTCTTGACCAGGTTTGCACACACTTCAGCAGGGATTTTGGGCCACTCCTCCATACAGGTTTTCTCCAGATCTTTCAGGTTTTGGGGCTGTCACTGGGCAACACGGAGTTTCAGCTCCCTCCATAGATTTTCTATTGGGTTCAGGTCTGGAGACTGGCTAGGCCACTCCAGGACCTTGAAATGCTTCTTACGGAGCCACTCCTTAGTTGCCCTTGCTGTGTGTTTGGGGTCATTGTCATGCTGGAAGACCCAGCCACGACCTATCTTCAATGCTCTTACCGAGGGAAGGAGGTTGTTGCCCAAAATCTTGCGATACATGGCCCCATCCATCCTCCCCTCAATACGATGCAGTCGTCCTGTCCCCTTTGCAGAAAAGCACCCCCAAAGCATGATGTTTCCACCCCTATGCTTCACGGTTCGGATGGTGTTCTTGGGATTGTACTCATCCTTCTTCTTCCTCCAAACACGGCGAGTGGAGTTTATACCAAAAAGTTCTATTTTGGTCTCATCTGACCACATGACCTTCTCCCATGCTTCTTCTGGATCATCCAATGGTCTTTGGCAAACTTCAGACGGGCCTGGACATGTGCTGGCTTGAGCAGGGGGACCATGCGCGCGCTGCAGGATTTTAATCCATGACGGTGTAGTTTGTTACTAATGGTAACCGTTGAGACTGTGGTCCCAGCTCTCTTCAGGTCATTGACCAGGTCCTCCTGTGTAGTTTTAGGCTGATCCCTCACCTTTCTCAGGATCATTGATACTCCACGAGGTGATATCTTGCATGGAGCCCCAGTCCGAGGGAGATTGACAGTCATCTTGAATTTCTTCCATTTTCTAATAATGGCGCCAACAGTTGTTGCCTTCTCACCAAGCTGTTTGCCTATTGTCCTGTAGCCCATCCCAGCCTTGTGCAGGTCTACAATTTTGTCCCTAGTGTCCTTAGACAGCTCTTTGGTCTTGCCCATAGAGGAGAGGTTGGAGTCTGATTGATTGAGTGTGTGAACAGGTGTCTTTTATACAGGTAACAAGTTCAAACAGTTGCAATTAATACAGGTAATGAGTGGAGGATAGGAGGGCTTCTTAAAGACAAACTAATATTTGTGAGAGCCAGAATTCTTGCTGGTTGGTAGGTAATCAAATACTTATTTCATGCAATAAAATGGAAGTTAATTATTTAAAAATCATACAATGTGATTTTCTGGATTTTTTTTTAATATTCTGTCTCTCACAGTTGAGGTGTACCTACGATGAAAATTACAGATCTCTCCATTCTTTGTAAGCGGGAAAACTTGAAAAATCGGCAGTGTATCAAATACTTATTTGCCCCACTGTATATATGTATTATTTAGTGTAACTAAAATACATTCTATCTATGCACTTAACAAAACATATATTAAAAAAAAAAAAAAAAAAAAAAAATTATAATTTTTAAATATTTTTGTTAATCTTGCACTTTAATTGAAGTGAAAACACCTGACTTTATGTTCAAAGAACTTCACATAGTCAGTGTCTGCAATTTAGTTTATGCATTAATGCCATAGAAATGGTGCTGCATGTTCAATATGCCCAAAATCTTATATTGTGATACGATTAATGCTATTTCATGGCAATGTGATAAATGTACTCATATAGTTATTTTCACTTTTCAAAATTTTTTATATCATAGAAATTTAATAAATCTTGTCACCAGTGTCAAGATTACAAAAAAAAAAGAATAATATCCTAAATGTCAAAAAAACAACAACCTCAAGCTCACTGAAGACAAGTAAACAGTCAGCGATTAAATAAATAATTACAAGAAATAGGACCAAAAACTACAATAGAACAAATAAATAAGAAATGCTACATTGTATTTGGGGTGTCCTCGACTAAGGATTTATAGTCGAATGGTAATTTTCGAATCTTGCTGATAGTCGACTGATAGTCAGATCATATATATGGGGGCGGGGGCAAAATTGCCAAGAGTCAAGTAGTCAGACATTCAACAGTCATAAATACTGACGTTAACACTGAAAAAAATGTGTAAAAACGGGGGTAAATAATGTTTTATGTTTTGATCAAAAGACAGTTAACATTAAACAACCCTAAGAATTCACACAATTTCTTTACAATAGTGCTCTCATTATAATGTTATGTAGGCTATACGATAGTAGTTGTTAATATTCTGCATTTCTGTTTTGAACTGCGCACGCTGAAGATTACCAGTAGAATGAAGCATTTGATAGCAGGTTTTTAATAAATTTTACTCATTTATCTAATATAGAATACGCTTCATTATTTAAACAACATAACTTTAATATTATGACTTATAGGCTATCTGCACAAAATGCCCCGAATGCACATGAACGTGTCTGCACGGCTCTGAATGAACTCCTTTTGAGGACGCATTCTTCACGCAACAACATGCAGAAACATGGCAACTAAACTCTAATAATTCACAGTGTTTTATTGTAATGTTGTTCTCATTATAATGTTATGAGTATGACAGTCCCAGTCATAGTCATTAATATTCTGCATTGTTTTTTTGTATCGCTCTGTAGGGGTGGTTGGATTTATTAACGTACGTTAAAACATTTATTTAAAGCTTCTTTCTTTTCAGATTCTTATTTACAGCATTATTGTAATAGGCTGTATATTAACTTATTGGGAGAAAACCGGTAGATTTTTCACTGTGTAAATTAAATACATATTTCTTCTTACAAAAGTGATTGTCAATAACAATGAGTTTTTCTCTCTTTTGTTGTTTGATTAACATGAATGACAGACAGCAGGAATATTAGACTGCTGGCACTTTAAGAGCTGCTCGGATCACATATGTTTTCTTTCTCAGCTGTTTGCTTTCACTCAAGACCTAAATTACTGTGTTTACGAGAGATGGGCATTTAGACACATACAAGTATGTGTATTTAAGTGTTCAAGGTCTATAAAGTGGCAAAAATAACTATGAGCACCGTCTTCGTGCGTGTGTGCCTCTCTGACAGCATACAGAAACTGTGTCTCAGACAATGCACACATATAGCGAAATGAATTCTTTTTGGCTGCTGATTGCTTTTAACTGCTTAAATCATGTTTTTTAAAACCGCAATGCTTGAAACATGCAAACGATAAGTTTTCGTGATCATTGACCGTGATAGAGATGATAGTCCGGTGGACAAATTTCTACCAGTTAATCGTGCCTACTGAATATCGCCTGTTCTTTTTCATTATATTTTTAGAAAAAAAAAAAAAAATTGTCAAAATGTTTATTAGCAGGTTTAAATAGAATTTTGAATCCCATATTTCTAATATGCTCTCGTACTTTTGGTTCTCACTAATGTACTGATAAAAAACTAAGGCAGGTTCTCAGGTGCACAGGGGAGGATGAAAAAATATACAGATATTCAGAATATCTCTCTATTTGTCATCATTATTATGGTCAACAAAAAAGACAAAGCAACAATCAACAACAGTGGCTCACCTAATAAACATAGACAGGAGTTTGTGTCTGTGACCGAATGTCTGGGAATAGAATGAGATGCTCAGAAGTGCGAGACACTAATTGCTGCGTGACACTGCATACAATTAGCCTATTGACAGCAGCGCTCCTCATCTCTAGCTCACCACCTTCAGTACCACCCTCTGTAAATGACTGACAGACCCCAGGGGGTTTGCCTTGGCCATTACATTCCCTTAAAAAAAGTAATAAAGAGGCAGTGGGTTAGTCATGCCATTGATTTTAGACACTGATCACTGTATGACCTGTGCTTCTGTGTGCATCATTGGGTATTACCGCTAATCTTTTTCCATTTGAGTTGACCCGAATCTAGCGAATTAGTATGCACTGTCAGCTAAAGCACATCTGTCCTTTTGATGCCCAGTGCACACAGTGGTTGATAAATAAGGTGGGTCATAACGGAAGCTTTTGGCAGTGATTTCTGTGTAAACCCAGTCAGTCCAAAATCCTGCGAATGAAAGAATGTGCTATTATGTAAATGAGACACGACCGACAAATAGACATTTTGAATATTGCTTAGACTGCCTGTGGCAAAATATCCATATTCATGGCAAAATGTTTTCATGCTTTCCTCAATTATACGAGTCAGAGCAGCTCAAATGTCATGCGTTGGGCTCATGTCCTCTCCCTGGCCTTGACTTCCACCTGGAGCTCACACCTTGCACAGGGTCTTTAAAAGCAAGTTGCCATGGTTTCACAGTTGTGAAAGAAAGAGAGGAAGAAAAGGCTAAATAATTATGAGAGAGGAGGTGGAGAGGTGATCAGAAACATATAATTTAGGACCCCCTGTTGCTTTTTTTTCCTGTATTGAAGGCATGTTTTGTTAAAAAGGAATCAGAATATTTATATATTTCCTTTCCTAGTACTAGCCTTCCAATTGTTTGTACTTACAACAGAACGGAACCATAGATGATATGTAAATGAACTGTACACACAATAAAACTGTGAATGTGATAAGATGTTATGGATGTTAAGGAGATCAAGTTAAAATAAAAAAATAAAAAGAGTTAAAAATAAGGGAAAATCTGCTTGGAAAAAAATCCCATTTGTCATCTTGGTTGGCATTTTGAGGGGGAATGACATGATGGGATCAGCTCAGATCAACTAGTAAGTTTGCGTGACTAGACTCCTTAAATGGGTCATTCTCAAGATATGGTGGCAAACATTTACCTTAAGTTTTCGGTCATAAATTTAAGATTTGACTTTTTTATTGTTTTACATGTTTGTACATCTAAGATTGTCCAGTGCCTGAAAAATCATTGTCTTCTTTCTTTCTTTCTTTCTTTCTTTCTTTCTTTCTTTCTTTCTTTCTTTCTTTCTTTCTTTCTTTCTTTGTCTGTCTATCTGTCTGTCTGTCTGTCTGTCTGTCTGTCTGTCTATCTATCTATCATGCTACTTGTCTGTCGTTCTATCAGTCGTTCTGGATTTTGTTCTATCTGTTGTTCTTTCTATCTCTGTGTCTATTGTTTTATCAATGATTCTATATGTCATTCTTTGACGTTCTATCATTTTATAATTTTATCTGTTTTCCTATCTTAATCATTTTATTTTAGCGTTATTGCTTAACCTGGCCGGAAAACAATGTTTTTATTTATTTATTAGAAAACAAAGTAACAAAATTAGTATTACACATTATTTAAAAAAATGTTTGTGAATTGTTTCCATGTCACGGTTATTATCAAATCTGTTCTTTAAAAAATACAAAGAGTACTTACAATCACATTTCAGAGTAAGAAAAGGCTAAAATTCCCACCGTTTTGAAGAAGTTATTAATTCATAAGTTATTAATTTATTTGGAAAGCCAACTTTTTTTTGAGAATGACCCAGTTAGAGCTTCCCATATTCCTCTTGTGCTCCTATTGGGCCATCCAAGCCTTGTGTCTGTGTGAATGAAGGGGCTTTCAATTCAGCATGAGACTCTGGAGGCATACTGTGGTTTCTGTGACCTTTAACCCCAGTTGTTTCCCTTACAGATACAGATCAATGATGGTTGTTGTGACAGATTCCCTTCCTCTCATCTGTTTGAAAGTGGCAGTCTAGTAAACACGCCAGAGGGAGTGTAAGAACAGATACAGACACACACATATTCTCACCCACAGATTTGCCTGGGAGGTTTCAGGTATAAAGTTGTTCTTTATTTTCTGATATAGCACAGCATAACCTTAAGTGAAGAGGTGAGCACTCAGCTCTGGTGATGGAGGGATATTTATGCTTATCTCCTGCAATCAGCAGCCTTGTGACCTTTAGGATCACGACTGGATATAGGAGATCAGTGTTATGTTTTATAGCAAACATATATGTGTCATGTATTGTGTGTGATATACTTCACATCATGCATGATGCTGAATTGTGCAGAGGTGTGCAAAAAGCAAGTACCAGGAACAAGTGGGTTTTTACGACTGAAGGCCAGCTGTAATCTCGCCTTTAAAGATTTACAGATAAAAGCAAAGTGGCTTCTCTATTCCCGTAGATGGGGACCGTCTCTCCCCTGCTTTGATGTCATCCTGTGGACGAGGGCTTCTCTCATGTGCTTTTCCATGGGCTTTCATCGGCACGCTGAGTGTGTATTAGCTGCTGGAGTCATGCACCACATTATTGTCCTGCTGACTGCTGTGCTGAAATGCATAATCATCAGGGAACAACAGAGCCGACACCTGCTTGCAGTGAATGAAAGTACTCGTAATGAATGCAGGGGTCGAGAATGCATCATGTAACTGATGTGGTTGAACACGCATTTCTGCTTTTAACAACTTCTGTTACCTGCTTTTAACAAAATCTTTTAGGTTTACAATAACCTCTCTCTCTCTTTGTGTGATAGTATATGCACTTTGTAGAAATGTGTTCGGCTTATCGCAGTTAGGAAAAGTTATAACCTGCAGAACTTCCGAAAGGCAAAAGCTTATATGTAGATTTTTGTTGTGATGGTGTATTAATGCTTCGATACAAAATTCAATGCAACAAGATTTACTGCAGCATAGCAGTATAAATACACAGCTTCCGTAATATAAATGACATCGTTTTCTGCTAGTCTCCTCATTTTGTATTCTCTCTGTTTTGTTATCAATTTGCATTAGGCTGTGTTGCATTACAGTGAAATTGAAAATGGTTGCTATTATTCATTTTTCCAGATAACTTATATGTTGTCGATAAAACAGGATTTCAGTGCTACTGCAGTACAGATACATATGCTTGAAAAAATATATAATATTAGATTTCATATATAAAATATGATGATCTATAACTGTGAAACATCCTCTTTTTTAGCTAAGTGAACTTTCATTGAACTGCCAAAAAAGTGTATCTGTGAGGGGGTTTTTTTGGAGGGTGGGTGGGGGCGTTTTGCATATTGTTGCAAAAGAGTCTTTATATTAGGTGTCTTTTTTAACTACCATGCACTTATGTTAAAAATATTGAATTGGTTGGTACAATGTACTTATTGTGTACCTGTTGTATTGCAAATCACTTTTGCTGCTGTTGAGGTGGGATATGGTTAAGGTTAGGGCCAGGATTGGTGTAGAGGTACAATTTATAACTTAATTAGTTATAATTACAAGAAGGTATTTTTAAATATAAATACAATGGAAAAAACTGTATGTACACAAAAAGAGCATTGCATTACATGATTACCTTAAATGTAGGCACATAGTGAAGACACTTAATATAAAGTGGGTCAGAATCTTTTTACAGCAACTGTCTAAAATCGCTAACAAAATGAAATACATAGAAATACATAAAAGCTGCCATTTTGCTTAACTGAACAGGCAAAAAGAGTAAAAATGTATTTTAGGTTGGGATTTGAACCTTAGTTGTGTATCACAAGACCAATGTTTTGTATGTAAGAGGATTTCTGTTTTATATGGATTGTATGCAGTAGTAAACATTGTATTTGTTTATGATAAATATGAATATTTATTAATATTACTATAAACTATGAATTAACAATACAAGTTTTTTTTAAATCTTTTATTTAACTTTCGTTGCTTTGGTTAATTTGGTTACTATAGCTTCTTCCAGGTGACAGATGAATTTACACCCAAATATGTAAAGATGTATAAAAATCAGAATCAGAATGAGCTTTATTGGCCAAGTATGTTTACACATACAAGGAATTTGTTATAGTGACAGAAGCTCCACAGTGCAACAGAAAGACAGCAACAGGACAGGACAGAAAAGAATAATATCCAAATATCCAAATAGGCAATGTACAAAGCAGCAAAAACACAATATATAATATAGACAACTAAGGATTTCAAAATAATAATATAATGGCCTTGAATATAGCAAAAGTTATGAGAAGAGTTTTCTCCTTTCTTTTAAAGATTGAAAAGTCCATTTATTTTTTACTTTGCTTGATTATATGGTTAGTTGCATTTTATTATTTGCATTTAGCATCATTTTTCAGTGTTGTCCACCACTATATCTAGAAGTGTTTTCTGTGAAATTTGGTATCAATATTTATTAATTCATCTAGGCACTTCATTCTCATCTCTCATCATGTTTCTGGTGAGGATGTATTGTACAGTGCATCAGTGTGCGGGTTGTGTGTCGGCTGTTGTTTCTCAGGTTGAGTGTGTTTTGTTGTTGTTGGGTATAGCCAAAGTCTGATGAGAAATAGCTCAAATTTTCTCTCTTTTTCTGCATCGCTCTATTTTTATTTCTCATTCGTTCAATTCTCTCCACAATCACTCCCTGTCAGCCTTGTTCCTCTAGCCTTGTTTTGTCTTGCTCTCTCACTCCTTCCTCATCCCTCGTTTCCATGCAGTAAGTAGCTCATGACATGAAGTCTGTTTAAAATGCTATTTACAGAGAGAATATTCTCAGGTGCTTTGAGCACCAACGCTGCCTGTCAGCGCTGTACTCGCACAGATGTGTGTGAGTGTATTTGTATGCATAGGTATGTAGGTGATGCTGTCTAAGTGGTAATTAAACATCAGTCTGTGAGTGTGTGGAACTCTGACACTCAGGAAACAGCTGACAGAGACAGAGAGATAGTGAAGGAGACTTCAGGTGAACCAACAGTGGAAACATCTCAACACAAAGTTTGTGAGAGTGAGAGAAAAAGGAAAGAAAGAGAATATACTGGTAACAAATGCAGCAACGCTGTTAGTTAGTTTTTTTCCAGGTCAGATCTTAAAGTGCAACAGTTGACTGGTTGGGAAAATTGTTCAAGAATTATGAAGATAATATTATGAGTTTTTGCTAACAATAACCTTCTTGTACTTTCACAAACACTGAGCTTAATTTTTTTTTATCATGTAACTTGAATAAGATGAAGTCTACTTATAAAGGCTGTTTTTACTTTACATTTTGAAATCACATGATGAGTCGGGTCTGATTTAATTTATGTGGACAGAAAACTGTTTCACAGTCTGTGTGTATGAAGGAAAGTGATTTGAATTCAAATTAGCTTATGTTAATGTTATGTTAATAATTAAAATAATAAATATTGTACATGTGAGTTTAGCTTGAAGACTACTATACATCATAAATTGTTACAGCAAAAAGAAAAAGGCAGATTTTTTGCTTTTAAGAAATTAATACTTTTATTCAGCAAGGACACATTAAATTGATCAAAAGTGTTTTACATTATTACTGGTTTTATTCTATTTTTTGAATAAATACTTTCAAAGAAATTAAAAAATGTTACCAACCCCAAACTTTTAAACAGTAGTGTATCTCGTCTTATATGAACAATTCATTAGTGCTTAGTACATGTTTAAAATGTAATAACTCCTCTATCACAATAACTATTAAAATATTGCTTTAGCAAATTAGAATTTGTTCTTGATTTTGGTATGTAACATCCACTTTTCTCAATCAAACATTTTTGTTCTCCCGAATATCCAATATCTTTCACATACAAATAAATCTATTATAGAAGTAAAATGGGCTGCAGCTGACATTTAAACATTTGTCATATCTTTGTTGCTGGATGTAAAATGCTGGATTTTGAGTTATTTTTAAAACTCACAAAACTGGAAAGGTCAATACGTTTTGGAGAAATTAGAGTTTAGAGAAACACCAAAACAAACACTCACCAACCCACAAACCACAGAACTCTCTGAGCTTATTGCATTGTCATCTTGACCAATGGCCATATTACATATTGTTGAGGGAATGGCGACTCAGAGCAGGTGAATCTACTATTGAAAAAAGCTATCAGACTAAGTCCTGCAAGGCTATATGTCATACTTCCTGCTGGAACAGAACATCCCTCTTCGTTCATTCCACCTCATTCACCAATTCATCATCCCAAACACACACACACACACACATGTTGGTTTTTGTGGTTTATGGGGACTCTCCATAGGCGTAATGGTTTTTATACTGAACAAACTGAGTGTGCTATTGCCCTACACCAACCCTACACCTAAACTTAGCCCTCACAGGAGACTTTGTGCATTTTTAGATTTTCAAAAAAAACACCATTTAGTATGTTTTTTAAACCTTTTGAATTACAGGGACATAGGCAGTGTCCTCATAAACCACCTTCATATTGTAATACCTCTGTCATACCCATGTCATTATACAAATTTGTGTCCTCATAAACCACATAAACATGCACACACACACACACACACACACACATGAATATTACATGTTAATTGGCACACTTCTTTTCCCCAAGCACCTAAAGGCAGGGTCTGCATGGTTAATAGTTAACAGCATTGTTTTCTGACTATTAGTGAAAGCAGTGGAGGTCTGTAACTTTGCTTGCGGGCTAATGTCCTCATTAACATCGCACAGCTCACCTGTTCCTTCAGCCCGCATGCAGTCTTTGTTTGTTTTATCTTGCTTCATTGATTTATCCATCAGTGCTGCCATCCATACATCTATCTAACCAGCCTTTATTTGTATTCTGCTAATCACCTTCCTAAAAGGAACAGTTCACTCTAAAACGACAATTTGCTCACCTTCACGTCATTCCAAACCTGTATGACCTGTATAGAACACAAAGAAAAAAAAATTTTTAGACCCCACTGACTTTCATTGAATGGCCAAAACAGATTTTCATTGTATAGCCAAAGATTACAGATTTGAAATGACATTTTTGGGTGACCTATCCTTTTAAATTATCATTCTATTGTCACAGTGTCATCTGTTATAAGATTCATCTAGGCTCTTTGGTTTCTTTTTGTTATGTTAATAATAGGAAACGGATTGACACGTGTGTTAGAGCAGGAAGACACTTATAATGTGTTTCCTTGCTTCTGTTTCACACACACTAACTCAGTCTCTTTGAAGTCCAGTAGAATGAGGAAAGGGGGCTCCTCTGCACTCATGAAGTATTTATGCCAGTGTGTGTGAAAGTGCATGCTTTGCACGTCAGCGAAGTGTGTTCGTGTGATTGAAAGAGAGAATGTGTGTGTGCAGACAAGTGTGTGTGGAGCATGCTGCCTATCAGTGGCGCTTTGCACAGCAGCTGTGTACTGACACTCTGTCTGTGAGGGGAATGGAAAGGGGGCTGGGCTGAGGAAAGGAGAGGCGAGGGAGAGAGCGAGTGCAGCAAAGCGAGAGGGAGAAGGTGAGAGCGACTCACCAGATTGAGAGAGACGCAGAGAGTAGACGGAGAGGACCATTGGACTTCTGCCAGGGTTTCCCAGCAACAGCAGAATCAGAAATCGACTCTTTTTTCCCTCATCCCAGGGGATTTGCCTTTTCCACTGCCTTCCCTGGGAGTTCTGTCATTGGGAGAGTGGCAGAGAGGAGCGCAAAAGAGTGGAGGAAAGGAGCGCAGCAGAGAGGGACGATGTGCCCCCGCCCAGCCTCAATGCAGAGGTGAGGGCTACCTTGCAGGGAAGTGGAAAAGTTGATCACAGTTTTGGGTTACAAACTTTTCCGAAAGGTGAACGGAAGCGCTAAACTTTGGGAAGTCGATCGTTGGAACTAGAGTGTGGTGGAAAATGCTTCTCTGCAGGAGTGCCATGTACCTGTTCCTTCTGCAGAAAACTTTTGAGGGTCATCATGAGCGTTTCTGACATCTGCTTATTCCGCTCATCTTGTCGCACCTGTATCCACTTCCTCATCTGGGAATTTGCATGAAATGGACCCCTGATGACAGTGACAGTAATCACATCGCCCCGTCTTCCAGCAGACACCTCTAGCCTCCTGTCTCCAGCCTGCCTTTCGCACCTGCCCCGCCTCGCTCTCACATGTGCCGGGAGCCGTGGAGTGCTCTTACCGGGGTCTGGAATGAACAAGTTAGAAAGCTGCTTTTCTCACCGCTGTGATGATATGACCTCTGAACTGAGATAATGGATTGGAGAGAACTGTAAGTATAGTGGGCTCGTTTGAGTTATTAATTGACCGTTATAAGCGTTTTTCGGTAGGGTTTGTGTAGTTCAACTGGTTCTAGCATACTAAGGATGTTGGGTTTGATTCATAAGTTTTTGTTTAAAAGAAAGAAATTCATTCAGGTTTGGAATGACATGAGGGTGAGTAAATTAATAGATTTTTTCATTATTGGGTGATCTCTCTCTAACATTCTGCTCCATTGTTCAAAAGCTAATTAAGGTTGTAAAAGTGCTTTATTAACCACAGTTGCATTGGTTTGCTCTCAGTTGAAACCCTGAAACCTCACTTGTAGTAAAGCTAGTAGCAGTAACAGCAAATCCAGAGGGAGACTGTTCACTGCAGGGCAGGGAAGGGAGATTTAACAGGTGGGTGCATCTGGATAAAGCCCAGCCTAGTGTATCGGAGCTCACTCTACCATGCTGCTTTTCACCCACTCTGGTCACTCACCTCTGTTCGCTCCAGTCTGATATCTCAATCTTTTGTGTGTGTGTTACTGTGTCGTGCTTCATAAAGAGCTTGTAAAGGATTTGTCGTGCAGTCAGACGCGGTCAATGCAGCTCTCTGCCCTTCGTGTGGGCGTGGGTCTCCTCTTTATGTTAGAGGAGGCGCTGCATGTGTGTGTGTGAATAGGTGAGGTGTGTGGAGGAGGAGGCAAAGAAGAGGCTTTGTCTCCATAGGTGGGTTTAACATTAATACAACCCTCCTCCTCTCACTCAAGTATTTTTTGCAACCTCTTATGCCCCCTATTACAAGCTCCTCATCTTCACTCTCAGTCTCTCTCCCTCATTCACACCCAGAGTCAAAATTAACATTTGACAAGTGCCAAATGAGAATAAAAATTGGCTTTGGTGAGTATACAAAATGCCCTGCTGTTAACATTTATTTATTTATACATTTTTACATTTTTATTTAAATTTCTATATATAATATTTTAGGAAATAATGCAAAGAATATATCAACTTAGATATATTTAATGCCAGTAAAGTTTTTGCAATTTATCCAAAAATGCTAACTTAATTGTGCTTTGTCCCCCATTTAAACATGCATGTAGAGATAATGCTAAGTGCTAATTTCTTTCTGTAATCTGTGTGTGTTTGCACACACATCTCATCGCACCTTTTAATGCATGGCGCATGCACATTTCCTGTGGGGGCCTCCTCTTGTGTCCTTCATGGAGACTGTAATTACACAGTGTTCTCTGTGATTTTTCACCCCTGAAGAGGCTGTGCTGAAGGAGTTGGAGGGAGAGAGAGAAAGGATGTGAGGAAGAGTGAGGCATTTAATGAGCTCAAGCTTTTCTCCTCGAGCCCTTCAACCTCATGCTAACAGGCATAAAGACAAACGTCTGCTGGAAAACACACACAGCTTTAGGTAGCTTGCATCTTTTTACTATTAAAAGACATGTATGGCCAAAAGCATCTGGACAACCAAACACCACAGCAATATGCACATTTTCATTAATAGGAATCTTGTCTTTCCTTAAGGTTCTGCTCCTCTGGGAATGCTCTCGACTAGATCTTGGAACATGAATGCAGGTTTTCACAAGAGCATAAGTGAGGTCAGGCATTGCCGTTGGGTGAAGATTTGACTTAATTGGAGTCTCCACATACTTTTGACTGTGTAGCTAATTATAATTACTTCAGCGTAACCAAAACCAAAAAAAGAAAACATTTGGCATTTCTAGAATAAAGACGACTTTGTGTCTTTATGAACCATTTTCGGTTGTTTCTGATTACACCATAAAAAGAAGGTTTTTCAGATTTAACTACCCATTGTCAGCAATCTTATGCCTGTATTTGTTTTGTGGCTAAAATAAATACTTTTGTCTTTTTTAAAAACTTTTCTCTCTGTCTATGAGGCTTTATGTACCCCACTCTCTCATTTAATTTTACATAATTTTACATTTATTTTATTTTATATTTAATAATATTATTTCATATTTACACTGCTGTTCACAAATTTGGGGTTAGAAAGATTTGTTTTTGCTTGCTTTATATGAATCAAAAGTGACAGTAAAAGACTTTTATATAATTACAAAAGATTTTGGTTTAAAATAAATTGTGTTTTTCTCATCAAAAAATTCTGAAAAATTGTATCAATGTTTAAAATATCACAGGAATAAATTACATTTTGAAATATATTATAATACATAAGTTACATTAAACTGTAATAATATTTCACAACATTTCTGTTTTTACTGTGTTTTTGATCAAATAAATGCAGCCTTTCTTTCTTTTAGTCACCTCATGTAGTTTTATTGTGTCTGTAATCATGTTCTTTGCTGCTGGATTGTCATGAACATGGAAACTGTTACTCATCCATTCAAACCGTGTTCATCTCAAATCTATGGAGGAAAGATCTGGAGAAGTATCGCAATGCAGGTCCAATGCAGAAAGAACCTCCTGGACATGACTCCTTGACTTAACTTTTTGTTTGCTGCTCTTTCACAGGGCAGCCCAGAAGCTGAACCTCTCCAAACGGAAGAAGCCTCAGCCGCTTCCATCCTCCCCACCTGACCCAGAAGATCCGTTCTTCTACACTGATGGCTTCAGCGCTGCCCTGCAGCTCTCACCCCCGCCTGTACCCCCATGTCTCCTCAGGGCAGGGTCAAAGGTTAAGGACAGCCCTGGGATGGGAAAGGTACAGTAAAGTCATCATTGCTAAAACTTAAGAAGTTTTTTTGTCTCCGAAACCAGTTTTTGGATGGGAATGGTTTGTAAAACATGAAGTCTTGATGATCAAGGTTGTTCCAAAATTATTGTTTTCTGACAATGAATAATAGGTAATCTTGAAACCATGTTGACTGCTTAGACAGCATTTCAAAATTGTAGAGATTTTTTTCTACTTTATTAATAAAATGACATCATGCATAAACCCCTGGTTGCCCTCTGCTTAAGAATGCCCCGTGGGTTTATCGATTTGGCTAGTTCTCGGGTTACCATCAAAGCAGACTGTGTGTGACAGCATGGGTTGGCCCAGTTGTCCTGATTCCCAGGCTGTTGGAATTCCAAGAAGCTCCTTCAGAATGCCAGACAGCATTCCTTGTTGTAAGTGACTGACAGGCCTTGGGAGTGGGAAAAGCAATGTATGAAAACAGAAGGGTCAAAGAATGACATCAGGGGGCATTTGAATGAAAGACATATTTCTCTCTCAGAATAGAGCTGTTTATTAGTGCTGGACAAATTTTTATGATATCCCAACGACTCAAGAGCCATCCATATTTGTGTCTTGTCCATGGGTTATTTGAACAATAGATTACTGTATGAGCATTACTTTTGGTGATCTGGAACACTGTGTCTGAGGATTTCCTCTAAGTATATAAGAAACAATGGACAGATTGGATGTTGTTGTTTGCTATTTGGGATTGTAAGGTAAAGGAATAACTATTGTCTGAACTTGTAGCAACGTAAGACAAGTCAGTTTTAAGATAACAGGGATGAAATAAGCAAACTGACAGCCCTGTTTCTCCATGCTATTTGTTTAGTATCAATGCTGGAGTTCAGTATTAAAAAGTCATATTTTTTGTGAAAATAACAGTAAAGTAGATTAAATTTAACTAAATTAATAAAACATCTCCCTTAGGGATCTGATATTTATTTTTTCATATTAACTGACAGATATTCAAATTCTATACAGGTTTGTTTGAATTCATAAAAGATAAAACGAAAACTAAAATCAAATGTTTTAAATGCTGCAAGTGAATTTTATGCATCACAAGCTTTATTGTACCCACATTTATAATGTACAGAATGAAAAATTAGATTTGCTGAAGATTTCTTAAATTAGTGTTTTTTAAAAGAACACTTTATTTAATTAGCATAGTGCAAAGGTTATGTGAATGTAAAAAACAGTTTAATAATAGCCAATAATATTCATGATGCCGATATACAGTACATCGTGCATTCCTAGATCGTCCTAATGTGTTCTTAAAGGCAGCACTCTGAACATATTGGGTTTTTCCTATAAAAATGCAATAATTCTCAGTGACTGAATGATCACTGTCATGCTAAAGCATGTTGGCATCCATTAGGCAAAACACTTAATCCGAGGTCACTCCAGGGGGACTGTTTCTGCAATTAGTGTACTTTGAGTCACTTTGTATAAAGAGCATCTGCTTAATATTAACCTACTAACCATAATGAGCTGAGGTCATGCCCTTTCACCTTGTCTTCTCTGGAACATTTGTACATATACTGCTACATCTTGTCATGTAACTGACAGTTCCATATATGCTCTCTCATGGGACTCTCTAGAGCATCATGAGCATCTCAGCATGTTGCCGCTATTTTGGGTAACAAACTCATTCCTTTCTTTAACACCCCCTGGAGGTCTGAAAGCCATGGAAGATTACACTGACCCACGTATGACCCTCCTCCAGCACAGGTGATGCACTTTAAATACATTCAAAGAGATGGGACCCATTAGAGTGCTTTAGGATGACTTCTCCGTGGGAAAGTAAGAAGATAATGTGTGTTCTTAGCATAAGATACTATAATAGACTGCTGACTCATAAACACCAGCAAGTGGTGCAGGTTTATATGGCGTCATGTCTGCAGGGAGATGATTCGCTCATTAAGAATGGTGAGGTCATCTGAGTTACTCCTCAAAATGCATCCAGACACCTCTGGAGGAGTCAGCTTATTACATCATCCTCATATCCTTTGCATTTGGAGGTCTATGTGAATAAAGCATTTTCCTTCCCTTAATTGTGCACCTGATTGTGTTGATGCACTGTGCAAACACAGTGAATTTTTTTTATTTTATTTTATCAAGAAAAAGACAGTGAAGTGATTGCTAGTAAGCCCCACTGAGTTGAAGTATGTTGCCTGTTAATTTTGAGACACTTGTAAAGGAAATGGATATGAACACTCTCATTTTTTGTTTTATTTGTGGAAGAAGTAAATGTCAAAGTGCTTAGAAGGCAGCAGGTAGAGAGGATCAGGTGATTGTGGGAAGGCAGCGCTAATGCAGTGAGGGTAATGGAAGTACATGTGTGTGGAAAAGACTGATTGACACATCACTGGTGCTATTGCATTGAAGGGAATTGCTTGATTTGCTTTTTTATTGCAAGTTTAACAAAAAAAAAAAAGGATTTGAATTGTATAATTGATAAATGCTTAAAACTCATAGTAATTAAAACACCAAAGGAATGTCTACCATTATAAGCCATTGTTTTTCAATACAGGATGATCACTTGCTGTTAGATTTAGTTGCAATTGTGTTGAGTTTTTTATTTCATTTAATTATTGGATCATTATCCACAAGTTTGCTAAATGAAAATTTCTGGACTACCATGTCAACCTCTATGTTGTAAAAAAGTGTTTTTATATTTGTTTTTGTTTTTTTATTTAGGTCCACTTATAATGCTATCAAGATTTTTACATCAAAAAACATAATATAAGTAATATTATATTATGTATAATTATAACTAATAGGCTATTTTTTGTCCTGTTTTGACCCCCTCATCAGGACGTTCTGTTTGAATAGGCGTGACGGATTGTAGACTCTGAAGTAAATGCCCTTTGTTGTTGTTGTTTATATTTGACAGCCTATCTTTCATAGATGAATGCTACTGTGTTTTAGGTTAAAACGCATAAATACTCAGTACATATCAAACGATCTGTAATAATAACAGACAAAGCAATAGTGATCACGTAATGAAAACAGTTAATCACACTTGTCGTGTGACATCAGATCCAATATAGTCGGCACAGCATTGTCTTTTAGTTTCAGTCTTTCTGAAAATCCTGCGTCGAATTGTGACTTGTTTGTAAATCAATCCGCAGTAAAATGAAGTAAACAAAGGACCAAGTTCTTGCTGACACACTCTGGAACCAAGTTCATCAAATAAAGTTTAACATTTGGTTTCTGTGTAGACCTGCGTTTACCGCTCTTGTCGTTTACCTATGACGTGCGTGAATCGTGGGTGGGGCTAAGCAGGCAGTGATGTGGAAGCAGGTGTTGATCTTCTGCGGAGGCAGAGCTTAACCACACTAGTACGTCATGCAGTGGCACATTCCACAACCTGTCAGATTGGCTTCCGTTAGGGCTGGATGATTTTTCAGATTTTATCGATTAATTTGATTTTAATGATTTGCCACTATTTTATTTTTTAGAAATTGAAGAATCACGATTTTGAAAAGAAATTTTACCAGACATTAGAAGTAGACACTTCGACAACATGCCAATATAACAGTAAAGAGAAAAGAATGATCCAACCGCATGTCAGCGCATATGATTAACTGATGTGGGCAGTGGAATAGGAAAAAATGCAAGATGGGACTGAATTTCTTCTAACTTGAGCGCTGTTTTTTCCCCCATGATTACATAGAAAAAACAATGAATAGATCGAATGAAAAAGCTGTAAAGAACTACTATTGCATGTCTGATATTTCATGTTTGCATCATGGTGACAGGCAGAAAGCTGCTGTTCATTGTTTTACAGAACATTTATAGTTAATAATAGTCTACTGGCGTTATACTTTCAGTCATTTTGAATTTGAATTCCCTTGACTTCTTAGCATTTTTTCAAAGCATTTTCCTTGTATTATTTCTGAAAATATAATATGTATAATATGTATAAGTTTGTACAATATGTAGTTGTTTTTCATGCATCTTTTCTGCAAAGATAGGCTATTTAACAAGTGGTTTGTTTAACATTTACATCATGTTGACAATTTCATGTGTTTTCTTTACCTATAGAGGGTAAATAAAAAAAAAGTTACTTGAGTCATGTTGTAATTACATTTTCAAGTTGACTAGTTAAAAATTTAACATTTAAACATTTAGATTTAATTTTTTTGCCATATCACCTAAGCCCAGCTTCAATATAAGCTGTTTTTATACCAACGAGAAAGTTTGAGTTCTGAAATTTACAGATTTTTTTATAGCACCATGGCCTTTTGTATGTCAAAAAAACCTTTAAAAGCTGCTGGTCTTCTGTCTATTCATTGGAAGGGAAAGCTTAGTCTGTAACAGTCATTAATGCTGAACATGTTAGTATGATAAAGAACACAGTGAGCCTGATTGGTCAACAGAGATCCTTATTCTCTGCCAATTGAATGCTTTATTTCAGTGGAGGACTGTAAACTTCGGGGGTTGTTTGTTGCTGAAAGTGTCCCTAGTGGCAGAGCTATAAAATAAGGTGTTAAACACAGACAGTTGAGTACATTATTCTTCATTGAGTAGGTGTAATAATGAACTGTTCTGCCTCAGTCATGTTTCACTTTGCTATCATTCATGTTTATGACTGTAAAAAGGGAATTGATGCTTTGTGTTAAGTACATCATTTTGATATATTTTAATCTATTTTAAAATGTAATTTATTCCTGTGATGGCAAATCTCCAGTCTTCAGCAAAACATCTTACATCTTTCAGAAATAATTCTAATAAGCTGATTTGGCGCTCAAGAAACCTTTCTTATTATCATCAATATTGATAATAGTTGTGCTACTACTACTACTACTACTACTAAAATTTTCATGGAAAACGTGATGCATTTTATAAATTTGTTAATATTAAGTGCCTATAAAGTGTCTATTCAGAGCATGGTAGGTCTGTTTTCTGAATCCAGCCACACTTTACAGCAGGATGTCCCCTGTGTGGGAGCAGAAGGGCTTCTGATGATTACAAGCTTTCAAATTTGCCAGTATGAGGGGAATTCTTGGCCAGGAAACTGAAATACATTATTCTCAAACCACTCAATAATTGTGTCAATTAGTGGGTGGGAGGGTGTGATTACAGCCGTATGCTTTGAATTCAGCCGCAAAATCAAAAAGAACTTGTCACAAATAAAATTATGTAGGAAAATAATTACGATATGAATATAATTGTGTGCTTTGCAGGTGAAAGTAATGGTGAAGATATGCCCTGCCAAAGGATCGCGTGACACCTCAGGATCCATGTCCTTTCTCAAGGTAGATGCCCATAAGAAACAGCTGACCTTTTGTGAGCCGCCCACCTGTGCACGCTCCACCTCTGCCACCGCCCCAAAGATGTTTACCTTTGATGCCGTCTTTACCCAAGATGCTTCACAGGTACAGTAATGGTATAATGCTTCAATTTTTGGCAATCAGCGTAATAAAAGCAAGCATTTTACAAGTTATACCAAGGAGATATCCTCTATTTCCTGTCTGTACTTATAATTTTATTTTGAACAAAATCTTCACAGAGTTGATGTCAAACAGACAAGACATCCATGCTGAGATCAAAGCAATGCATAAGGGAGATATTCAGTTTTGCTTGGTTTGCGAGGTAGATAAAAGGTTTGGGTTGGTGAGCTGGGGTTATCGTTCCGAGCCCACAGCGCCTGAAGGGATCTCAGAGGAAAAGATAGCATAGCTCTTTTCTCTGCTTCCTCCTGAACTCTTTGGGAGTTTGGAGTCTTTGGGTTTCCTGTCCTAGAAACATCAGGTCTGATGATCAATGACTACCCCACATTGTTCGGAACAAAAGAGGCTTTGAGCGAGCACACATCAGAGGTGGTTCTTACAACAACACTGTCAAAGCTTTCCTCAAGCTGCAAAACACACACACACATAATTCCAGGGTTTGAAATCTTCATCTGTGTCCTCACTGTATTCTGCATCTCTTTGGGAAGTTTGCAAGGATGAGCAAGGATCAAGTTTGCAAGGATCTATCCATCTGTCTATCTTTCAGACTGACTGTCTGTCTGTCTATCTGTCTGTCTGTCTGTCTATTCTATCTCTGACTGTCTGTCTGTTTGTCTGCCTTTCTGGCTATTTGTTATTCTAGCTATCTGTTTGTTTGTTGCTCTGTCTATCTGTCTGTTTCTGTCCGATCTGTCTGTCGCTCTGTCTGTCTGTCTATTCTATCTCTGTCTGTCTGTCTGTCTGTCTGTCTATCATTCTATCTATTGTTCTGTCATTCTTTCTGTCTCACGGTTGTTTTCGGTTCTTTCTGTCTGTCTAATGTTTTGTCTGTCATCCAGTCTGTCTGTCGTTCTTTCTGTCTGTCTACTGTTTTAACTATGTATCTGTCTGTCCATCTGTTTGTCTGATGTCCTGTCTATCCTTCTGCTAGTCTGTCATTATATGAATCTATCGATCTACTGTTCTATCGTTTTGTCTGTCATTCTTAGGTTTGTCTGTCAGACTATACATACTGTATGTACAACTAATAAAACTGTTTGAGTTGGTGCTTAAATCTGGGTTTGTGTCCTTAGGCGGAGGTGTGCTCAGGGACAGTGGCAGAGGTTATCCAGTCTGTGGTCAACGGGGCAGACGGCTGCATCTTCTGTTTTGGTCAAGCCAACCTCGGTTAGTAAATATCAATCTAGTAGCCCATATTTGACAGTTATTAACTTTATTGTTATGATAACCCACCTCTCTCTGTTACAACTACCCATGCTTTGACGGTTAATGCATTGTACAGAATCCTTTTTTTGATGGAGCAGCCTTCAGTCACATGAGGCGAAAGGAAAATAGCCGCAAAAGACACTGTTTTGGCTGCATTGGAAATTTCCTAACAACGAGGCAGGGAAAATGCGGGGAGCACATATGTGTTTGAGGAGTAATAGCGGTTTGTTGAACACAAAGTGCCCTCGTTTTACACTTTGTGTTTGAAAAGCGCTCAGTTTCTCTCCTACTCTCTTGTTGATCAGCCCCTCACTGTGAGAGATTGTGTGCCTCCCACCGTGCTGCTTCAATCCCCCATAGTTAGCTTGGCTGCTCATTTGCTCTTAATATACCATGCGCTTTAGCGTGGTATGTTCTCTCATGACTAACATCCTTGTGGGTTAATTTTATTAGCTTAGGGGCGTTTTACATAGACAGTCCTATTATTAACACAAATCCTATTATAGACCTGCTCTTATATCATTATGTAGTTAAGTCAAGCTAAGTTAATCAGTTGACAGTATAATTTTTATCATGTCTATGTTGACAAATGCTGCAAACTTATTTTATGTAATTTTTTCACTTTAATCATGTAAGGACAATTAAAACATAATATAGTGAGTAACTGAGTAAATAATATGAATTTTATCTCCGGTCGTCCAACATTGTTTGATGTTTGGTTACATCCCTCATTAGCAACAGCCAGTTTTTTTTTACTTCACAGGCAAAAGCTACACCATGATCGGCAGGGACAGCTCTACACAGAGCTTGGGTGTGGCACCCTGTGCTATCTCTTGGCTCTTCAAGCTCATCGAGGAAAGGAAAGAGAAAGCTGGCACGCGATTCTCCATCCGCGTGTCCGCTGTGGAAATCTGTGGCAGGGAGGAGGTGTTGCGAGACCTGTTGGCTGACTTTTCCACAGGGACTTCCCAGGACAGTCAGGGTCCAGGAATTTCCCTGCGAGAGGATCCGCTCTGTGGATCACAGGTACATTAGAGTTTGTTTTTTGTATGTATAGGTCTAGTGTTCCTGTAACTCAAATAATAGAGCATGGTGCTAGCAATACCAAGGTTATGGGTTTGATTCCCAGGGATTAGATTAAATAGATCAATTAGGTTTTTAGATAAAAATTTTGAAAATGTTAAATGTAACAATTAGGTGCCACATTATGTCTTTTTTTATTCACACACTAACATTCAAAAGTCTATTAATTATGCTCATTATGGCAGCATTTATGTAATCAAAAATACAGTAAAAAATAGTAATATTGCAAAATATTATTACAATTTAACTGTTTATAAATTATTACTATATAACGTTTTTTATTTTAATATATTTTAAAATAAATAAATGTAGATGTAATTTTTAACATATTTGAACATTTGTAAATAAATACATGTAATTTATTCATCTTATTGAATATGCATTTCTTTCACTTTCGGATGCAAATTTATGTGAGCAGAGTATTAAAATAATTAACGCAACATGATTTACTAATGTTTGCACTCATCAAATTACTGGTATTTGCGCCATTATTTAACGCCCAAAAAAGCTTTTATGGAATTGCGCTCTAACACTAATTTGCCCTGTTTAGCAAATCTGGCCCTAAATGTCTTTACTGTCACTTTTGATCAATTCAATGGATCCTTGCCAAATAAAGTATTAATTTATTTCATAAAAGGAATCATACTGGCCTCAAACATTTGAATGGTAGAATATAGTAATCGCAAGACACCATTCATTGACTACTGCCAAAATGAAAATGTTCTTTAAACTAATTAATCAACATCAAATTGCTTCTGTCTCCCTTCTCTTTCTTTATCTCTGTGTCTCACTCTCACTTTAAAATTTGTCCAGCTGCAGAACCAGAGCGAGTTGCGGGCTTACTCTGCAGAGAGGGCGGCATTCTTCCTGGATGCAGCTCTGGCAGCACGCAGCACCAGCAGATCTGACTGTAAGGAAGAGGACCGTAGGAATTCTCACATGCTCTTCACCCTACACATTTCCCAGTATCGTATGGAGAAGAGCACCAAAGCAGGAAGTATGGCCAACTGTGCTCATTTTCATATTTATTTAGGAAAGCCTTATTGAAAAGTGATATTTATGACATAAGATTTTTAATATATGGTTGTTTGTCTTTTAAGAGCATAATAGTTTATACTTTCAATGTTGAGAAGAAATGCTAAAATAATATTTTGAACAGCCGTACCTTAACTTCCAGGGCTTAAAATAAAACAACTTCTAAGACTATCTACCTCAACCTCAAAAATTAAGTTATACCACCTTTTCACTGTCTGAGAATTCATATCATATATCTTGCACCATTAGTATTTTGAGAAGACTGTTACTGAGGGTCGGCCGATACCTGAATTTTCCATTATCATGCTCTCCATGTTCACAGAGAGTATCAGTTACCTCAATTTAGTCCCGCTGATAACGGCTCTACGAGAATGCTAACAAGAATGGTTAGCACATTTTCATTACTGGGCATAGCCATCCTGTCAAGTCAGCATGTCAACATTAGAATGATCATTAGTATTGCGCTCCCGTCGCTGCAATGCAGGCTGGGTTCTGGCCATTGACACTAGCCAGAATAGATTTTAATATGTAATGAGGCTGGAGTCTCTTCTGCAGAGATGTTTATAGAGTCCAGCATGAAATGAGAAGCTCGTTTGCATTCCCGCTCCACAGAGGGTTTCGTTTCTGAGCGCTAGCTTTGTAAATCCTGCCGAAGTGAGGTTAATGGCCTCCATCTCAGTATGAAATAAATGCTTCTTCTGTAATGATAGTGAATGCATTTTACTCTAGTGACCTACGTGGTACTGTAATCTAACTAGCTGTACTTACTTTTATTGCTTGCTGTTTGATGGACTGCCAAGGATATTGAATCACCACTTACCTAGCAGAGATCTTATATCTAACTGCTGTCTCATAAGGTCCCCAGCAACACTGTGACATGTGGTACCTGTGGCCTTTTTGATGATAAAATACATTCTTCTATCTCAGCTTAATGTACAGAGCAACTAAGCCATTCGTAGATTGTGTTTAAATAGGATTTTAAGCCCAAAGAGTCTTCAACATTGGGAGTCAATTTCTGTTTTAACAGGCTGTGTATAACTTTGCAGTGTCTGGGAGTCGTAGCCGTCTACATCTTCTGGACTTGGGCAGTTGTGAGTCTGATTTGAGTCAAACGCGAGATGGAGGGAGAGGACAGTGTCTGTCATTGGGTGCCCTTGGAAATGTCATCCTAGCCTTGGCCAATGGAGCTAAGCATGTGCCATACAGGTATGTGTTGTGTGGTTCAATTAATCAATATAAACCAATAGTGGGAGATGATAGATCTCTGTTAATGGTGGTAATGTGTCTCTGAGCACACACTGAGTCCTCCTGATCTGCATCTGCAAGGGATTCATTCTCACCCTCCTCAGATCAATGAAGCCAATTAGCCAGCTTTGCAGAGAGAGAAGGCAGCCAAGGTGAATTGGACTTGAGGTGGGATGTAGGCCTATTGATAGGAATGTGGGTCAGGAAGTACCAGATTTATGCTGAAAGGAAATTAAGAAATACTCCCCGGAAGGTGCGATAGTAAATACAGTGATGTGGGCAGAGAAAGTTAATCTTTTTCTTTTAAATGTGGCTTCAGAAAATAGCATCCTCCACAACAGAGTAAAATAAAAACATTCCAAATCAGGTCACCAGAAAGTGAGCATAATTTTTTTAGGATTCTTTTTATTCAAGTATGATTCATAATCCTCTATTTTAAGACAACCTCTCAATGGTGTTAGAGGGAAAAAGGCAGAACGTTGTAAAGCCTAGCTTCCTTTTTGGCTAACGAGAATATTTTTTGATGTATAATTCAGAGACAGCAAGCTTACCATGCTGCTGAGGGAATCGCTGGGCAACATCAACTGTAGAACCACCATGATCGCCCACATCTCTGACTCGCCAGCCAATTATGCCGAATCTCTCACCACTGTGCAGCTTGCCTCCCGTATTCACCGCATGAGAAAGAAGAAATCCAAGGTTTGTGATTCAAACTGATGTATTGATCATTTGAATTGTGTATGCTTATGTATTTATGGTTCTTTAAAAAGTAACTGAGGCACTCATTCATGGTACCAAGATAATCATATAAGGCAGTAAGTACTGCATAAAACCTTTCTAAAAGTAAAAACATTCAAAATAAAAAAAGAGGTTTTGGACCATTATTTATTGTGAAAATGCTTAGTAACTATATTTTAATTATTTGAATTAACAATAATATTTTCCTAATTATTTTTTATATATTTTTTGTAAATAATTTATTTTGACTTTGGTACAATGACAGCATGATATTTGCTAAAAGTATTTATTTTATCAGTATTTTGTCTACATTTTCTTCTTGTCTTTATACATTCTACAATAGAATGTAGTAATTTTCCTAAATTACATTTTGGCTTTTATTCATCAGAATCATTCACAATTTAAATAATGATTCATGCATTGTTAGAGAAACAAATGTTACAGTGATAATTTTACTACAATATTTCTCGGTGACCTATGTCATGTAATCAACAAATGTAATCAATGCATTTGTTCCAGAGGGAGAACAGCATGTAACCTTTCCCATCACAGAGGGAATTTTCACCATAATTAAGCTGTTTTGACAGAATATATTAATATTTTATTAACTTAAAAATGCTTTCTGTCTAATGTATGCATACCATAGTATTGACAACTATTTTAGCTTCTCCTTTGGTATGCACTTTTTATCTTTGTTGATATTGACATGCTGTTTCATGAAGGGGTGTCTCTCTGAATTTATTGCTTGCTGTGAAAGAGCTGTCTGCAAAGATATATTGAAGTCAGTGTGGTATGTTATTTTGTCCAGTATGCATCAAGTTCCTCTGGAGGGGAGAGCTCCTGTGAAGAGGGACACATCAGACGGAGACCCTTCTACCCTCGGACTGTGGCTCTTGACCCAGACCACCCTGCAGTGTTATCCAGTGACCCAGATTACTCCTCCAGCAGTGAACACTCATGTGATACAGTGATCTATGTGGGGCCTGGTGGGACCCCTATCTCTGATCGTGAACTCAGCGACAATGAAGGCCCACCTGCATTTGTTCCTATCATTCCCTCCCTGAACAAGAAGCGTGTAAAAGAGGGACCTAAATCTGATGGGGACCACCTCAAATGCAACACTTTTGCAGAGTTACAGGAACGGCTTGAGTGTATTGATGGCAGTGAGAGCACATCTGTTTTCACCAGTGAAGGAAAAGGCCAACAGACAGCCTTCAAAAGTGGAGTGGAAAAAGTGTCAGAAGGGGCTTCAGTATCAACCAGGACTGCCAAGTCTTCTCTTCAAAAGCCTGCGCACGTGCAACATGGGGCCACATCTGAAATTAACACGACTTTAAGACAAGATTCAGAGCCTGTTGTGAGAGAGAAAGTCTTTAGTAGAGGACCTATACAAAAACCCAATGCCTCTTCATCCTTGCAGAACATCTCAAAGACCTCAGTTTTGAATACAGAGTGTGGCTTAGCCACACGGACACCTCCAGTGGGTATGAGCCAGCAAGCCCTAAGGCAGGGAGAATGCAATGACTTCCCAATGACTGACAGATCCCATCACCTCAGTAGAAGTCCTATGGAAGTGAGCCATCTGCGTGCTACTCTGAGAAACAGGTGCCTTGATAGGGATGTTTTAAGGACTACAGTTACACTGCAGCAGCCGGTGGAGCTCAATGGAGAGGATGAGCTGGTGTTTACGGTGGTCGAAGAGCTACCTGCTGGTCTGGTTCCAGACAATGGGAGACCATCCAGCATCATTAACTTCAACAGAGACTGCTCTTTGCAGGCCCTGGCATCTCACTCACGGCCTGTTAGCATTATCAGCAGCATCAACGATGAGTTTGATGCGTACACATGCCAGATGAACAGGTCCCAGCTGAACCAAGGTAATACTTCCAAGTCACAGGAGGAATTTACAGCTGGGCATGCAACTGCGCACACTTCAGTCGGCTCCTGGTCTTGCAAGCCAAAGATTTGTACCCCAAGTAGTGATGAGACATCAAAGGGAGTGTGCAAGGGACCAGTCAGCAGCTCCATGATGGATTTACCTGGTGGTTTACACAATGAGTCTTTCTCCAAACAAAGAACAAATAGTCCACTGGGTGACAGTGGAATTTGCTTTTTAGAACAAGACTATGATTCTGCAACCATTGACAAATTGTCCTTATCTAAGTGCCCTCTATCTCATGACAGTGCCAAAGCATTCCTTGGTGGTCCAAAGTCGATAAGATCTAATAGACTCATGACCTCACAGTCTGCCCAGATCTCATACATTTCTACACTTCCTAGAAAGAGCACCCAAACTGCATCTTCTAGCAGTAGCTATAGCCATGAGCTACAACGCCAAGGTAGCAGAATAGATGAACAATGGACCCACACTAGTAGTGGGCTACACTCAGCCAGGAATTCTGAGTTTAGCTCTGTTAGCAAACCACCGAAAAATGGCGCAAGTGGGATTCCGTCTAGAAAAACAAGCGGGAATAGCAACAGTGTACCTCGCCCTCCTAAAATGCATGTGTCGTCCACATCTCAAAGGGTTGGGGATGGTTGTGAGAAGGCGAGTGTTAAGAAAGGGGACCTGAGCAAGATGCCTCAGCTCAGGAGAGGAGCCACCACTCTCGGCATGGTCTCAGTGCCCCATAGCTCCTCTGAGATGAAATGGGGTAATGATGTCTCGCAAACAACTGGTAGCCTGAAATTCTCATCCTTAGGAAAGAGAGCTAATGGACAAAAGGGTAGTATGCTCCCTAAGTCCGGAAGCATGTCACCCCCTGCTCCACCTGTCCGAAAGTCAAGCCTCGACCAGAGAACACGCATTTTGTTGTCTCCTAGTGCCTTAAAGTCTGTAGGTAATGATGGAACAAGATCTTCCTCTAAAGCATCGGTTTCTGAGGAGGACTTTGATGTTCGAGTTAGAGGGGAATCCTTCAGCTTTAAGTCATCCAGCCTGAAGACAGCTTCTAGTCTCAGATCACATAGTGCAAAAGGAGACAATGGAAGGCATTTTGGTAGTCTTATGTCGCTTGAAAGGTTTGACAGTTTAACCTCAGTGGGTTCCAAACCAATAACATCAAGGGAAAACGGTAATGTCAGTATCAGTAGCACTGGCAAATCTGCTAAAATGGTGCCAAAATCTGGGACACCCTGTTCAATATCTACACCAACCGCTACTTCCCCTCCATCTACTAGTGGAATTTGTAAGCTTGGACAGATAAAAGCCAGTATAACTCCTAGATCCATTGTTGGGAATGGCAACAAAGGGAAGACCTTGTTGAGTACTGGTTCAAAGTCTCTTAGCTCCTCCACCAAGTTCCTTGCCGTCTCAGCTGCTCGGAACAACAGTCTACCTCCAAATGGAAAGCCCCCAACTCGCTCTGTCACAAGCTCAAATACTAAACAAGGAAAGGGCACTATTATGGGCACAAAGCAGGCGATTCGTGCAGCCAATAGTCGGGTCAGTGAATTAGCAGTTGGTAGCTCAAAGAAACACCTCAGGGGCTCTGACCAAGCAGAAGGCAACAATGATGTCAGAACTTCCAGTGAGACACCACTGGCTGCTCCTTTGCCTTCTCCTTACAGCAAAATCACAGCCCCTCGCCGTCCTCAGCGCTATAGTAGTGGCCACGGTAGTGACAACAGCAGTGTACTTAGCGGTGAACTGCCTCCTGCCATGGGACGCACAGCGCTTTTTTATCACAGCGGAGGCAGCAGTGGCTATGAGAGCATGATCAGGGACAGTGAAACCACAGGCAGTGCATCTTCTGCCCATGATTCCATGAGTGAGAGTGGAGTGTCCACGTCCAGTCGAACAAAGGCCTCAAAATCTCCCAAAAAGAGATCTAATGGTGAGTTTTACTGGGAAACCACGCAGGGCACTTACTGGTGATCAATTCAAAATTTATTATATGGCCTTCAAAGGTTAGAATGGAAAATAGGTAGTACAGTGAAGGGTGTTGTAATGTATCTAGACTATGTTAATGAAGACCACAAATATTAATTATTATTTCCTAAAAATGTTTTTACACAAATGTCTTAGCCGAGGTTTACATCACAGTCTTCTAGTATAACTGCCCCTACGAGTAATCATTGGAGACAAATGGGTCCAAAATCTCCACAATGATGTTTCATACAGTCTGACATAAAAGACCATTGATGTTGCACAGTGTGCCACAGTGTGCCTTTTACCTAAGATTCCACCAGGACAATAAATATTAGTAAAGCATTCCGTCTAGCCAGTCAGTCTATTTAGTCCATTTAAATTACGAACCCAAGGTTATTAGGCATATCTGGTGTTTAACATGCACTCACTCTATTCTGTAATCTGCATTTACCCAAAAATAATTTTTTTGCTTTAAATCCTGTAACCTCTTGCAAGCATATTTAAAAGCATGCCAGCAAACTCTGCTGTTTATCTCCGGCCCACATGAAGAGCATTACCCTGTGTGACCCCTCCAGGCCTACAGCGACGCCGTCTGATTCCTGCTCCTCTGCCAGACACCTCTTCTCTGGGCAGGAAGGTTGGTGCAGCAGGCCAGTGGGTCGATCTACCTCCACTGGGGGGTGCTATGAAGGAGCCTTTTGAGATCAAAGTGTACGAAATTGATAATGTGGAACGCCTTCAGAGACGCAAAGAAGGGTTGACAGAGGTAAGAAGACAGTATGTCTGACAAGTGCATTACATGCTGTTTTTATGCTAATCGCTGAATTCAGTCTCATTCTGGTTCATTTACGAAGTGTATATCAAAAGTTCAAGTAGTGTTTAAGTAGTTTATTTGCCAAGAAATGCTAAATCATTGGTTAAAAATAAATAAATAAAAAAGATTTTTAAAAATTGGTTAAAAATTGGTATTTAGTTAGCATGAGGCTAACAGGCTAGTAGAAGTGGAGTAAAGGTAGCCTATTTCCCCTATATCAAGTTCAAGTTCAAGTTGAGCTTTATTGTCATTCCGCTACATGTGGGGACATACAGTGGAACGAAATATCGTGTCTCGCAGGACCACGGTGCTACATAAATACAGACATACAACAATGAAGTAAAAAACACTATAAACCTATACACAACTAACCTACTGACAGATTTAACTATAAGTATACTATATAAGTATTTACCCTATACAAACTAAAAGAATAAAGGATAAAAAATACAAACTATACGAATGCTTCACAAATACTGTACATGTGCAAAGAGAGACATTTGAGTCAGCAGCTGGTTGGGGAACAGTGCGGGATGATTTGTAGTGCATGAGCATGTAAATATACATATATTGCTGAGTCTTTTGTGGGATTGTGTACACGCAGCAGTGTGTGTAAAGTGTCCATAGTGCACATAGTGTAAAGTGTCCATAGTGCACAAAGAGGAGAGTGTGGTACTACAGGTGGTTTGTACAGGTCCACTCACCTGTGTGTAGCACACTTCGGATTGCACATGGGGGTCCATGTTTCAGGAGGTAGGGGTTTCAGAGGGGGGCGGGGTGATTTGAGTTCAGGGCTCTCACAGCCTGGGGGAAAAAGTTGTTGAGCAGTCTGGCGGAGCGGGCTCTGATGCTCCGGTACCGTCTTCCTGATGGTAGCAGCTGGAAGAGACTGTGGGAGGGATGGGTGGAGTCCTTCACGATGCTATTGGTTTTGCTGGAGCATCGTGTAATGAAAATGTCCAGGATGGAGGGGAGAGGGGCACCGATGATCTTTGCAGCTGTGTTCACTGTCCGCTGGAAGGTCTTGCGGTCAGCAGCACTGCAGTTCCCGTACCAGACAGTGATGCAGCTGGTCAGCACACTCTCAATGGTGCCTCTGTAGTATGTGGTGATGATGGGTGGAGGGAGACTTGCTCTTTTCAGCCGGCGGAGAAAGTGTAGGCGCTGTTGTGCCTTTTTGGAGAGTGACATGGTGTTGGTGGTCCAGGTGAGATCCTCTGTGATGTGCACCCCCAGGAATTTAGTGCTGCTGACTCTCTCCACAGTCAAGCTGTAGATGGTCAGTGGGGGGTGGTCAACGGAGTTTCTTCTGAAGTCCATCACAACCTCCTTTGTCTTCTCCACATTGAGGGACAGATTGTTTGTGCCACACCACTCAGCCAGCTGTGCCACTTCCTCTCTGTAGTGTGTTTCATCGTTGTTGCTGATGAGACCCCTACCACTGTTGTGTCATCAGCAAACTTGATGATGTGGTTGGAGCTGAACTTGGCAGTACAGTCATGGGTCAGCAGTGTGAAGAGCAGCGGGCTGAGCACACAGCCTTGTGGGGCACCTGTGCTCAGTGTGGTAGTGCTCGAGGTGTTGTTGCCGACATGGACTGACTGAGGTCTTCCAGTTAGAAAGTCCAGGATCCAGTTACACAGGGATATGTGACTTTATTTTGTTCATTTTTATTCTTCGTAAAACAATCCCACTATTGATTTTTTTTTACTTTAGTGTTCAGCATGTGGCACAGTCCCAGCATGGAATAACATCAGCTTTTCATTTATGCTAAACCTAATAGCAGAGGTGGAAAGTAACGAATTACATTTACTCGCGTTACTGTAATTGAGTAGCTTTTTTGTGTATTTCTACTTTTTAAAGTAATTTTTCAAATCTGTACTTTTACTTAAGTATATTTTGTTTGAAGTATTATACTTCGCTACATTTTAAAACACATTAATTACTGAGTAAAAAAAATCGCTCCTGGAAACTACTGCAGTAAATAATGGGCTGGAGAACAAACTGGCGCTAAAATCACAAGAAAGATGCAGATGGACAGACAGGCCTTAGTGGTGCAGACCCAGCTGAAAACCAAGGAAATTAAGTGAACCCCTGGCCATATTTATTCTCTATTATGCAATGTAAACTGTGTTTGCCTAGGGAGACCAAACTAGCAGCTTATAAAATCTCGGCATACCCCTTCGCAAGCATGTAACAGTTAGAGGTAAGGTAAATACTTAAATCATTGCATTGGTGGTTAAAATGAAGCTTTGGCAGTTTAGCAAAATGTTTTGCACAAATTAGCTAAAAAGACAGTGGTGCAGGGTGTGTGATATCGTCTGCGACAATATCGTAATTGTTGCTTTAACGATGTGTGATTTGACATTATCAGTATTTAGCCAAAAACCAAACAAAACACTGAATGAATCAACCGTTTAAATGATTCGGTTCAATCACAATGACTCACTTATTAACAGTGACTTGGTGACACCTACTGGCGGTTTTAATTTCACATTTAAAGTATCTTTTTTTTTTTTAAATGTCAGATGAGTTTTCAACATTTTATGTGTTATATATCAAAACATTATTTCTGCCTTTGTTTAATGCATTCATGTCCTGCATTAAACAGTATATAAATACATCTAAATGCCACTTCAGATGAAGCTTCTGTGTTTCCTCTGCATTGCAAAGATGTATTTTGTTGATATTGATTTAATTTGCCTGGTAACAGCCCAAATGTCTTATTATTCTAAATAACTGATTCCTTTAATTAAAAACAACTAGTTTGAGATTTTCTATCCCAGGGGTGTCAACTCAGTTCCTGGAGAGCTGCAGCCCTGCAGAGTTTAGTTCCAACCCTGCTCCAACACACATAACATGTAGTTTTTAAATAAGCCTAAATGATTAGATTAGCTGGATCAGATGTGTTTAATTTGGGTTATATCTATACTGTGTAGGGCTGTGGCCCTCCAGGAACTGAGTTTGACACCCTTGGCCTATCCCATTTTTGCATCCCTCCCACTGTTAAAAAGTAACAAAGTGATTTTTACTCTGAGTAAATTTTAAATGAGTTACGTTTTACTTTTACTTGAGTAGATTTTTAGACTGCACTTTTACTTGTACTTAAGTAAAATTTCATTAAGGTAATGGTACTTTTACTTGAGTAAAATATTTTCGTACTCTTTCCACCTCTGTCTAATAGCATCATACTGTAGAATGAGATTGTGATGTTTCTCTCACATCCTGTGACAAGTGCAGTTGTCAGGAATGAAGCTTATCTTTGTGACAGTTACTTATGTTGGCTAATTGATTTTAGATTGGACTGATAGCTTTAGTTAGACAGGGATGACTGGTGTTGTAAGACAGAAAGAAGCAGTGTTGCCAACTGCTTTCAATTGAAAGTAGCTAAAACTACTAGCTAAATGTCACTAGATGACATCATAATGGCAAATTCACTGATCTATATAAAGATGAATATAGATCAGTGAGCAGATGAGAATTTAGATAAGGTTTATCCACGCAATTGCTATATTTGTCCCTAAACTTTTGAAAAATGTCTCAAAAGGAGCAGGGAAGTTGCTAATCTTGCTACAAAATAGCTAAATTGGCAACACTGGAAAGAAGTGAGCTTATAGCTAAGGTCTTTCCAGAGAGAGGAAGTGATGGTGAGAGAGAGATAGAAAGAGAGCATTGGGGAGGAGTCAGGGGTGCCTGTGATGAATGAGGTGTGGCTCCACAATCTGTGGCCCGCCTGATCAGTCTTTATAGCCCACTCCACACAGCGCGTCAATGGGTCATTAACCGTTTCTCTGTGAGTTTCTAACCCTGATCACACAGGCAATTGTGTAGAGAAGACGAGAGGAAAATACATTAACTCAGTCGAATGATGCTCTGATTTATTTTCAATTAAGAAAAAATGATCTCAGCTCGCATATTAGAGTCTGGCAGTTTGCTCATGAAGAATTAGGCTGTTCACCCTCTTGTGTTATGTGAATCTGTATGTATTTGAGTAGGAAGTTGTATAAGTGCTAAGTTTATGTTTTGTGAAATTAAATTCTGTTTGCAGTGGGCATAGCATAAAAACTCGAATGAGTTTGTATTCATCTGTAGTTGACAAACCTGAGATATTTGCTGAAAATAAATAGTTGTTTTGCGTTTTAATTTACTTTCTAATGGCCATCTGGCAGTGACACAATACACATGATAGGAGGAGGGTAATCTATAATGTAATTCAACCTAACAGGTTCCACTTGAACACGATCTTTCTTTTTAATCCCTTAAGCAAACATGCATCTAAAGACCAGTGATTGTTTAACCTGGATGCTAATTTTATTTCCAGCTTGGCCCTAATTAATCTGACCAAAGGGCTGAGGACCTAAATCCTCTGTACAGGTTAGCGAACATTGAATCAATTCGGCTTAAGCCACTGCACTTTAAATCGGCCTTGAGGACGGCCACACATAATCTAGAAGGTGCTTGGAATAGGTGCAAAAGGTTTGTGGCTGACTGTAAGCAACTCACACTGCTGTTCCACACTTGCAGGGTTTGCAGTACTTTAACGCCCGCCTTAGGATGCTGGAGAAGAGGCAGCAGCAGATCAGGGAGTTAAGAGCCAAGCACGAGAGGCTGAAAAAGGAGCTGGAGGACGCCAAGACTCGTCTCATGTTGGACCCCAGCAAATGGATGGGAGAATGTAAGTTCCCAAGTGTATTATTGTCTAATGTCAAGGGTTTTCAAACGTTTTCTATTTTAATGAATATCAAATGATGACCTTCCCTTTATGAAAAACACCCTTTTTTAAAGTATTATGGCAAACATATATTTTATTGTATGACCCATCTACGCATGATTGCATTCAAAATGAAATCCTACAATTTTGTTGTTTTCTGCACTAAATCCAAACCAATTATTAAAAAATGATCTGAAGAATATTACTTTGTATTAAGTTCATACAGTCTCAAAACTAGGACTGTCAATAGAACAAAATAAATGAATAATCTCATGATTTCTGACTTTAAAAAGCTGAAAATTTGTGACAAGCATATTTAAAATCTTGAGTTGACAAGTTAACTTGCCTCGTTGATGCTAATTTTCCGCTGGTCCTCTTGTGGCCTCTTTGACCTCAATTTGAAAACCTCTAATATGTGACACTGAATATTTCTGAGTATAACACAAAAATATTTTTCACACTTTTGTTTGACTGAACTTAGTGGTGTGATATACATGCTACAAATGTCACAAGCTTTTAGCCAAAAGGACTTTCTTTTGGCATTTTTACTGTGACACTCTACCATGCATCAAGGTCAGGAATGATTCATTTTACCAGGCATCTTACACAGCATAAGTTTCCCAGTAATGTGATGTAGACTAATGGCTCCCTTTATGACTTTAATTTAAGTGTTTGAACTTAGTGCCAGAGGATTTACAAGAAAATGCTGAGGTAATGGTGCATTCACAGAAATGTCTTGAGCATTGGCTACTTTGAATTGGTGCCTGAGACAATGAATTACAATAATGGATGACATTGGCTTTCTAGAATATTCTCCATAAATGTAAACTAGGAAATGATTTGTTGAGCTTGTGTAATTGTGATTCTATTTCACCGTTGCTGCCTTCAATGCTTAAACTGTAAGTACGAACTCTGGACACAGACTTTACAACAATCACCAGGATCTTAGACTCGGTTTATTATTATATTTCAGGATTTTCTCAAATACATTTGTAAAGACCTTCAGTATCAAACAGGGCAAGAAAATGATTTGAAGAAAATGAAGCTGAATCATGTTATTAGTACTATTTACTCTACTGAGGAAAAATAATATTGCCAGCAGCAAAGAAAGCTCTGCTGATTCTGTATGTCTGTTTCATTCTGTATTTGAATTACAACTATTGCAAAACACCAATACAACAACCTTGATATTGCAAAATATCTGTCTCCACTTTGCTAGAAGAAACACTTTTGTAAACAGTATGTGGGAGAAAAATCTCAGGATGTAAAGGAATAATGTAGAGAAAATGGCAGGCGCATGGAGAGAGGGAATGAATATGTGTGTCTGTGTGTGTTCTTGAATCAATAAGGTATTATTTTTCTCTTTTGCAATCACTACCTGCCCACTGGCCAGGTGATGTTTACCATTCATATGTGACTGCTGTCTTGGGTAAAGCTGTGATTGGGGCTGTCATGCAGTATAAATCAGCCCCTCTTCAGAGCCTAGTAAAATGAGGATGGGGTTTCTACAAGCCCATCTCCCACACCAACCAACCATCACATGGACAGATTTTTGTTTATGTCTTGAATGATCTGTCTAGGTGTGTCAGTAGGGATGCATTACACAGCACCTATATTCACATTTTTATTATGTAGTACAATAATGTGGCTTCTATGTGTGCATTTATTTTAGAGATTGCTTGACTTTTATATTTATAGAGCTTTTAATTAGGACTGTTTCAAATTAATTATTCAGATTAAAATGAAAAACAAATTTACCACACAAATGATTATTTACTGAGAAATGCCACCAAATAAAGATCATTTAAACATTAGGTTATTGTGGTTATTATTGTTACTCACTGAATAAACATTACAAAATGTAAATTGAGTCAGTATACACTCTTAAAAAAAAAGGTGCCAGGAAGAACCAAAAAGGGGGTTTCGCGGCGATGCCATAGAAGAACCTTTTTTGGTTCCCTGAAGAACCTTTTATTAAATGGTTCCTTGAAGAACCTTTTTTTTCTTAGTGCCATAAAGAACCTTTTTTGGTACTGCAAAGAACCCTTTTCAAAGGTTCTTAAAAGAACCCCTTGCAGTTCTTCATGTCACTTTATTAGGTTCTTTGTGGAACCATTTATGAAAAGGTTCTTCATGGCCCCAATGTTTTTAATAGACATACAAAGAAATCCAGGAACAGGAATAAATGCATGTTTATTACTTTTATCCCTTGTGCCACAAAAATCATATGAATAGGCAACCAAGATGAATAAATTAGACAAATTGCCCAAAATCAAACTGAAAACAGCATTAAATAAACCAGAAAAATTACAATAAAAACAGTACAATATAAAACAGTACTGATACTTGTAAGATGAACAGCAGCTGCAACAAATATGCAATTTATGATTAATTTTAACTACAGGGAATTTAAAAACGTCCTTCCCAGAGAAACGCATTTCTTTCAAAAAGAAAGCCTTAAACTGATCCATCTTAAGACTTGAGAATTGTAACGATGAATTGTAGCTACAAACAAATACAGTTAAAACATCCAAAAGTGATGGAGAGACTATGAATTTTCATGAACAATGAAAATTATCTACAGTTTAATATAAACGTGTGAGTGTATGTGTTGTGTGTGTGTGTGTGTCTGTATGTGTTGTGTGTAGGGGTGTAACGATACACAACTCGCAGTTGAACGATTCATGGGCATTTTCCAAAATGGAAGGGATTATCCGTCCCCTTGTAGTGGGGAGCGATGTAATTTCCTCGTCTTCAGCTGGGATGTTCCTGTGACAATGCAGCACGATCTGTATGCATAAAAAATTGCCTATTTGATATTTAAAAAGGTTTCATACATAGTTTTTATATATTAGCATATTTAAATATAAAATGTATGGTTTATTTACAACAGTTATGCAAAAAAAAAAAAAAAAAAAGACATTAAAACGGCAACATCTGCTGACAGACACCATGCTGCGTTGTCACAGGAACATCCCAGCTGAAGATGAGGAAATTACATTGCTCCCTTTACCAAGTGCATTCCAAACGACTACATAATGATACACGTGCCCTGCTCACTCCAAAGTCCCCACAACAAGGGAACAGGGATGATCACTTCCATTTGGAAAATGCCTGTGAATCGTTCAACTGCGATTCGCGTATATTTACACCCGTGAATATGTTTGTGTGTCTGTGTAAGTGTGTTTTGAGTTATCTATACATACAGAGAAGTGTGTGTGAGTGAAACACGGTGTGAGAGACACCGTGTTTGGATTGCAGGGAATCTACAGGGAATTATAAACCCTCTGTACACATACAGGGACAGGTATAGTCTTTTGGAAAACGAAAGCCTCCAAAAACGTAAAGGTCTTTCTCAAATATTTCGGATACGCAACATTGTATATTTGGTAGAGTGAGTACAGGAGGCTGAGAGCGAGGGAAATATCAGTGCCCCCATCATCTTTGACCATGTCCTCTCCATCCATCTGAATGGTAACTGAGCCACTGGTTAAAGGGTTCCCGTCTTCACAGTTTTTTAGGACGATGGTTGGGGTTGGGTACAGAGGATCCTGTGACAACAAACATTTTTAGGGTTTGTAGGAAATAAGCGGTGATTTAAAATATAATAAAAACAGTTTCTCAGTTTATGACCCTTTTACTTTGCTTAATATTTTAAAGGGGTCATGAACTAGGACACTGTTTTTATTATCTGGTCACTGTTGCCTTGTCTGTTATTACAGATTGTTTGATATGTACAGAGTATTTAAGTGATGTTAATACCACACATTTATAAGGGTACAAATCATTTCTGTTTAAGTTACCTGATCAATGACATAGAGCGATGACTCCTTTTCTTTGAAAAGTGATGGCATTAGAAGAATGGCTGCATTAACCATCTGGCCTAAAAACAAAGTCATAAATTTTCACAATTTGGCAATAAAATAAATATTCATTGTTTCTGTCAGAGCAACACAACAAATTAAATTGACAAAAATTAAACGAAGAATATAGCTACAAGCAGTGCCACTCAGGAGCTTTAGGAAAACAATGCACAGTGGGGAACATGCATTTATCTCTCTGGCAGCCTGGTTGTTAGGGTTAGCACACAGCAATGAAGGGGTTACTACAGAACAACAGTGTTAAGCCACGGTCACACTAGACTTTAATGCGAATTTCCCTTGGAAGCTACAACGATCATGATATGACGTCATGCTCTGCAGCGTCTTTTAAAAAGTTTAATTTTAACACATGACAAATAATACATCTAAAATGTAAAAACATACAAATCTACTACACTTTTCTGCAGCGCTGCAGTTTTAAATTTGTTCTTTTAATTCAGCTACGAGGTCATGCTGTGATGTATCGATCTGCCGTTGGACCACGGTGTCACGTTATGTGAATTCGCATGGCAGAGTTCACCAAGCTTTAACTTTGGAATGTAGCAAAATGCAAAACTTTTCATATGGGCTTGCGTTTCCGATCTGATGCATTTGAATGGAAGTCAATGGAACGAAAAGTGCAGTGTGACCGCCCCTTAAAACAGACAGACACTACAGACACGCACACAAACAGGGACAGTTTCTACTTGTTAATGGACAACAGTATATCTTGGCATGATGAACAAGTTTAGTATAAACTGCATTAATTCCTTAAGAGTTTCAGAGCCTGCAAATTTAAAAAAAGATCCATATTCCATTAAAAAATGGGAAAAAAAACAAAACACCTCTAGCTAAATAGCTAATACATTTACTATAATCGCACAATTAAAACATTATTAGTGAAACAAATTCTGCTGATAAGTACACACCATTTCGCTCTACTTCAGTCTCGCATGCATCCAGTGCCAGCTTCAGCATTTGCTTCATTGCGGTGTTTGGAGCCTTCTCCAGAAGTTGGGGAGAGAGTTTTCTTAAATTTGTAATAACACACTTGTCCACGTCAACATTGGTGGTGGTGCTGCTCATTTCTTCTAGAAGCTGATGATGAATAAATAAAACAATTAAAAAAAAGAAAAAGAAAAGTGAAGATACAGAATCATAAGCTTTAAAGTAATTTCAGTGTTTTCCCAGAGAATGTGGCGGCACGCCACTGTCCCATAATGAATGGAAAATATTGGAAAAAGGATTTAAACTTCTCTATAACATAAAAGGTATTTCATGTTGTTTTGCACCATTGAATTGGATAGGAAAATTGTGTTACACTAAAATATAGCTTTGTGCTCTTAGGAAATCACAAAAGATTGATTTAAATAAGTATATAGTCTGTTTGTGCTGCATTTCAAAACAAAAGCTCACACAATCAACCTATGATCCAGTATTTTCTGTGTCTCGGTTGTTGTCCACCAAAATAAGCTTTGCAAGTGTAGAAAAAAAGTATTGCATTAAATATTAATTATTATATTTTACAGTGCATTTGTTTTACAATATATGGCCATTAAGTTCACAAGAATAATAATAGCATTTAGTCATTAATAATAATAGTAATTGTACAAAGTTTTCTTATGGTACATCCCTCCGCAGTCTCACAAAATGCTGTGGGAAACACTGAATTTTTCTAAGTCATAGCATGGTGTTTTATTATCAGGCAAAATATTTTATTGTTTTAAAGAAATTAAGTTTACCCAAAAATGAAAATTTCTTGATTAGGTCATCCAAGTTGTATGTGATGTTCGTTCTTTTTGACTACAATTGTTTACCTTGGTCCACCTACATGAAGTGTGATCTTTCAAAGATCAGAGGTTGTATACTAAGGGAATCATGGACATTGCAGAGCTGGACCAAGCTGAACATTTTTTGTAAAAAAATAAATAAAAAATGATTACATTTATTTATCAGCTGTGCTCATGTCAATTATTGAATGTTTTCTTAAAAAAACAAAAAAAAAAACATTTTCAGCTAAAATGAGTCATATACAACTTGGATGGCCTGGTGGTGCAAGTGTGGGTATCTGCAAGTTGGAGTAATGGCCATGACAAAAAGTAGATGCATGCTAAAAAGTAGGGGCATAGAGAAAGGTCTGGGGTTGGGTAAGGGGTTTTCTGTTGTAGTAAAGCCCCCTTTCGACACACCCATTACTCTGATCTGCAGCTATCACTGTCTCTAGGTGAGTAAATGAGGAAAATTCATTTTGGATGAAGTACTCAAACCAAGAACTTGGTCTTGCTTTGAACACACTACCCTTTCCACAAACTTAACACTTCTCCTAAATTGTTAAACTTCTTAATGCTTGAAAAATTAAAGCGTGTCTGCCTAAAAAACAAACAAAAGCACCATCAATACTTACAAAGACTGGTCGACGAAGGCAGGGGAACTGACAAAGAACCTCTTTGGTTGAATGGTGAGAAATGTACTCAGCCCTGTATTTTTTTGTTCTTTTAAGCCTCTGCCTTATGTGGTCCAGATTTGGTCTCAGCTTTCTTGACTCCATCTGCATGTATTTAACATGTTGAGCAATGCTGTGCTCATCTTCCCCATCATCAACATTGTCTGAATCCTTGCAGAAAAATAAGTTGATGCAAGTATCAGTACAGTGGCATCTGTATAGATTCGGTAGAATGTGCACAGTATTACAAAGCAGGGCTGCACAATATCAATCACTCACAAATACACATGTTGCAATATGCATAATTCTGATCTAATTGGTGATTTTAAAAGGGATCATGACCTGCATGTCAAACTTTCAGTGTTCTCTAAAGTTCACTTATGTTACATCAAAATGGGAAGTCGTGGCCTAATGGTTAGAGAGTCGGACTCGTAATCCAAAGGTTGTGGGTTCGAGTCTCGGGCCGGCAGGGATTGTAGGTGGGGGAGTGAATGTCCAGCGCTCTCTCCACCCTCATTACCACGATTGAGGTGCCCTTGAGCAAGGCACCGAACCCCCAACTACTCCCCGGGCGCCGCAGCATAAATGGCTGCCCACTGCTCCGGGTGTGTGTTCACGGTGTGTGTGTGTTCACTGCTGTGTGTGCGCACGTTGGATGGGTTAAATGCAGAGCACAAATTCCGAGTATGGGTCACCATACTTGGCAGTATGTCACTTCACTTCAAAATTATATTGTTTTTGATCTATGAGAACACTATTTTGATATGCGTGTTGCATCCAAGACAAGTAAACATCCACTGTTGTACAATTTTGCACATTTTCCCACCATTATGCGTAGAACTGTTTTAAAACCTGTGATGCTGAAAAAGGTCTCGTTACATAGTTAAATATTGAATATTTAGTCTGTCTCCGGCAACATGCTTTTGCTGCTGCTCAATTTTTTGAGGCAACTCAGAGCATGAGATCATTGAGAGATAAATGCAAGACAGAATACTATACAATTAACATGTCTATTTTCCATGTCTAAAACTTTGACAAAACTTGATTTCAGGGCTCACGACCATTAAAACTACCACGTGTGGTAAATAAATATTTAGGAGCACCTGTGCTTCTGACCCGCACACTGGTTTGCACTGAGGGAGCTTCAAAGGTTTCTAACGTGTTTTTGCATCGTTGGGTAATGCATCACAGACATCTCTCATTATAACAACAAGAATGAGCGACAGGCCGAGGCCTGCTCACCCGTTTGGGCAGATAAGAATCTTTTTTTTTTTTTTTTTTTTATAAAATTATTATTTTTTACCAATTAGAAAAACAACAATAAAAAACCTTTGATATTGTGTTTTGGTTATTTAAAATCCTTATATTTATGCACTTACCGTCGATTTCTGTCAGATTGAGGAAACAAAACCTGTCAGCGCGGGCGTAACGTAGCCTGAAGTGAAGTGCGCAGGAAGAAACGGCGCGAAACTGCATAGGGCAAAAAAATAAAATAAAGTCATAAACAAGTTTCGCTCTTGTAAAAGTATGTGTCGTTCTTGATCAAGTATTTCACAGATCCTTCTGATATGTTTAGCGATAGTCGGAGGTTTGGTGTGATCGGTGTGTGCGTGTGGAGGAATGAGCGACAGGCCGAGGCCTGCTCACCACATTTGGGCAGATAAGAACATTTAAAATGCCCATTTAACTAACAGACTAGTCTAACGTTACCTCACTGGATTAAGGTTGATTTTACCATTTAACCACACAAACAAAGAACAAATAAATATTATAATTATTTCAGTACATTATATGATATTTATAATGATTCCATGAATTCACTTACCGTGAGCCTTTTGGAGATTCAAAAATAACGGACAGTCTTCCCAACGCCTCGAACATCGGCGAATAAAGCGAAGAAACTGCTCTACACCTTATTTGGGCAGATAAAACCATTTAAAATTAGATTATTTTTCACCAGTTAGAAAAAAACAACAATAAATAAACCTTTATATTGTGTTCTAGCTATTAAAATAGTTCTATGTATGCACACTTACCGTCGATTTCTGTCACTCTCTGAAAAAACGCATCCTCTTCCAGCGCGGGCGTAACTTCAAATGAAATGAGCAGGAAGAAACAGCGCGAAACTGCATTTGCCAAATTACAAATAAATAAATAAATAAAATAGGACAATTTATTCATAAAGTTTGGGAAAGCCATCCTGTTATGTCATGTTACGTTAATTAAAATATTTTATTTCAAACACACCATTTTACTTCTTGACTCGCCTCACCGCGCAATAAAGATTGAAAGGAGGGGGAGGGGAAGAATCATTTCCCACAAATGATCACTTCGTCTATTTAACGGCGTCAGAAATTGAGAGTCCTCTCCAAACTTAGATTTAAGTCACTGCAAGCTAAGACCTGTCATGGCCGTGATTTTCCTCATTACTAAACTATAACCCCCCCAAAATAAAATAATAATGAATAATTAACGATAATAATTAATTATGTCTTTATCATGTGTTTAAAAAGTAAGTAGGACTATGTGAACACAGGTTGGCATTTAAAACACTAGCTTACATTAAATTTAATTATTACATTATTACATATGAAGCAGACTAATATTTATTTTTAATATGAAATCACAAGGCATAGTCTCTCTTATCTGATTCAGTTCATAGATCACTCTCCTATTGAGCTCATGATTTGATTCAGGTGTGTTAAATAAGGGAGACATACGAAATGTACAGAGCTGTGGGTCAAGCATTGAAAAGCACTATAGGCTATGCAAATGACATTGTGCTATTTATTATAATCGGATGCCTTGTGTCACATTTTTTTTCTTAAGAATCAATAAAATCATTCTGGGATTTATTCCAACAATATGAGGTCACACGCAGAGGCGTCATGCCCATTCAAAGTGCATGTGCCCCCTCAGGTTTTTGAGTCAAGTGGATTTTGAAAAAAAAAATTGCTGAATAATATTTTCTATTTTTGATACAGTCACACCATCATGATTAAATCATTCAGTGTGTCATATCATCAGCAGCTAATTAATCTAATTTTGTAATTCATATAGATGCAAAATTTAGTGAGACAAAGTGGAACTTTTATATTTTAAGATTTTGAGCCTATACCTCAGCCTTTTTATTTAATTTTAAAACATGATTGCAGACAAATAGATATAAAAGGACTGATCTACTGGTCTTTCTTTAATTAATAAACTATTTATATAACTCTAAAATAATACTTTATATTGCACTATAACTAAACCCAACTAATAGAAAATGAGTTTAGAATGAGTTCTTCACCAGACAGGACAATTTAGTTCACTTTAAAAAAAAAATTAATAAATAAATAAATAAATAATAATAATAATAATAATAATAATAATAATATATATATATATATATATATATATATATATATATATATATATATATATATTTGCAACATGTTGAGTGTGAAAAACCATTAGTCTAAAGAACCTTGATTTCTGTGCTACAAAGAACCTTTCTGTGCTACAAAGAACCTTTCTGTGCTACAAAGAACCTTTTGTGCAATGGAAAGGTTCTTTGGATATAAAAGGTTCTTCATGGAACCATACAGGGTCCCAAAGCACCTTTTTTTTTAAGAGTATACTGTATTCATTTTATGTCCATATTGTTGAATTGTTTTCATTTATTTAAAAAATGTTGTACAAAATTAGAATGTTAAATTGGCCTACCATGGCCTGTCATTTATTTAAAACATTTAAAAAATTACATTAATTTAAATATCAATATAAATGGTAAATTGACAACCCTACGTTTTAAAATAATACTTTTGTTGACATTTCTCACTCTTCTTTCCATTAGTTGATGTGGACCCTGATCTGGACCAGGAGTCGCAGGACTACCTGGAGGCTCTGGCTCAGGCCACAGGAGACCTGGAGTTTTGTGTCAACCTATGCAAGTCTCGTGTGATGATGGAAACCTGCTTCGATATCGCTGTGCCCACAATTCCAGGACAGAGTGGACAACAGGAGATGGAGGTCTAGGAGAGAACAAAGCAGGACGTTGTTTGCAAGCTAGCTGTGAGTTACGGCAAGAACTTTTTTTTTCTGGGGTGGGGGACTGTTCTTCAACAAGATATAGCATGGTTAGAAACTCCCAGAAATGCTGAGAAACAAAGAGTCTGAATAGAGTAAGAGCAAGACCGTGTCCTGAGATCTTCATTAAACTTTACCAGGAAGTGCCTTAAACCAAAAAAAAAAAAAAAAATCCCAGGAACTATCTTTGTTTTATGATTGGTGCTAGTATTGAGACCAACTTTCCCAAGTACACTTTGAAAAACAAAGTATTTTGCATTGCAATGCAGTGTATAGTGTATTTATAAGTGCTAAAGTGTGTAAAATCTAGTTTTAAGTATTAAACAATATAAAAAGTTAAGAAAAAACTCTTGCCTTTTCTAATATCTAAATTACCACAATTAGAACTCTTCAACATTTTTCTTCAGCATAATGCAAAAACGTGCTTGCCCCTGACAGATGTGATGCCACTCGATTGGATAAAGATGCTGAAACAGTGGCACTGTCATCTGTCTCATTTAGTGACAGTCGCTCTGCATAATGATTGGCTCTCTGATACAGATCTACTACTTTACTTGATTGGTGCAGCTGGTGGCAAATCAGAAATTAGAGCTTGTCTCAAACACTTCTCAGGACATCAAACCGAAGTGAGTTTGTACTTATGAATTTCAGTGTGTGCTGTATGTGTCATACTGTAACGTATGCATGTGTGTGTTCTTCTCTGATCATGTAACATCCAGCAACAAGCTGGTTTCTTCTAACGTGGTAAACAAATTCACTCTATCTACCTGAACTTCAAAAGATTATGCCTTTCTACACTGAAAATGAACTTATTCAGATATACAAACGGCTATCATCTGTTGACAGTATCACAGCACAGGACCTTCTCCTCACTGTGTCCCGTGATTTATCTTCAGCCTCTAATGTTTGATGATTTTTGTTTGTCAAATGCTTAAAGTGTCTCTGGAGAGAAGTGTGACTGCTGTTTCTCATAAAGAAACAAATAGAAGAGATTATTGGGATTTGCAAGGGTTTGAAGTAGAAAATGTGGCTATTTTTTTACATCTTAAAATTCTTTCTTTGTTTTTGTTGTTGAATGATTCTTTAAAGATTTGGGCTTTTTTCTCCAAGTTGCTGCATGATATTTTCTATTTGTTCTTCGTAAACATTTATTTAATTTTTCTTCTTTGTTTTGTATGTTAGTCTGTGATTTCTACTAATAATTTAAGTTAAATTGAAGCATTTAGACTTTTTCAATGTCTATGACGTTATCAGTGTTCCTGCTTTGTATTGTACAGTTTTTTATCCTTTTTAAAAACCATGTATAGACTCCTAAGTTTGCATTAACATAAAGTTATGAATAAAAAGAATGTTTCCTCTTTATAATTCTTTGTTCTTTAATTTTTCTACATAAAAGAACATTAAGATTTCTTCTGTTATAAAGGTCAGAGTACAAATGACAAAAATATTTTGTACATAAATAAATATCTGCAAAGCAGACAACTGAATGAATTCCATTATTCTTCTTTCTAACAAATGATAACACTTTAAAAAGTAACATTATCTGCATTTTATGTTCTAATTTATAATAAGAAATGTTGCTTGTCCACCAAATCAGCTTATTAGAATAATTTCTGAAGTATCATGTGACACTGAAGACTGGAGTAATTGCTGCTGAAAATTCACCTTTGCCATTACAGGAATAAACTTTTTTTTTTTTTTTTTTTTATATATATTTAAAAAGAAAAGTTTCACCGTATTTTTAACTTTAAAAGGCTTCTTTCAAAAACGTTTAAAAATCTTACAAAGCCAAAATTTTAAAATAGTAGTGTATAATGTAATATGTCAGTATAATAACAGTACAAGCTACCAATCATATGAACAAGATCACATTTCACACGTGCATGAGAAGGAACTGTGTAAAGTAATGACAACTTGACATTAAAGCAATCGTCCATTGTGGACTTGTTAAATTTTTACTGGTAACAATAGGGCTGATGAAAAGATGCTCCTACACAGATGGCTGGAGCCAAAACAAATTTGAGAATTTAATCATATCACAGATTGATCTTCATTAGGTTTTCAGCTCTATAAATAATGGTTTACTGGCTTTGTGATTAATTTAGGCTCTTGGGCATTGTGAGTATAAAGACGCAGAAGAGACCTGAGCGCTGTAAAGGCCAACAGGGTAAAATCACTTTGACTGATTCCATTGGTGGGTTATTCCACCTGCTCTCTCCCGTTCTCCTCAGCAGATGGTCTCATCAACAAGATTGAGATGTTTTAATCAGTCTCTTAAGACATCTAGTCATTTATGTTATAATGTGTCATTGAGAGTCACCAAGTGACCCTGTCAAATTTGCTGACTAGAAGCACACCGAATTTGTTCCCGCAGAAAAGCCTGCAGAATTTGATCATCTGTCATTCCTAAAGTTCTACACATCCCCAGATTGTTGGTCTCCTACAGTGAAAACCTTTGATGCGTGACATTCTGTATCTGTCTTCCTCTGTTCATTACATACATGGATGGGGGAGGGCAGGTTCAAAAGCAGACAGTCCGACCCCCAGGCTCTGAATGTGATTGAGTTCTCCGTCACCCTGTGAATATGTGCAACAGAAACGGACAAAATGGAGGTGGAGTCCGTAGTATTTCAATTCCATCCTCTGACACAATGCTATACTTCTTGCATTTATATTCAAAACTACCAGAAATGGAAAAATACTTTGAAATGCATGACAGAAAGCATGAATAATCTTATAATAAGAGCATAACAGTGGTGATAAAAAAACACACCAACCATGTTTCTGCAGGCTGAAGCATTAGCCAAATATCAGTGTGCATATACAGTATGTGAAAAAAGTGGTTATATTGCATTGAATAACTAATATCCTAACAACAAACTCATTGTTTTTTCTCTGACAACTTCCGCTCTAATGGATTCTTTAAGCAAACAATCTTGTTTTGTGTTGTGTTGTTTGTTGTGTTGTGCTGTTGTTTTGTTTTTAGTTTAGTTTAGATTTCACTTTGCTTTGCTTTTTATTTTGTTGTTTATGTTAGATTTGTTGTGTTGTTTTGCTTTGCTTTTAGCATTTTGGCTTTCATGTTTTTGGCTTTTTACTTCTGGATGTTTCTTTTTTTTCAAGCAAACAATTATTGTTTTTTGTTTTGTTTTTATTTTATTCTTCTGTTGTTTTGGTTTGATTTGTGTGTGTGTGTGTGTGTGTGTGTGTGTGTTTGTTTTTTTTTTTGCTTTGCTTTTTATTCTATGTTTCTTTGGTTTAATTTTTTGTGTTTTGTTTTGTTGTTTTGCTTTGAATTTTAAGGTTGATTTATTCAAATTATGTTTCCTGCCCATGCCTGTTCATGAAAAGGGTATAGGCATTTATTTTTGGTATGCAAGAATGCTTGTTCTCAACACATTGCCTTCTGTGATGATTAAGGTTGCTGTGACACCTTGATTGGGGAGCTGAAGCAGTGAACCAAGCAATGGGAAGTCATTTACTATAAACAAGGCTTATTTCCTGCAGTGACAGGTCCAAACTGTGAGTATGCATTGGTGAATACAGTGTGATTGGCACATAGCAGTGACAGGGTGATGTATCTTTCTTTTGAAATGTAAGGGTGAATAGTATCGGGGTTAATTGCTCCTTGTTGTGAGGAGCCAATGTGCCGCCTGTCACGCCTATTGCATTAATCCCATCAGAGGCAGCATGTGCCCATCAAATACATGGCAATGGTTGCTGTGGCTCCCATTTGCGAATATAGCCTTGCCTTGCCTGCGGTAATAGCTTTAAAATTCATTTTTAGTTGCTGTGTAGACTGGGCTAGGATATTTTCCTTCTTTGTAGATGTACATCACTTTGTGAAAGAACAGACATTTTGGGCTGCTAGCTATACTGAGTGAAATGGGTTACTTTATTTTGCAACAGGACAATATTGTACAAGCAAGCACTCAAAAATCCCACAGTCAGAAAGGTAGAGAACACACATTTAAATCATAGAAAGCTGTTTATGCCTTTATAGTTTGAAAGATATTTTATCATCCCGGGAGAGGAGACTATATATCATTTTTACTGTTTGTTGTGCCTTGCTAGCTCAGATTAAATGGGGTTTATTGACTCATTTCAGAGCAAATTAGCCTCTGCTCTGAAGATAGCCTGGAGCAATCTATTTTGTTTTCCCATCCTCAAACTGAGTATTTGCGCAGATATGACCTCTGCCAAACTGTTTGTGTCAATTAGCTGTCAGCTGCTTTAATGGCACAGTTCATTCAGGTCAAGATCAGCATATTTTTCTGCAAATAGCAACAAGCTTGTGCTGCCTTAATGTAAAAACAAGCAACAGGCAAGTATGCCAGCAATGTTTTAAGACAATTGTTCCTAGTCCCACTGATTTAAGGATAAATTTACAGAATTTCTTCATTTAGTTTTCCTTTAGTAAATAAATATAAATTGAACCACTCCTAAGATTTCTTTTTCTATTATTTAAGTAATTTAAAGGTATTAAAGTAAATAAGAAGCAGAAAATATGTTCTATTTGAGCACCGGAGCTGCTTTTCAGCCTCACTAATTTCTTTGTTAGAGTCAAGAAGCAATGTGAATGCTTGCATTTGCACGTGCAACAGCTGTACCTGTGCATAATGAACCACAGCAGACCACTGGTAGACCCAGCCTGAGAGCACTTATTCTTATCTCCTGTCAGTTTTGCTAATCTACATCCAATTCCCTTGCGAGTTGACCTCTGACCTTTGTGTGTACTTTGGGGGTCTGTCTTGTTGTATATTTGTGCCATTTCAGTGAAGCTTCTGTTAAATCTCTTCACCCTTTCCCTTCACAATGCTGTATTTCCATTCATATGGATGGCGTTTGAGCCTAGCTGTCATTAATGTGTCAGGAGTGTGTGTAAATCATGTAGTCGTAAAACACAGTACTTTGATAAGCATTGTACATTGCACCAGTTTGATTAAAAAGCCTGGGTCATTAAAAAGCACATGAAAAAAAATGTTTGAAACACAATAAGGCACCTTTTTGTGGCTGTAAAGCTGTGAGCCATATTCATTGCTGCTTTTGTGTGATTGGGTGGCAATAATGCTTTAATTAAACTTGCCTGTAATTATTATTTGATTTGGGTTTGAATTAACTTGTGTCCAATCAAGTTTTTTACTTACATGGAGGTCCACTGATTGCCTTCATGATTTGGTCTTAATGAGTGGCATTAATTGAACTGTAACTGCATTTGTTGCTTTCACTGATCAGCATTATCCTTCCAGATTGTCCTTTTCTTAATACCGAGGTCTAGTGGTTACAGACTGACAAATTTTAGCTCATTAGATTTTTATTATTATTGAAAATAACTGGTCTGTGAGGTTTGTTTTTATATGAATTTAAAATTGGACCACCAGTAAATATAAAACCATCAGAACTGACATACTGAAATCTCCTCTTTCTGTGAAGGCTAAAAAGTATTAAATAATATATGTGTGCATGCATTGGTTTACTTCATCTTTCGCTATAAAATGAGGATAGGCTTTTGAGTTTGCGGTTTTAAATCTGTGGATGATTCCCACATTGGAGTCATTTCTTGTTCCAGCCCATTTACCATGATAATGTCTTTCGTATTGGAATGGAAAAAGCTGCTCTCACATTGAAGCCCACTGGGGCCCTCGAGAAATAAACATGCTTGGACAGACACATAGGAAGAAAATCCCTCAAATGGCTCTCGGGATCCTCAAGGTGGAAAATGTGGCGCCATTTTTTGGTTTGTCTCTCACTGACTCATATGGACTGATTACTTAGATTTAAGTCTTTTACTGTGTTTTTATATAGTTACGTTTGCTTATTTTGTTTAGATGTCATGTTTTTGTTTTGTAAAGTATCTTGACCTGCTCTTTATAGAATACAGATGGATTTTTTAAATGTTTTTAATGAGGACACAACCTGAGTGCGTCTTTAAAATAGAATTCTGAAAAAATAAAAAGGTAAAAATGCAGCAGCAGTAACAGCTTTGTAAAATCAAGGCCCAATTTCTGTGCCTGGGGTCAATTGTGTCGACAGACTTCTGCCTCAGACATCAAACAGAGCTAAGGATCTAAGGAGTCTGCAGGGCCTGTCACCATCCAGGGGTCTTGAGTATCACAGCCTCCTAAACCCGGGCATGAGTAGAAAAGAGATGGATTTTACAGTTTTAAGAAGCCGTCCGATGTCTCTTCAATCCCAAACTTCAAATGTACTTTCTCTGCAGGGGGTCTGTGGAGACGTTCATAAAGTGTTTCTGCTTCCAGAAAGATGGCTTTGTTTCTGTTCAAAGACATTGAAAGTATGTTATATTTATAAGACATGGCAGATTTAAATGAAGGCTAAACTGTGACAGGAAAAGGATTGAGGACATTGTGAGAAGTGGCATGTGCCTTTTCCTTCCTAATGTTTTTTTTTTTTTCTGTTGCTGACCTCCTTGGCAATGACATGACCTCGTTCACTAATTGGAGTGCACCATTGAACCATTGTTAAGAGTGTGAAAAAATATTTTGTGCTAGAATCTTGCCACGTCTGTCTGTTTATGTGCCTAAACGTGTAACACAAAAGGCTATTTCTCCAACAACTTGACTAGTATGTCATAATTTCGATAGGCCTATTCAATAAAAGTAGTAGTAATAGCGGAGAGTCTGAAGCTCTAAGTTAATTAACATTTAGCTATTTAAGGTGGAATTACACGAGCAATAAATTAAAAATAAATTATTTTATAATTAATTTTTTTTTTATCCACAAGTTTTTCATTATATTTAACATTTAAATGGGGATTATATAGCAACTATAATCAATATGACACTTTATACAAAAAATAAGAGGATGTTTATCTTGGGACAGTCACAGTAAGTCTTAATTTCATTTGATCTCAAAGGCCTCACCACTATAGCACACACAAATCAGGCAACCAACTTGACTTAATTTACACACGCAATTGTACTACAGATAACATTCTGGTACAACCACTACATATCTCTGACCATTTCTTCATTACATTTACTTTACATTTTACCCAGGTGCCACCATCTCCCTTACCGGTTACTTTCAGACGCAACCTACGCTCCCTTTCCCCCTCCCTTCTTTCCTCTGTAGTATCCTCCTCTCTTCCCTCACCTACCCATTTCTCTTCTCTGGATGTGAATGCAGCTACTGACACTTTATGCTCTACCTTAACCTCTTGTCTAGACGACATCTGTCCTCTCTCCTCCAGGCCAGCACGGGCCTGGACTTAAAAATATGTCTTAATTTGAGGGGTCTCATAGAATCGCAGATTTCTTTATACATTTTTAATTAACATTCAATTTATTGGATAGAAGCTGGTTTTGACTTTGCATAAACATGTCAATATAGCTATTTTGTGATTTCAGATGTTTCGGAACCATATGTTTTTCAATAAAAACAGTTATTGAGCAGGAAAATAAATACTGTATGGTTTTATTTTAAATCATGATCGTTTTTATTATTATTTTTAAATGTTTTAATTATTTTAGATTGACTTAATATATTAATAATAGTATGCATATGAATTAATATTAATTAAAATAATTTTTAAGTCTGTATTCTGTATTGTTTTAAGTCTGGGTTAATTATGTAACTGCTGGTCGGCCTCTGCCCCCAGTTAAGAACATATGCTTTAAATCATTTCACACTATTGCAAAAGTTAGTTAAGTTGAAATAAAATATGCCTACATTATACAATTGAATTTCACTTGTCGTTAAATTGCAATATATGTGTGAGTAGCGGTTATATCAAGCAGCTTTTAAAAAACAAAATAACTGTTATATGAGGGAAATTACTAGACAGCAGTCTTGGTACTGCCTTCTGGTACAGCGGGAAAATCGATAAGGTTTTGCTGTTCCGAGTGCTGCTCTGAATTACAAGAAGCTATTTTTGATTAGAACCTGTACATCGTTGCTGACTTTGAAGTAGCAGGATCCAAAAATGACATGAGGGCGAGTAAATATATGATCAGAAATGACAGTTTTAAGAAGCAGCTGTGACTTCTGATAGGTGTAGTGTCACTCAGTCCCCTTCATGCTCTGGCTGTCTCGACACCGTATTGATTTGGGGACTCCTCTTAAGTCATCATTATCCACGGTAAATGGCTCGGTCGCTGGGTGTATCTTGCAATGAAGCTGTGAGTGATATTTGACCTTACTTTGCTAAGAAACTTTAGTCCAGTTCTATGTTACCAATCTTCTTGACATCCAGCCCGAGAAGCATTTATTCTAATCTTCATATTGTCAGACCCAGCAACTGGACCCTGAACAATGTGGAAATGCTGCTGCACCTGCATTGATTTTGTCTTACTACTGTGCTGTGACCCAAACAGCTCCAGTTTTGTTTGTTTTGAGTCTGTATTGCCTCAGAAAACACTCTAACAGGCACAAAGGAGCTGTGACTGAGAAGATAAGGCAACCATTACCCGCCACGTTCCACCGAGCCACGAGGCTTTTACATTCAGGACACGGCTGGCCATCCATCCAAGCGTCCTTTTCGCCTGATGTTGTGCTGAAATAGATTCCCCTGTCTCCATTCCCCTGCACCTCAATTATCCACCGCGAGGAGGATGGTGCTGATGAAAAGAGAGAAGAGAGAAAAGCGGAGAGTTTTCATACACACTGAAAGATTCAGCTCCCGCCTTGAGCTCCGATCAATCCTGGCTGCTTTCCACGTCTCCCAGACAGCATGTTCTCACATAGGGCAGGCCTGTCAATTGCCAAGACAGCTTTAGTGAGGCTTGCATGTGCTGCCCAACTGTAGCATGAGCAAACGGCTTGAAGAGCAAAGGAGAAATAATTTATGAAACAGTGGAAGTCTCTCTGTATTACAAACAATGAGAGCCTGGGCCTTAACTTTATGAAATTAATAAGCGTCTGACATATAGTGGCCCCATAAAGTGCCTCCCAAAAGTATTTGGACATTGAAATCAAAATGAAAAATGTAAGAACTGAATTGCATTACAGCTACCTTTCGTTTCCATGATGCTTTGTGCAGATTATGGGAGTAATTTCCATTAAAATGTCAACAGTTAACGTACCAATGAATGTAAAAGGTTTTATTTATAAATGCAATAAAAAAAGCAATTTGCAAAAATAAATACAATGAAAAAAAGACAAAAGAACAAAAAGAAATGCACTATGTTTATGAGGATTTAATATATTTCACAACATATATATTGTTGAAAATTGACACCATGGAAAATGACACCTTTTTGTTGACAAATGTTAGTGGAACATGTTCATAGTAAAAGTGATAAACTACCGTGCTTGGAGAAGTATGAACTTGAGGGGAACTGACTTCATACATTCACTCAAAATTACATTGTTTAAAAGTAATTGTATTAGTTTTAGGAAAGACTTCTAAGAAAAGCGATAGCATTTTTTAGGTATATTGCTTGGTTTGATATTTTGTTTCTAATTTTTCTGTCACTTAAGTGTACAAATACACTTTGAAGCCACTCTCTTATATTGGTGGCATATACTACACACAGGGCAGAGTCAGAATAACTTGATTTGCGGAGAAAAAAAATTTGTCAGATTTCATTTAGAAACTTGAGTTATGAGCATGCAGAAAATGCTTTGTTTCAAGATGATATGTTACCAGTGATATGAAATATATATGCTAGCATAATGTAATAGACTGTATTTTAGCTCCTGGGTTGGTGTGAGAGCATTTGAGTCATGACGTCACTATCAACTGCAGCAGTACTGGACCCCCAATACTGGACTCTACAGCACAGTGTGCAGTCATACAAGCTCACACAATCTCTCGTTTTTCTTTATGGACCGTCAGTTCATATAAAACAGAGGCATTTTGATGCACAGCAGGTTTAGGAGTGTGTGAATTATGAATCACATGTATATCTGGCATGAAGTACTGAAAGAATTGAGCTGATTTTTTTTTTCATATTTATTTCTGAATAAATTTAAGAACAGCATGCAGTTTGTAGTAAATTTGCAGTTCTGGCCTGAATTGTGAACCATTCAGAATTTAATTGAGAATGCCTACATTCTCAATGGAATTTGAATTGAGGTAAAACATGATACACTCCACAAAATTTATGCTCTAAGTCAAGTGTATAATGATGATACTAACAATTGAAATATACTAATAGTTGTGCAATAACTTTCAAAAACCATACTTATCTTACTGTTTTAAGGTAAAAAGAAGCATTAGATAATATTAATAACCAAATGCCCATCATAGAAATGTGAATTTAATGTGTATATATTTAATCTTTTTTCCCTTATTTTATAGACTATGATGGGACATTTAATTTCTCAGAATGCTCTATTTTATCCCAAAAATCCTCAAATTGGAAAAAACAATTCTGCAAGCCACATATTCTGTGGCACTGACATAGATACACATTTGGCAAAATAGGACGCTAAAAATTGTTTTAAAAAACATATAATAGTATAGTTAGTCCATAGCCCAGAATAATTTACTGTCGGACAACTGCAAAATATAAATAAGGTCTAGAACACTGTTTGCTTCAATTTACTTGCTCTTCCGTAATTACATTCTGTATAAATACATGCTATCGGCACACGCATTTCCATTATATTCAGGGTTGAATGACTTTAATTCTTTAGTCTGTGACTTCACGGGTGGATCACATTCAGGTTTCAGGGGGAGGCATGCATGTGTCGTGGTCAATATGACATTGGTCATTGAGCTCAAGAACGTGAGTTAAATTAAACGGACAAACTGACTCTTTCTGGATAGAAAGAGGTTAATAGAATGCGATAGCTGGTGTAAGTTACTGCCACTTTCCATTGTTACTCTGGGGCATGTTTCATTATGCAGTTTAATTCCACGTGATAAGACACTATTTATGATAACACCCCAGACAGCAACATAGTGTTGGCCCAGATCCGGCCCACATCTGGCCAGTGTGAAATCCATGCGGGCCAGATGTGGGCCGGATCTGGGCTGACACTGCTTGCTGTCTGGGCTGAATATGAATGGTGGTTGTGTTTTGATAATGTTCTAGACATTATAAAGCTTATAGTCCTTATAACCTCTAAAACCATTACGTTCCATTGATCTGGACTAGTCTCAACTATGATTCATATAAAAGCTTATTTATACTAATTGAAAGACCACATAAAGGTAAGCTTTTTTATATTGTGGAGTGGACTTGAGTCCAGAGCAGGCTGATGTAATGATAATGACAAGAGGAGTAATTGGATAGCAGAATCTAATCAAGTATTGCATATAAACTCCTTCAGTGCGTGTATGAACAAATCTGACCCCTGGGTTAAACAGAAATGCCAATATCTATTCTCATGCAAGTCTCTTCAAAGCCAGTCATTGGAAATATGATTTACCACTGATTAATTCAGTATAATGGTGTTACGAGATAATCAGCATCTGTCCAGGAACTGGAATGTTTAATTATTTTGTTCACATGGTTTTTCTCTTAACGTCGACATTACACAGGACAGGTAAAGTATTTCTCACTTTCAGTTGTAGTATAATATGTCCAAAGGATCTTATTCATTTCCATTGATATGAAATATTCTGTGTATTTTCATACTGAACATGTCTTGTAATTTGGTGTAATTAATTCACCTCTCAGTGAAACAGATCATGTAGTCCATAGACAGTAATGAGGTTAGGTTCTGCTGATTGCTGCTGGCTGGAGCTGTATGCTAATTGCATTGCACCATCCGGCTGTGTTTCCTCTGTCTCCACTGAAAGCAAACTGAATACATCACTATGAAGCCTAACTGTTTACAGAAACAGTTTAAAATTGTTTATCATGTTATGGTTTCTGAGGTAATAATAAGTGCTGTTAAAGTTCATTAAATAAAGGAGGATATTTTCAGATTTTTAGTAGGATAATTTTACTATTTTATTTCTTATTATTCTTATACAGTTTTATTTATTATAATTTTTAAGTTACTTTACAGATTTGTTTGTGTAGTATGTACTTTTTTTACTTTTCATCCAGTAAATATTCATACAGCCTTTTTGTAAACGACTTCACTTGGACCCATTGTGCGCGCTGTCTCTTTAATACCACGTGGTTTATATACATGTTGCTGCTGATTGGGCTGACTTTTTTGACACACCGACCAAACAAGAGAAAACGTATCTCAAACCCCGTTGCACACCGTTTCCAGGAAATATGTTCAACCCGGAAACCGGAGTAAAACATTGTGTACCTGTGTGAGCTTGAACGTGCCCCTGGTCTTGGAACTCTTAAAGGGATAGTTCACCCAAAAATGAAAATTCTGTCATTAATTACTCACCCTCATGTTGTTCTAAACCCGTAAAACCTTCATTCATCTTCGGAACACAAATGAAGATATTTTTGATGCATTCTGAGAGCTCTCTGACCCTCCCATAGACAGCAATGTAATTACCACGATCAAGGTCCAGATGCGTAGCAAGGAGATTGGTAAAATTATCAGGGGTTCAACCGTAATTTTATGAAGCTACGAGAATACTTAAGAAAAAGAAAACAGAAATAACCACTTTATTCAACAATTCGTCTCCTCCGCGTCATTCATTCATGTCAGAACGACATTGTACGAGTAATTAATGACAGAATTTTCATTTTTGGGTGAACTATCCCTTTAAGTTGTATTAGTGTAATTCCTAAAAGATCTTATCATTTCCAGTTCAGAAATGTAAAATGATTATGCAATCAGGCTAAATATATTCTCCCTTGTGACAAACTATTGTGTTTTTGACCTCAAAATCTTTCCTTTAAATAAGACGTTAAAGAAGCTTTAGACTTATTTCTCACAAACACACAATAGGGAGAATTACAAAAAGAAATTTATGAAAATAAAGTACAAACTGAATCCAGCTAATTCTCATATGTAAAGAAATCAAGGCATTAGCATCAAACATAACTACAAAGCATCTCATATGGATTTCAAAGAGGTCTGCCTCTAAAAACAATAACAAATCCTGTTTAAGAAACTGCATATGGACCTAACAGGGGAACTCGTTCATTTATTGTTTTTCTTTTATATTAAAATGCCAGATTATTGTTTTGTCTCTGGTATTCAGCTGGCATTTATTTATGCCTTTGAATGTCATTTATCTTTTTAGCACACAAAGGCAGTAAACAATCACACTGTTTGAAAGACAGAATAAATTATTAAAACAAGGATATTGTCAGGAAGTCACAGCAAACGTGATTTGAAAAGTAAATGATTGCTGAATGATTATTTGAGTCGGATTATTCATGCACATTCTGTTAACAGTCATAAAGTTAACTTTTAGATTTTAAAACCACACACATCTGTTACATAAAATTGAAATGCCATCCTGCTTTATTGCTTGATGTAAAACACTGTAATGCATCATGAAAGTGTTTGTCTGCTCAATTTCAGAATCCAATTAACTGTTCTTTTTACAATAATTTATATGTAGAAAACATCATTAATTAGTATCTGGAAGCTGTGAGACAGAGGGAAAGACATGATCTTTCTTTGCTAGGAGGCAGTAACTAGCAGTTGTGCTCTTAGTTTAAAGGCCTATGTATGCAATTACCTTTTGAATATTCATGAATCAGTCTAGGGCAATGACACAAGGACTGTAAACTCACACATTGACTCAGTTTGCATGATCTACCATTTGAATTATATATAACTATATAAAACAAAAAAAATCCTGCAGTGGAGAGCTGAAAGGTTGTTTTAACCTAGGCATTACAGTCCTCAGACTTTGCAATACCAGCAGTCACACTGTTTTGTTTAACAGCATCAGTAATCTGGATTGATTGCTGTAAACACCTGGTACAGCACGGTAGGGTGCGTGTGCATGCTGTAAATTCACTTAAGGCTATACAATGTTGTGTTTAGTTTGTAGCATCAGTAGTTTTATGGCAACACTTCAAATAGCAGGCAATATCACTCTCAGGAGACATATTACATTGTGTTTATGATCAGGGTGTGTTTGGAGAAGTATATTTAGGGCATATTGACATTCAGTTGCTGTATAAACCTGTCATGTGCAGCTGCGTTTGAGCTGAGGGGAATGCTGAATTTATTTGATAGGACTCCTGGAGATTTCACAGAACTCATGAAGTGTGTAGAAAAATACTCTCAGAGCACCTCCAGTAAGCACCTGATCCTGAAAAAGTGTTACAATTTTATATTTGTTTAACAGATACTTGTATTCTTAGAAATGAGGAAATGCTATAACATAAGAATGGGCAAATATACTCTTGTACAGCACAAAAAGTCATGTGAAGCCATTAAATGATACTTGGTGCTTTTGTGTTCTTTTTAAAGCTTGAAAGAACTCCAGTCTCAGTTATTGTAATTGAATGAAACGAGTAACTAGTACATTCTTAAATGTATTACATTGCAGATTCATTGTCTTCAGGAGCTTCTTTGAAGATGGAAAGGGCTTCATCTACACAGTTGACGTTGGGAAGTTGAATATTGTACCTTGATGGTGGAATGTTCAGGAAAGTGATTTTCTGTCTATTTGTGTTAGTACTACCATGAGTACTGGTCCTGAGGACAGTTGAGATTGAAAGGAAAGTGGACGGAGAGATTAAGGGATATGGGATAAGGGCATTACACAGGCCAGATATGAACATATAAGCATGTCTAATTAAATCTGAGAAAACTGCATGAGAAGAATGAATATAAAATTGAAAATGAGCAGTTAAAATTTAGAAACAAGTAAGAGGTTGTAAGTTGTGAGAGATTTGAGGCAGAAGTTGTGAGAGATTAATCATATTCAGACTCCAAACCACAGCCCATGGTGGGACCTGCTGCTAGAAACGTCCAGAGGTGTTAGTGAGTGTCACGTCCCCGGTCTGAGTGATGTGAGCTGATGTCCCTGTCTTGTAGAAGTACTGCATGAGTAATGGGGTGTGCAGTTTCCACCTTGCTGCAGAAAAAAGGAAATGGCAGACACTTTGGTTTAGCTGCCTTCTGCAACTTTGCAATTACATTCATCTGAATTAGATATTAGCAAGGAAATAGGCTGAGAAAACACACATCACACTCAGCCATTTAAACTCTAATTAGGTTGTTTGCAAGTAAGGCTAGTTTACAATCACCAGTGGCAACAAACTTTGAGCAGATTATCTTATTAAGATTGTTAGATGTATAGAGAACCAAAAATAGCATATTGATGCTTACATTATTTGCATTAGTTGCACAAATTAATCAAATGGAATAGAACACAGCTGTAATTTCCCATGTTAAATTAGTGACTGTTAACTGCAGGGATGAAATATACTTTGGCTTTTGTATATATGGGTTTTAATGATCGAATCCAGGACATTAGCAATAATTCATAATGATAGTAAATTGCAAAGTTCTTGAATTAAAAAATGGAATGACATTGTCACAAATGATCAGGGCTTCCACAGTGGTCATTTAAAGGTACATTATGAGAATCTGGCTTTATCTGTGATTAATACATAGAACTGCAAGACTTCTGTTACTGTTTTTTAATGGAAATTTGTTTTCAATCAATCAATTAATCATCATTTATTTATTCAGCCCTTTACAACACTCAAGGTGAACCAAAGTGCTTTCCAATAAAAAGAGAGCAATAAAAACTAAACTATAAGCCAACAACAAAAAATTACATAAAAAACTTTTTGCAATAATATGTGACCCTGGTCCACAAAACCAGTCATAAGGGTCAGTTTTTCGAAATTGAGATTTATACATCATCTAAAAGCTGAATAAATAAGCTTTCTATTGATATATGTTATGATAGGACCATATTTGGCCGAGATACAACTATTTGAATATCTGGAATCTGAGGGTGCAAAAAATATTGAGAAAATCGCCTTTATGGTTGTCCAAATGAAGTTCTTAGCAATGCATATTACTAATCAAAAATTATGTTTTGATATATTTACAGTAGGAAATTTACCAAATATATTCATAGAATATGATCTTTACTTAATGTACTAATGATTTTTGGCATAAAAGAAAAATCTATAATTTTGACCCATACAATGTATTTTTGGCTATTGCTACAAATATACCCCAGCGACTTTTGTGGTCCAGGGTCACATATGTCTATCTGCTTAATAATGATGGTATTAATAGTATAGAGCTATTTATTTATTGGAATTGTAGAGCCAGAACAGAGAAAAAACACACACACACATATATATATATATATATATATATATATATATATATATATTGCTCTGTACTATTAATACCATCATAATTAAGTAGATACACCAGCAAATAGCAAGATAAGATATGCATCTCTTGCTTAATGATATTGTTAGATAAGTATTTGTTAAATGCCAGTAACAATATGATCAATAATAAATGATCTGGAAATTATGTTTCTTCCCCCCCCCTTTATTTATCTCCAGGATTAGGAAGTTCCTCTTAATGGCCACAGAAGCTAGGCCACATTCATTTCAGTCTGTCATAACACCATGGGTTTGTTCAGCTCAACAGCCTCCAGCTGGGACTGCAGATTCCCCGCAGTTGCGGATTTTTGCCACAGAATGACACACCAGCAGACACACTGACAAAGTGAAGACACAGATACATACTCTTGTTTATGAACGGCTTGCTTCTGAAGATTTTCATTTCAGTCCTGCTCCTCCTCAAGAGTGCTTTACTCCACAAGTTACATTGAGAGCTTATTCCTGACTGGTTCAGGGTTGGAGAATGGGAGGGAAGAGATGCATGCATTTCAGTTGCAATTTTCACACCCAATTATGTTAATGTGTTGTGCCGGTGTCTCTGTGAGCAGGACTGATGGAGCTGTGTCCTTGAAGTAGGGTTTGCCGGGACACAGAGGGCTAGAACAGACGTGACACATTGTGCATACTTTACCCAAGGGAGTACAACCTCCGGCTCCAAACAATCTGTAAACATGAGGGTTATTCCATGCACAACCTAGGAGGGAGTCTGCCAAAGACCTGGTCAACAAGCCAAGGAAATGTGCTCTGAAATCTGCAAATAGTAGAATTTTATATAAGTATTTTATATCTTTAATATTTTATGTAATATTTTGTTTCTGCCGTTTTTCTTAGAAAATACACTCTGTGAACCTGTGATGTCTCGACTTGAGAGAAAGCTCCAGCTTAGCTGCATCCTAATGTTCATACAATCTGTCTCAAGCAATTCAAACCCACACAACCTCTTCACTACATGTCAGAACTAAGGCTCTTGTTTTTCTTCCCACCTAAAAGATCCATTACCATAGACATGGAGAAATAACTCATTCAGCAAGAAAAATCACCATCCCTCCTCCCTGAAAGGGACTGGCTGTTACATTTATCATTTGAGCTGAATGTATTTGTTTTTCAGCAGGCAATTAGAGAAATCTCTCATATAGATATGCAATGCTTATTACTTATTTTTCATTCTTTAATGGAGCTTCTCCTGAGTGAAATCATCTCCCTTAGTAATAGGTAATTAGAAAAACTGTTTTCACTAATTATCATGGATTATTTTTTTCAATAGCAAGCTCACGCAAAGTTATACTACTGAAGACATCCATTAATATTTCACAAATATGGGAATATCACAAATATTTTATTGTGAGATTAAAATTGATTTTTATACAAATCTGTTCTGTTAACCTCACGCCTTGTAGATTTTATTCTTTTTATAATTACATTGTATTAATGTAATTCATTTTTAGTTGTATTGTTATTATTATTAGGGTAATCACATTATGCTTTTTCCCCCCTTAAGTGAGTCCAACATGGATCGCCCCAGTCAAGAAAATCTGGACACATCACTGATTACCAGCCAGAAAGAGGCACTGAAATCACTTACTGGCACTGAAACCCAGCCGCTGACAGTTATAGCTAGTAAAATTTGAACAGTGAAAGCTATAACAGTGAGAATACGCCTGAATTGTGACATATCTGAAAGGCTTTTAACATTTACAGATGCTGCAAAACCCAAACTATAAATGGCTAAAACACATCATAAATAATCTGAATGGGGAAAAGCACTGTTGAGAATTTGAAACAGAGGCAATACAACAGTAATGTGCTACTTGATTCTAATATCATCATTCATGTTTGTTTATATGAAGCAGCCCACATGGAATCTGCACATGCAGTAAATCCCGTCATTCACAATGTTCTCTTCTTTACTGCGGGCATATAGTAGAAGCATTTTTAACTAGCATGTACCATTTAGAATAAACAAGCTGGCAGGCTGTGAACAGTGTCCTCATACACTCACGTGACACAGGTGAGTTAGAGATCAGCATGATATGCCAAACCCAGGAGCTGAAAGGTCAAGGTCATGAAAGGACAACTCAAAACTATTGTTCTACTGAAATGAATTAAGCTGATAAGACTTTTTGCTCCATTTCCATCCACAGTCAGACAAAAACTGGATAATTAATTATGCATGCTCATTTCCCCTCTTTAATATTTAATTTAATATTAAGTGAGTGTTAGATGACTGTAAAGTTAATCTTAAAAGATTAGCACTTTTAAATGTAGTCTTAAATAAATATTCCTTAATCATACTGTAATGTTAGATGCCTAAATTAACTTCTAGCAATAAAAATGATTGATTTCAGTGTTTAGTGTTTTATTGTTTGTTTATTTATACTAAATAGTGTGGAATTTTACAGTTGCCATTTATCAGCTATCAGTCATCAGATCATGAAAGTAATTGAGTAAATTTTAATATTGGTACTTCATAATTATTGTCTTTTACCCTTGGACATTTTTTGTGATTTACCCAAGTAGGACATGTCCCTGGATCAACATGGAGCATGGAGCATCTCTCAGCTTATCAGCAGGTACAACCAAAGCTGTTCATGTTCAAGCATGTCCTGTAATAGTGTAAATTACATTATGCCTGTGGAGACTGTTGCGTCCTGTATCCCTCAATGTTTATGTTCATAGGCCTCAGAATAGTTGCGGTGCTTTTTAATAAAATTTCCATTTCAATTATTCATAATGAATAAATCAGATGAAATATGTATGGGACTTTTTGATTTAGAATTTGGGACTCGACTTTGTGACCTCCTAGAGGATGTGTTGAGCAAGGGCAGAACAGCAAGTAGTTAGGATAGAGGAGTTATGGCCAAGTCTGCAGCCCAGCGGAGATCGATGGTCCTGGTGTGGACGGTGCTTAGATCAGCAGGATGGACACCTCCCTGCTGCTCCAACCACTCCAATCATTCTCATTGATCGATGTGCTGGCTTGCTTTGCTTTCTCTCTGAAGATCTCCGCTGTGAGTTTTTGTTCTTTATTTAATGAGATGTCTCCGTAAAAGATTTTCACATGCACACTATGAAATAAATGATGACTTAGTCAATACAGATAGAGAAAGACAATGTAATGTTGTTTTGTTTGTTAAAATTAAGAAGGATTGCTTGAGGTCCAGTTCTTCTTAAATCATTTCAAGACTGTAAATAGATGGATAGATGAGCTTTATCTCTCATTTTCCCATCTCTGTAACACTGTCAATTGCCACCCCAATTTCACATCTTGTGATACAGTCAGAGATTTATTTATTTAAAAAAAAAAAAAAATTCATGAAAAAATACACAGACATGTGATATTGGTCATTCTTTCATTCAGTGCTTTTGGATAGAGCGTATGCTTTCTCATCACGCTTGGCTGTTGTATTTAAGGATTTTATTTCAGCTTGAATCACAATGGCAAATATCCATCTGCTTCTAAGCTTAATGGTTAGTAACAACAGTTCAGATGCAACACAGAGTCTTTGATGATTACTAACATGAAAAATTAAAATAAGTTCATACAAGAAGTGTGTTTTCATGGCAGCTGTTTAGTGATTCTTTAGTGATTGTCAAACACGACTGAATGAATTCAAGGTGCACTTTTTAATTATGCAAAATGTTTTTAATTATGAGTTTTGGGTTTCTTCTCACAATATTCTTCATACCGTATGCACGGTGCACACTGAGCCACCTATTGTGCCATCGGCTCATTTCATGGTGTGGTGTCTTGGCCGCCAAAGAATATGCATCAAAGAGACCTAAGGCCTTGAAATATGACATACTGCCCTAATGAAAGCCACATTTTGAACATTTTTTTATTTTTACAAGGCCAGTTTTTTTTTTTAATAGACCCTTGAACTTGGCAAATAGGACAATGCACACAGCTGTATTATGCCATCAGCCTATTTTGTGTCATGGTTTATCTGCTTCCGCAGAGGATGTGTTAAATTGGACATTAGGCCTTGATATTAGAGGTACTACCACAAGGAAAGCCAAATTTTGAGCAAGTATATCTCTATTAATTCTTGTGCATCCATGCTCTCACTTTATTAGTAAGATGGCAGTGATGCACCAAGGAAATAGGTTATATAAAACTAGAAATTGTAATACGTAAGCATGTGAAAATTCCCAAGCGCATATGAATAGGTTCTCGAGGGCACAAAAAGTTTTTTGTGTGCATGCAAATGCCACTTAGAGAAAATCAATTTAAAAAACCCTGAAAAACTTTTTTTACAGATTACTATAATATATACCAAATAAAGCTGAAAATAGTATGAACCATTTAGGTTAAATACGGCCCAAAACTCTACTGACAGGTTTGGAAATTTCAGTCTGTAAAAGTATGGATTTTCGTAGTGAAAAATGTGTATGATCCCTGACTAATGCTTTACAGCTACAAGTCTGGAACTGAGCTTCAGACACCCACAGCCATCAACCCAGCATTTTAATACATCCACTCCAAACCCAGCTTGTTTGTATACTGACAGTCCTAAGGGCTGTCAAAGGTCAGACACCTACAGAAAGAGTGTAGATGTAGGACTCCTTTTTTGAGAGCATTCTGCTGATGGGAAACCTTCATGCCATGCTGAGCCAACAACAGGCCTTTGCCTTTTAGGTTCTCATGTTCTTTTGAGAGATGTGATATTATATCAAGTTTCTAACTCTAGTATTCATAGCTTGCGTTTTCAACACAAAAACATGTTTTTAATGTAAAACAATGCAATGGTACTGCAAAGTTTTTTTTTTTTCTTGTTTTTTTTTTGTGTCTATACATCAGTAATTTTATATTGTACCACCTTTTTTTATCCAACTATGCCATTTGCTGTGCTCATGGGCTTTCAGATGCAATGTTTAGTGCATCCTAAATGTCTTGAACAGTTATTGTTTTCATTTTGCTTCAAATCAAAAAGTTTGTTTGTTGAGTTTGTTGTAATCTTGTGAGTGATTTCAGAGCTGCTTGGTTTGATTCATGACTTAGAATGCTTTATTTTATTCTTAGGATTTATTTTATTTATTTTTTTAAATTCCAGAGCAGAAAATGACACTTCTGTAAAAGTCATCATTGCTGTCTATTGCCTTGGATTAGTAAACAGACTTTAAAGTATACTTGTATTTTACATAGTGATGCACATATCAAAGCGGAGCACCAACAGTTACTAATATACTTTGTGAATGCCTCTATCCTGCCAACATTTGAGTCTTGGTTGCTTTAATTACTACTGTAGACAAATGCAACACGTAAAGCATCTGCAGTAGAATGCATCTCTATTTTGTAATAAGATGCATGTCAAAGTTATGTTACAACCTAAAAGCTCATTGCAGTCCCTTTTCTTTTCAATTTCATCAAGCAGTCAGATCTTGTGCCATGACTGCACATTCTCTTAGTACGTGAATCATCTGAAGTGCTCCCACACAACGTTTTACTAAAATGATAACCAGTTTGCATTATTCATGTTGCAAGTTGTAAGTGCCCACAAATGCAAAGCACCTTACAACTGCAATAAAGTTGATTGGTCCATTGCTGATGTTAAGACATTACTCACCTGCCTCAGTGGGAACCAGGGGGCCTATTTCCACATGTAACCATAGACATAGGGGAATAGTCCAGCAAAATTACACCATACGGTGTTTACGCTCATGCTCAAGCACACATACAAACACATGCACATACTGATTTATATTATTTTTCATTTGTTCAGAACCATTAATCCAGACCCAAGATGAAGCATTCTGTATAACAATTAAGAATGAAAAGCACAGCAGCATTTTGTTTTATAGAGTAGTTTTTGCTTTCCAGTCTCAGAACACTAAATATTTAATATCCTTCACCAGAACAGGCTTTTCAACCATAACCTTCTTAATATATGTTTTCAATGCAGATAATCCAGTGCAGATCATTTCTATCTGGCCCTCACAGAAGAGGTTTCTCTTATAATTTTCCCACTGAAAATTGCTCAGCACTTATATCTTTACAGGTCATATAAGCAATTTTGAGAGAACAGATATTGAATTGATTTTTCATAAATCAAGTGCACCTGGTGCTGTACTGTTAAATATTATAAAGATATTTAGTTTATAGTTAGTAAGTCAAGTCTATGCCCAGTGTTTATAATTCTTACATACTTACATTCATGACATGACTTTAAAGCCCACCTTAAAATTTCCGTAATCCATTACAGTTAAATCAACAGAGTGAGTGACACCCCTGATCTACAGCTAATAAGCAAACATGCTATGGGAGACCAACTAACATCAATAATATTAATGCATTAAAATTATGAAAAAGTATCAGCCTAATGTTTCTGCTGGGGATCTGTCATTAGGGTAGAAACACATCTATCACAACTGTCCAAGCAGAACACACTCTGCCGCCCACTCGATTGTGTTTTTATCAAGTTCTTGCTAAATCAATATTTACCAGATTACTCTAGGATTATCTGCGGCATCAGCTTCATCATTACATCACATTATGGATGTCTGAACAAGTTGCTAATGGATTCATTTGGAATATGGCATGAACAATGATTTTCTTTTCTAAGATGTGTTTTTGTTAAAACAGCACTGGCTCAGTTAGTATAGTAGTTTAACATTAAAATACTTAAGTGTCTTATCACAATTTAGATGTTTATGCTGCTTAATATTTGTGGAAACCGTGATTTCATGATTAGAAACCATTCATCTGAAATTGATTTTTTTCTACACTGTCACTTTTGATCAATTTAAAGCAGCCTTGCTGAATAAAAATATGCATTTTTATTAAAAATCACTTTTTAAAAGTAGCGAATATGTATTATCCAAGTGTTTATTTAATTTTGAAAATAGACAGAAACAAATATACTGTTGTTTAATACAAAGAAAATTGCATGAGCTTAAAAATATTATGTTGTATTACAGACAGATTGCATAGCATAAAAAGTTCATTCAAAACAAAGGATGTAAAACAAACACAGCACCATTGATCTGCACCACTGATAGCGCAATGCAGACTTAAATGATCCAAAACAGGAGTCAGCATTGATCTTCAGAGCTTAACGAGTTGAAACATAACAACTAATTAAAATGCTATCAGCAATACCAGAAGAGATTTAGGCTGTTAATGCAGCAAATATCCATTTCAAGAGTAAATTAGCACTAATGTCATCAGCACTTTTTATTTATTTATATTATGTGAGGCCACAACAGATAGTTTCTAGTTTCAGGTTTTTTTCTTTGTTTGTTTATTGTCTGTATGGAAGATACAGCGGCTTGATAAAAGACTGAGCTTAGAGTAGATCAGTTAGAGCGAATCCGGTTATGCATGAAAGCAGAAATTGTGACAGAAATAGAGCATTGTGTCAGACACTATTTATACAGCATGACCACTGGTCACCACACAGAGAAATGTAGAGAAAGTGAATTGCTGTATTGTACCGTGTCTATGCATGCTCACACCTTGGATGACCTCATAAATGTGCAGCCACTGCCTCGGAAAACTTTTCACACTTTAGCAATGTCATTGAGGACAAGAATCAGATACACTTTGTACCCTTGATTTACATCCTCCTGCAGTTTATACACCAGAGAGTCATTTTGAGAATTTACAATGTAAAAGTGGTCTCGTACTTGGTGTAAAGATATGGATGCCTGATGCCCTTCTGGGATGAGACGCACACTAGGATGAGAGGCGCTGTCTTGCTCCTGCATACAATTTAAAACATGAGGGAGGCTTGAAAAGAGAAGCACTACAGGAAGGGGACATACATAGCTTCAGTTATTCAAAGAGGGGAAAAGTACCAATAAAATAATCTGTGATTTTTATTCAAACAGGGGCGTCATATTGATACAGACAGTTTGCTAAGAGGCTCAAACACTAGGCTGGAGTCCCTGGAGTGGCTGTATAGCTTCAAAAGATAATTGAGTCTGGTAGTTTCTCCTTTTTGCCTGATATTTGTGTATGGTCACATTGGGTATTTCCTCAAAGCTAATATGACTGCTAAATTAGGCTCTAGAGGTGCACTGAGTAAGAAGCATTCTTCATCTCTGCAGTTTTCAATCTCTTTCTGTTATAGATGTATATTTTTTCATGACTATAAGGATGGAGTATTTTGTATCATATCCTTCAAAGCTTCTAAATGCCTGAATATTTGAATCTTTCTTTCTTTCTTTCTTTCTTTGCTCGGACGTTTGTTAATGGATTTACATTTTTTAGCGGAAGCTTTAATATACAGGTATTTATTTCACATGGACTGACACATGGAAACATTGAAAAAAACATATTTTCTCATCACTTTCACTAATGATAGCCCCTGAAAACATATAAACATCTATTCTGAGAACATTTAAAAAAAAATCAAGAAAAGACTGTAAACAATAAAGTGACCTGTAATAGGTTAAAACAAAGCATAAACATTGAAAACCTGTGAGGAAATGTTAGTTCTTCACTCTGTTATTCAAGAGAGATATTATGTGCTTGTGCCAGGTGCGTTAGAATAAAACGTTATTTCCGGCCTTCCAGAGATAGCTTTAATCATTTTCAGATTGGGTCCAGGAGATCTAATTCAATTTTGTGTTGCTATGGAACGGGGCCATGTGTATAAGTGTGTGTGAGAGAGAGTGAGTGAGTGAGTGAGTGAGTGAGTGAGTGAGAGGCTATGAAGAGACAAAGAGGGATTTAATCACACATCATACAAAGCCAGAGAAACAGAACGCAAGGCTGTTTGCCACTATCTCAACAGTTTCATTGCCAATTACTGCTTCCCCTTTGTTGTGTCCCGCAGCAACCGACGTGTATCCAAAAACGGCAGATTAATGACAGCCCGTAATTATTTTTATGCAGTTATACCAATCAAGATTTTACACCATGTCTTAAAGTATCATTAGAGCCAAATATAGTAAAACGAAATACTCATTTGAGAGCCAAATGTATCCACTATTATTTAGTATTTTATTAGTGATAAAAGCTGTATCTTTGTTAGTATATGTATTTTTGTATTGGCATTTATTATGTATTTTTATTTTAGTGAATTATCATTCACTGCTGAAACTGTTGTACTCTATAGTGTTTACCTGCTTTAAAATGATTATTTTGCTATTCCATTTGATGATACTAGAAATTACACACTTCCACTTTAACTTTTATGTAATTATTTAAAAATAATAATAATCTTTTGCTGGGATGAAAGACTATTTCCAACTTTTATATTTCACTGCTTGGTTGTTCGTGATCTAAATATTGTTCACAGGGAACTTTATTTCAATATTATTTATATACTATTATAGTTTCCATTAATGTTTTAAATTTTTATTTTTGCCACTGTTTGTTTTTTATGTTTTTATTATTTTACTACTACTATTAAGGTAGTAGTAGTAAAATTCATTTTCATTTCAGTTTTTAGTTAAATTTTTGTTTTTATTTCCACTTAGTCAATTTTTTAACTTATTTTAAGTCTAATTTACATTTGGTTTAAGTTTCCATTTCAAGTTTTAGTTAATGATTTATTCAACTGTTTTTTTTTTTTTTTTTTGGAAAATTATATATACTTGGCATCAGGGTGAAAATAATTGAGAGCAAACAGACTCACAGACTGTGAGCCTTTTTTTGTGTAACGAACAACTTTCCATCTGCCCTGAAAATCCTTCATAAGCCCAATTTCTCATCTATGTGCTACTGGCTTTCTTTTCATGAGCACACACTTGCAGGCTGTCATAGGACTCGTGCTCTGCATTTGTAGAGCTGATCAATGGGGAACAGTAAACAGAATGTCGGCTCAACATAGTATGAAACACCATATGGTTGATTAATCTCACTAATCGCTTCCCTTCACCCAGTCATTGACGAATAGCACCAGCAAATGTGAAATTACTGGCCTTGGGTGATTTCAATGAATCATCAGAGTTATGCGAATAGAAAGTAAGCGTTATGGAATTACAGAAACTAGGCTTATTATTTGTTGATGTAGTTGTATAAAACATAATGAATTATGAACATCAGTATTAGCCTATTCTTGCAAAAATCAAACATACTGGATAACTGAATACGCTATTCCTTATGTTTTATACAAGCTACAAGGCCCTGACTCCAGTCAACAAAGTCCATTCATTATTATTGTAAGTGAGTGTAAGCAGGAAGCAGAGCATCTCATGCCAATGCTTATGAGATCTCATTATAACAGATCTCTCCACAGAAGCCTGCTTTAAAACATTGTGATTGCTCATGGCTTTAGGATTTCTAAAAGACCTTTGGCTATGTAGAATTCTTCCTCATTACTGTACAGGTCACTTACGGGTAATTTTCTCTTCTTTACATTTCTAATTTATAAGACCAAAGTACAGCTGAGTCAGCATTTATGACCTCAGTTTAGCGAAATCAGGTCACACGTCAAACCACAGTATTAGTGGAGCTCACTCTATTCGATTTGAGACAGAGAGACTGAACATTTGCAGGCTGAATGGAGGAAAACACAGTCAGTGTGTGTCCCGAATCACCTTCAATCTCGGGCTGGGGAATAAATCAAGACTTTACCGCTAGTTTATTTTTTTATTTTATTTTATTTTTTTACTTTATTTGTGTGTGTGTGTGTGTGTGTGCATCAAAGTGCAAGTATATAATGTGTGTCCTTGCTTCATCTTTCTTAGGGCTGGATAACCTTGTTTTATTATTATTAACAATAGTAATAATAATAATAGTAATAATAATTTATTATTATTATATTATTATAATAATAATATTAATTATTATTGATTATATTTCTAAAAGCTTTTTTTTATTGCAAAACAAATATCATACCTAAATCAATCATTTTATAGTAGTGTATTATTAATGTAAAAAGCTAATAAATTGTCATTTATTGTTAAATATAATGATCATTCATTTAATTTAATAATTGATTTATTAAATAATTCATTCATTCTTTTTTATCTGAAAATATTGCAGGTTTCGCATTTAATTATAATTTTTTTCATCTTGCCCTCTCACTTGCCATTTCTTTGTAATGTCTTTACTGTGGAGCTTTTCAGCCTTCATAAAATGTAACGGTTCTGATTCAAATCAATTCAGAGCAACCGATTACAATCAGCCTTCAGTTGTGTGACTACAATTTCCCTCTCTAACCCGCTCTTCTCTGTACCCGTTAAAAATTAGCCCCAAACAAATATGACAAAGCAACAAAGATGAACCAGGATGGGGTATTGATAAAGTCACATCCCCCTGCAGCTCTGTCAGTAATGAGCGCCTCTGTATCTTTCTCCTTTACAGGTCAAAAGAGATACCAGTGATAGCTTTGCACATTAGTAAGATTGTCAGAATAAAGCCTCAGTAAATCTGAATAACCCCACCGCCTCACCAAACATTTCCACTGCCTTTAATTATGCTGTTCACCAAGCTTTATAGGTGGTGCCCATGATTACCACCTGTTTTGCATTCTCAAACAGGTGAATCAATGGCAGAGATATTGATCTGTTGCCCCTGTCAGCGTATTGGCCTTTATCCATTGTTGACACTCTCCCAACTATTTGCAATGCTGATTGCCCAGGGGTATAATAACAAATCTTTGGCTTCAGTGCGACTGGGGAACCAGTCCTTGTTCTATCCTATATATCCTAATATGTGGATTTTTTTTTACAGTGTACAGTTGTGCATGTATATATGCATGGGCAGCTGTTTATGGGCATCTTTATGGGCTTTAAGGGAATGAATAATGAGAACTGGATTTTTCGCTATACCACCCTACAAGTGAACACATGATGAAAGCTGACACTGAATTGAATAGGAGGTAATAAGCAGCTCTCCTGGGGTTTCTTAGACTGAGCTTGCAGACATTCATGAGCATCAGTGCTGTAAGCACTTAAAAATATGATTGTTTTGTCACTGAAGTGAGTTACCGTGATTATCTTTGTCAAATAAGAGCCATGTTATGAGAATATGGTGAAAAGCTGTTGTTTTGGGCTTGGCCTCTTAAACTCTTCCTAAAGCCCATGTTAGCAAGCAGATACATCATCATGCTAGTCAGGTAAATGCCGGCGCAGTCCAAATACCAAACGACAGCATGGCATTAATCACTGCAGCTCTGAGATGAGAGTGGGAGTGATAGAAAGAGTGTGGGGGAATACATATGCTTCGTCCTTTACTCATCAAGGTGTAACGATAATAATAGCCCCATTTTCTCTAATTACCGAGTGCAACCACCCCATGGATAGAATGAAATGGTGATGAAGAAGAAGGTCAGAGAGGCAGAGAGGTTCATTACTTGTGATTGAAGCAAGTGAATTGTGTGTGTCAATCAGTGTTTCTGTGAAAATCAATCATCTCTAGTTATAGGTCTTAAAAATGAAAGTTCATTGCTACCTAGGAATTATCTTAATGGGGAAAAAGAAGTGTTGAGCAGGCAGTATTTGGGTGTTTTGTGCTAAATTATTTAAAATTGGATTAAAAAGTAAAACAAAACTATAAATAATACAACATATGATCTAAATAGCTGATTTTTTTTCAACGGCACGAGTAGTGACTAATCATATATTTTCATTTTTTATTTCAAACCCTTAGTTCATATCTTGAAATTTGGGGTCAACAGATGTTTTTCTCAGGGATTAAATAATTTTATCGGCAAATCGTTTTGAAAATGATGACCATAAAAATGCTTAATATTGGTGCCGATAATTGACCAGGGGTGTGTTTCCCAAAAGCATATATGGTCGCAAGTTCTGTCATTACCAATAGAGTTCAGTGGAACTTACCACCATAGTTAGCTAACGATGCTTTTGGGAAACCCACCCCAGGCTGAAAATTGGTCGACCCCTGCTTGAAATATAGAATTGCCCATCATCTTGAAAATGAAAATCCTGCTGGAAAATCTAGGCAAAAATGGTCATTTGTAACTGTGCTTTGGAACAGCATTTGTAGCTGGCCTTAAGTGGTCTTTAGATGGTCTATGGTCAAGATGATTAATAACTAGTAGACCATCTTGGACTAGCAACAAACTAGCTACTGTACTAACTGGTCAGGCTGATTTTTAGAAAATGGTGACTGGGTATCCAGCCAATGACCAGTTTAGACTGGTAACCTAAGCACAATGTTCTAAAAAAACAGCTTGAAATTAATTACCTTAAATTGGTATTATCATCAGCTAGTAGTTGGTTTATTTTTTGTCTAGCATGTTATACCAAATAATAACCAGCTTGGACCAGCTAATAACCAGACCAGCTATTATGATGACCAGCTATCATGTTCTAAAACACAGCTACCAGCTTAAGGTGAGTTTTCCAGCAGGCATGGCAGGTTTTTGGGAGGAGATGCTACCTACTTGCTAATATCCTCATTAAAATTAATCATAGGTTCAGAGGTTCAGCTATTCCCTCAGCTGCTATATACGGGGTGACCCCCCTCTACCTTACTTTTCATGTCCCGCCTGTATTATAATGACCCATCCCCAAAGGGTAGGGCTCATCTCAGTGTGGGCTTAAAGCCTGTTGTGTCAGTCAGTTCAGTGTGCTTCTGAGCTCTGACATTGGTAATTGTGCTCATCACATGAACTCATTAGTCATGACTGATTTGGGATATTCAGACATGTCAAACGGCTTCTCTAAATCACTGACAGAATGCTCACTGAGAGACATCTGATGGAGAAAATGGGCAGTTGGTCTCACATGTGAGAGTATGGATGGATGAATAAAGATAAAAATTTGATGTCAGTGTATGAATACACACAGGCTAGGATGCAAACCTCTTACATCTCAAGTCTTCTCCACTAAAAATAACTAAATAACTAACTAAATACATACATAATAAATAAATAAATAAATAAGAAAGAAAGAAGGAATTGTCAAAGTGTCCTGGGTGGGTAAACCCTTCCTAAGTCTACTTTAGCTTTAATATATTTTAGTTTTAGGTTTATTTATTACACAATCATTATTATTATTATAATCAATAAAAATAGAATATATTTGCTTTATTATTCAGAATATTTTTTAATAATTGAATATAAGAGTATTTTATTGTAAGTTTTTTATTGGAAATTATTTGAGTGTAATTTTAAAATTAACAGTATACATCAGCTGTAATAAAAATAGCTTAGTCTTAGATTTATTATGAGTAATAATTATTAATAAATTATATTATTCATTATATTATTCATTTTGCTTATGCTTTAGGCCTATGTATTTAATCTAAAGTGTAATGCATAACACAAATATTCTTATACCTCTCTTATTATAAGTCCCTTAAACATTTTAGCATTTTTTTTTACTTAAAAATATTTTGTTAGAATTCTATAATAATGTTTTCATTAAACCTTTTTAAACTTGCATTGTTTGTATTTAATAATAATAAAATAAAAAAAAAGAATTATGTTTTATGAACCAAGTTGTCTGTCTTAGAGCCATGTTTTTTTTTTTTTTATGTTTGCCAGGATAGACTCTGTTCTTCCAAGAGTAGTCTCGCATATCAGACTTCAGACTGACAGCTGAAGATCTAGATCCATGGCTGCTTTCATTGGCCAAGGCCCGCCCATGAGGCATGTCAAACAACCAATCACAGTTCGTTTCGTTCAGTGTCACGTTTCGGGGTGTGGAAATGTCGCCACAATAACAGACCAGTGTGTAAAACTCTCTGACGTATTTTAAAGATTCTATGCCACGAACCTTAAATATTTCACATACTTTTGAAACTCCAGCGTTTAGTTGATCCTGATATGCAGTCGTCGTCTTCTTTCGTGGGGGGGTTTGGTGTCATGGCATCTTTGTTTCCAGGCAGAACGTTAAAGACCGCGACACACACGTCTCCCAGAAATCCTGTATAATTCAACCAATCCGATGACGACTTCGAAACTCCTGAAGTGTTTCCACTTTTATGTGCCATATGAATCAAATGTTTAGCCAACGGTCCATGGGCGTGACGTCTGAGGCTGAGACTAGTCCAAGAGTATTGTGACCAACTTGACTCTACAAGACAATAAGCCAACCGAATGTCTGCACCACCATAACACAACAGTCAGCTCTCATCAAAACGCACATGCTTGATGGGATTTTTTCTCACATCTGTCTTTAGATCAACTCCTCTGGATGTCTGCGGTCTATATATGCAGCTCTAAATATAGCTGACACAAGTACCTGCAGTCATCAGAGACCACACATACTTCTCACGAAAGTGAGGATGGGCATAAAAGTGCCAACCTTGCCTCATTTTTCAATGTTTATCAGCCTTGACAGAGTAACAGAGAGATAGAGGCTAAATAACTTGCGTGCTATGCGAGCTGTGTGAAGCTGCCTGAGGCGGTGAGACTTTCAAATTCAGGAGAGATTTTCTGCCTGTTAGTCAGACAACAATTAGACGAACACTGCGTTTCTTTCAGGCTGAAATGGAAAACGACTAGAATTTGTGTAGTTTGCTTTATTTTCCAGAAAGAGGGCGAGGTGCACAGAATTTTCTTTCTTACATCCATGTTGTTTTACTTAATCGAAGTGCAGTACATTATTACATACAGCTACTGATGTGCACCATGCCATGTCCAACACATGATTTCAAAGGAACATTGATTATGTGTCCTTTTTATTGTTGCACACGCTTTGAAATGCCCAGTGAAATGAGCTGAATCCAAGAAAGATGGAAATAAATGAAAAAGGCACGCTTTATGAACCTGATATGTCCATTGACCAGTGTGAATGAGCTTTTTTGAGTAATGACAATTGGATATTTGCTGGAAATACATGTTACTGCATGGGTGTGAGGAGATAGATCATTCAAACAACCTTTGTCGACCTGATCATGTCTGGTTTATTCCATTGTGTCTCGCACTCTGTCTCTCTTGCTATAATTTGCAAGCCAATATTTGACAGCCAGTGGGTGTGCAGATGCAGCTTCTATTGATTGTTTTGTCACTGCTCTTTGTGACATGCAAATATTAATAGGTTTGTTATGAATGTACAGTTACCCACATATTTAGCAATATCGTCTCACTAATTAAACAAGGATGGATGATTTTCTGAGTGTATGAACTTAATCACAGGCAAAGGCCAGGGTCAGAACTGGGTTAATGTGGACACGAACCGCGTAACCCATTACAAGCATCAGTGTCAGATCTCTGATCACTACTGAGTGGTTAAAATGGTTGAAGCAAGCAGTGTGTGTGCATTTAAATTCCCATATATGTTCACGAAGTATATGGGTCAATGACATGACATTTTTTAGACTTAATCTATTGAAAATTCATAAATACAATAAGTTGAATACATCTGTTCTTCTGTGAAATGTATTATTGTAAGTAAGCTCGGGTTCTAAATGCCATGTGGGATTTGTGGGATTAATCCCATGTGGGATTAATAATTGCTGAAATTTGTAGCAATATCTCTAGTCTTCAGTGTCACATGATGCTTTAGAAATCATTAGTGCTCAAGAAACATTTCGTATATCATTATTAATGTTGAAAACAGTTGTTTTTGTGGAAACCATGATATTTCAAAATTCTTTTATCAATATTTAGAAAGAAAGTTCAAAAGAGCAGCGTTTTAAAATATTTTTAATAGATATTTGAAATGGATATCTTTAGTACAATAGAACAATAGATGTATTTACTGTCTTACCAAGTAATTTCTTTCAAAAATAAATAAAGAGAAAAATGTCTTACTGACCTCAAACTTTTGTATGGTTGTGTATGTATATAACATGGTGTGTGTATATATATAAAGTCATTAAATTAATTTTTGTTTACATTTAAGTTTTTTTTATTTATAAAATGGCATCAAAATCATATAAAATCCTTATGAAATCAGCCTGAAAACAAAAAATACATTTCTAAGAACTTCGGACGTGTTTTTAAACTAGATTTTTTTTTTTTTTAAAGTTGTTTTCCTTTTCTCCACCATGGACATGGTTATATGTCACTAACCCATATGTTGTTGTTTGTTTTCCCGTAGCCTAAAACGTATAAATTAGCAGCATTTTTCTCAGCACTGAAATAATAACTAATATCAGACTCCGACAGTCTTCCCAGGAGCTGCAAGAACTGAAAACTGTTATTTTAGTTGTGAACTAAACCTAAAATAACAGCAGAATATCAAGGTCTTGTAGTCGGAGTATGGCAAGGTATTGATTTTGAAGACAGAGGGGTAAGTGAACATGAAACTGTGAAACCCTTTGTGGATGTGTCTACATCATAGTGTGTGTGGCAGGGGCCATTACAGAATCCCAGTAAAATTGTGAGCTGCTCTCTGAGTTCTGGCACCTTTAAAAGCAATTTTCTATCAAATAGCTGTAGTTCTCCCACAAATGGAGGAATTATGGAGATGGTTTGAGAGTATTTCTGTCAATCTTTATCCAAAGGATAAAGTGAGAATGGGGGAGAGATCAAAAAAAGAACAGGGATATTACAAATACACATGAGCAAACAAACACCACTGGGTCTGAAGATGTTAAGATAATATAACAGTCTCTGGGCCAAAATATGTGTCAACCTCTGCTTTATAACAAGAAGAACCACCTGCATTATTCAGTGGGGTCAAAGCCATAAGAGATAAGGAACTTGAGATCAGACCCCATGTGTGATAATAGACTGAGAATATTAAGTGCTCAGCCTCAGATGGCAGAGTATTGTGTGTTCTTACACAGACTTTTGTCCGACTCCATTCATGAATTCTTCATTACGTGCAGAAATCTGAGAATCGAGGGTTTTCATAGGCTGCTCTTACCCGCAGTCTCAAGCAGTGCTATTTGCTGCAACAGATCAGAACAGTTAATAATTCCCTTCAGGGGACCCTTCACAAACAACCACTTTGTCTTTGTGAATTCATATAAAAAATAATGATCATGCCCCTCAGGTTGAAATTAATTAATGTTCCTGTTAAAACAGTTTTATTGTTAATTGTGAACAATGCCATTAAACACCTGAGTGTGAAAGTCTGAAAGTATATCGGAGCTCATTCATTCCTATAAATAATATTTTAATATATTTAGTTAGCTCATAACCAAAACAGCATTGATTCAAACACTACATGGAGGTTTATTTTGTGCTGGATGCCACATTTTTTAATCATATTAATTCACAAATCTGATGTGGACAGGACATATATTGGACAGAACACATGCTGGGTTGTTTTTAACCAACAGTTGGGTTAAATATTTAACCCAATCTTCTGGGCAGTAGCCCAACCGCTGGGTCTAAATAACCCTGTCGCTGGGTTCGTCCATATTTTACCCAGCGCTGGGTTGTATTTAACCCAGCATTTTTTAGAATGTGGTTCCTCCAAGGTTTCTTTTTCCAGTTCTGTCACCTGATGGAGTTTGGCTTCCTTGCTATCGTTACCCTTGACTTGCTTAGTTGGGATCAAAAAGACAATTCATATTCTGTAATATTATTGATTTGACAGCGCTGACACTAACGTGCCAACAGACATGACAGATCACGTTATTTTTGGTATTAAACAAAGTCTCACCTTTCAAATTTTGTCATTTTGTAAGAAATTGAAACAATACTGTTTTGTGGCTATTTAATGTGTCGTGACAGATCACTGTAGCACCTCAGTTCAAGCGGCACATGAACCGATCATCTCTTCCTCTTTACTAGTTATAGCACAAAATAAACATGAATGAACATCAGAAGGTTCATCAACATCATAGTGGCTTTACAGCAAAATTTGAATTTGTCTCATATTTGATGAAGTTTACAACATTGATACTGTTATTTCCCTGATTATTACTGCTTTGAAACAATCAACAATGTAATTTTATATAGTGCTATAGAAATAAAGGTGACTCGACTTGATGTGGACTGACTAACTGTACATTATCCAGCTTACATATTTACTTGTCAAATAAATAAATGCATGGACATGAAATGTTAAATTGAGTTAGAATTATTTTATCATTTAATGTGTATATTGTTTTACATCTAGTTGAAGTACAAAACACTCTATGAACACTGCAAGAATATTACAGTAATATTAACATCTGAAGTCGCCTGGGGTCATTTTCACTACAATCAATGGCACCAGAATTTATATAAAGCGAGAGAGCTAGTTTGCGGATGAGCGATCAGAATTTAAGTTTTCCAGTCGTGTAAGATGCCGATACTTACATGCATAATTATGCTTTTGGCAACAGTCTAAGGCTAATTTGTATTTTGTCAGTCAAGATATTAAAATAAAGACTTTTAATGTTCTAGTTTTGAATTATAGATGTTAAGGCGTTGCTGTTGTCTTAGTTATCATGAAATAATTAATCTCAGTCTTGTAAGAACTGTACTAATTAGTGGATTACATGCACTGTAACTCTGCCTAGAGCAAAACTCTTGTTTTATCATATTGACCTGTGGACTTATTATTTTAATAATGAGTATATCTAGCACATAACCACTAGAAAGTATGCTTCATTGTGCCTTGTTCACACTTGTTTAATAGTAGCATTCACCAGTTAAAAAGTTGGATACAATTTCCTTTGTGTTGATTGATAAAAGTATTGAGGCACAACCAAGTGTATTGTCTCACTTTATCTTCTGTGTCCTCCCTTTCATATAGAGGTTGTGAAGGGCTCCATCACCTTTTCCCCAATTCATTGGTGTTTCTTTCCTTTCCTTTAACCTCTTGAGACCTGCCATGCAATATTGACGAAATCCTTTCACCATTTTGCTCCCAAGCTCACCTTCACCAAAATGATATTACCAATTCATATCCAATTAAATGAGAACAGACTTGCCAGCTTCAGGATAGCCTACACTCACATCGCTATCTTCTTTTTGTGCTCATGCTTATGAATAGACTTTATTTTCAATTTTCTCTGTTCCTGAATTTTGCAGTACATAGGCTCAAAGGGAAAACCATTACTAGGGCAGGGAGCTCACATTGTCACTGGTTATAGATTAAATCTTTGATCTTTAATGCTGCTTCTGTTGCTACTTGACACATTTCAAAGTTATCCAAGAATTTCAGAAATACAGAGAGCTGCATGAGATGTTCATTATTTTTAGAGATAAACTTAAAATGAACCTGCTCCCAGAATAGAAACGGGATTGGAATAACCTAGTGTAGAAAACATTCATCCGCTTTTTGTGTATGGATATATTCATAGAATTTAGGGGACCAAAATTGCTGTACCATTGACTGTTGATTCCTGCATTAATGCATTGAGAACTTGGTGGAATCATTATGAGTTACATCCAATTTTAGTCAATTACCTTTGAAATCACTGTAGATGAGGATATCGTGGTAAAGTAAAGTGCCTGTCCATTAGCAAGGGAATCCTTAATAATCGCAGTGGAAAACATGTGAGAACTTCATGCATGTATTAGAAAATTCATCCATTTTAGTAGTTCAGTGTCTGTGGGAGGATATTTGGTTATTTTATGTGTAATTTTGTCTTGGTTATGGGCACAAATACATGTTTATTCAGTAGTGGGGTTACTAAAAAAAGGCATTTCTTTCCCCCTCTTAGACAGACAAAGGTATTGCATCTAGACCTGCTATAATGCTTTTACTGAAATTGAAAGCTTCAATCAGAATTCAGCCATATTATCTGATACAGACACCGCATCTCTAATTCAAGTTAGGTCTAATTTGATAAACTTTAATTTAAAAAAAACTCTTTTTATATGCGCGAGGACCATCAGGTGTTTTGGAGAATAACTAAATGTTAGTCCTCTGAATTTCTTTTAAATAATTTTACAGATTCACACAAATGTTATTGAATAAGCTTCAATCTGTCTATAATATTACCAGATTATGCTGAAAGTATAGTGAAATAGCCTGATAAGTAATGGGATTTTGCTCAGACACTAACACTAGGTATTTTGTCTAGGTCTCTGTGGAGACTTTACAGTTTATAAAAATTCTACTGTAAAAATTTACAGTACATACATCACTTTATTTAAACTAAAGAAAAGCTACACACAGAAATGGCTTTTGCAGAGGACTGCAGTGATAGAAATAAGCATCATCCTGGTCCCCTCGACAAAAATCCAATAGGATTTTATCCAATGGCTTTTGTATTGCAGAAAATAAGCTCTTTAACCAACAAATACTCATGATTCTTACATAGTTTCTTGTTATACATTTTGAAACCTAAATCCAATTGGTAGAACATTGTCCCTGAAGCTTTGAGCACGAGTGTGATTATAAACACAACATGGACTAGTAGATGAGTTTTACTGTTAAGCGTGATGACGTTTAATGTTCCCAACAGCCTCTGTTACCCCTTTTATTCACTTGTTAGCAACCGTCATTTACAAGACAAGAAAAAAAGCCTTTAAAAATCAATATTTATATTAATGATGCATTTTATGTCATAGAATAAAGTGTGAAAATATATTGAGCTTGTGTTAACCACAACAGACCTTATTTCAGGCACTTAAGCAAAAACTGTTTAAAAAAAACCCAATGACTTTTGGAACCAGACATGCTAAAATGCTAACCCCTTTCTGGGTTTTTGCCTAAATATACATCATCTCTGCAGCAGTCTACTGGGTAGCACATACCATTATTATAACCAAATTATCATGAAATAAACTATATTTTTTACTTCTCTTACAAATCTTCAATTTTTTACCAAATTTGGTTCATATGAATTTCAGACCAAACGTTATTGCATGAATTTTTTATTATTTCACAAACAAGTTACAACCCAACAAATATGAGAATTTTGTCTAAAACTGGTGGTCTCGGCAGTGCTTTTTGACCAGTTGAAATGCAGCTTGAGTGCATTATTACCACTATGATCTAAACATACCTGATAGGTTTGGCAGTTTTTTACTGTCCAAAAGCTTTCCAATAATTTTGTCTGGAGTCATAAGTCTGGTCTGATTTACTACAATGAAGACCACATGCACTTCCCTGTTTATTACCACTTATGGCTACATGAATTCATAATATAGTAGCTTATTGGCTCTAAAATTAGTATTCTGTCTTATATGTGACATTACCATACATTAATTGGTCTAAATTGTTTGTTTTGTCCCATCAGACATTCATTGTGTGTTTACGGTTGTCTCTATTTTTCTATTTCTCCACTTTATTGCCCTCTGGATAGCCCTGACTTATATCTAACCTCTATATCTGATGCTCTTTTGCTTGACTAAACAGAGTTGATGCCTCAAATAGTGAGTGCTGTGTCTCTAACAAAAAAAAAGAAAAAAAAAAAGAAGAAACTGAGCTGACCTCATCATATTCATCTCGCCTCACTCACTGAGATCTGAAAAGCAAGCAGTTTTTTTCCCCTCAGATTGTCAATTAATTAATTCTGTGCTAATGATAAAGGACCACCCCATGACACTCTTCTCCACTGGGTTTCAAAAGCTCCTCTGCATCAAGGGATTATCAAGTAAAAGATGTCATTAAAGAAGGAAGGACAGGGCGCATTACCCCTTCCCCCACCAAAAAAAAAAAAAAAATTGGTAGAAAAATGGACAGAGAGGTGTATAAGTGTCCTAAATGTATTCAGGGATTTCATCCCACTCCTCACAAACTGAAGCTCTCGTTAAAATCGCCAAGAAGGCCTTTAAGGTTTTAAAGTGCAATGGCTTCAAACAGGCTTTGGGCAATTCTTTGAGACTTTGTCCATCTCCCCTGTGCCCACTGAGTCTCTCCTTTTTATTTTAAAGAAAATGAAAAAATAACAAAGTTTCACTAGTTTAATAGAAGAATTGTGTCTGTATCTAATAAAGGTGATTCTATAATGTGATTCAATAATTCGTTACCAATTCACAATACCCTACGGATTTCTCTCATAGCAGTCACTCTATAAGTGAAATAACATTAAGTAGGCTATGGTCAGATTTTATTTTTGTCTTCATCTTATATCTAATTTGTAGGTTACATTTTTTTTCCTAATGCAATTTAGCATTACTCCTTTTTCATTTTAAGTGTATAAAAAGCTAAAATAGACCAAACGTCAGTTTTTGTCAAGCAAGGGATCACGTGCAAAGATTACAAATAAATTGTTAATGGAGCAGGGTAATTCTAACCAATCATTTAAACGGGTTTGTAGTATCTGAAACACATACAGTTCTGTCTGCTAAAATGAACATTCCCATGTTTTGCTGTGCTCAGTGGGTGATTATTCACACACAGTGTGAGTCAGGCCTCAAATATTTTTTTTCAGCCCATTTACTGTCAGCCAATAGCTTGTTACACCAAAGTGGAGGATCAGATTTTCAGTTTGGGGTGTTTTATAAATTAGTGCAATATTTCAATTTGTACTGTCAAATTAAAGTCTGTTGATGGAAACCTGTGTTGCTTTACGTTTTCTTTTTTCATGAAGCTTGCTGGACGTCGCACAGTCCACTAATGTAATTAACTTTAGCGCCATCTGCTGGACAAGGCAATTCATTTTTAAGGAAAATCACATATGGAGTTTAATGGCTACTATGAAATCAAAATTGACAGTTCTTATTTTTTATGGAATAAAGCATAGATATATATTTTATGGAATAAAGCATATATATATATATATATATATTAAAATATTAACTTTTTTAGAAACGTTGCTTTTGGCTAAAATACAAGCTCACATAATTACATTTCCTGGTTGGAAAGATGCACTTGTATGTTAGATTAAAGCAATGGTTTGAAGTTAAAAATCTTGATCTTAATGTTGGTTTTGTTTCTTACAAGCATGCAGCTTTTCACTTCACAAACTGTTAATTGAGGAGCTGGAGTTATTATGTAAATCATTTTGATACTTGTATCAGCTGTTTGGACTCTCAAACTCAATGCTAAACTTATACAAAACTTTTTCTGATAATAATAAAACGCATCTACATTTTGGATGGCCTGGAGCTGATGGAACATTTTTGGGTGAACTATTTATTTTAAGTTTGCTCATAAGCATAAGGCTGACTTATGTGAATCTACTTTTAGGTTGATCTCAAATGCAATATTTTTTTCACCCCTGTAAATATTCCACTGTCCCAGTTCAATGACCCATTTAGGGATGTGCCATCCTACCTTTACATGCGTTTTGACACAAGTGTGTCCAGGCTGCCATCCAGGGAGAAAAAAATCACAGTGATGCCCCTAAATCACCATGTCTCATCTCTTTTTTTCTGCCGGTGATCACCACAGCTGATTTATCTCTTGCTTGCTCTGTTTTATGAGGATTAAGGCTGCTGTACGACATAAGTGGGACAGAGGTGACCGACCGCACTTGTTCAGGAATAAATGTGATTTTCACCTCCCCAGAAACAAGCACAAAGTAAATTTGCTTTCACAGCCCTAGGTTCAGAAATTAGAGATCTGAGTCGCGAAATGTTCTGTCCTTAGTGAATTAAGTGAATTAAAAAGTAAGAGCAGAGTGCAAATAAAGTGCTCTGTGATTTCTAGTCCATTACTTTAGATAAAATGGAAAGAAAAAAAATAGAAAGAAAATGTTACAAAAGGCTAAAAGAATTCAGATAATTGGACCATCTTTGCATATTGCAGAGAATATGTGCATGTCTGTGTGTCTCCAAGCACTGAAATCACATTAACTACTGTCTATATGTAAAACATGTACCAATCTCTTCAACTTTCCTTATCTGTCTGTGTTTTGGCTAGCTCATGTTTCTCTGGGGAATGCTTCCACCCTGATAAGGACATCATTTTCATACGGGCCAATCTGCTCAACAAGCAAGCTGCCCACACATACTCCCACACAGTTCTTAGAACTATTAGTGTCATGTCATATGCAAGTTTGAGCTTGTCAGCAAAGGTGTGTGTGAGAAGGACCGTTCAGGCTCTAGAGGAAGAGCTGGTGGAGGAGTGTCACAGAACTATGAGAATATCTGTCATCACATGGGTGGAGGATGCCCCTTTGTGAATCAAGATCACATGCAGTTGCGTCAGAATGATTTCATGTGATTGCATCAGGAATCAGGGCTTTCTCAGCTAGCCATGTCATTTTAAACAACTGAAGATGTATAATTATATGTTGAGGAAAAATGCCATTTCAGTTCTTAATTGTAAGCATTAGGTCAGGTGCAATCCCTTTTGTTCTTATTTGTTTTGCTTCTTTTTTTTTCTTTTTTTTTTGCACTGGGAAAATTTATAAAACAAACTTTCCATATGATAAAAAGTGTTAAATAGTATTACATCCTTATTTAATATTTTATTATTTTATAAATAACAAATAAAAGAACATAAATAATGTTTGTGCATAATTTGTAGGGTATGAAGAAGTGTTGTATGCTTGCTAAGGCTGCATTTATTTATTTACAAAATACAGTGAACAATAATGTGGTGAAATAATATATTACAATTTTAAAAGTGTTTACTATTTTAATGTATTTAAAATTTTAATTTATTCCCATGATGGCAATGAATTCAGCCATCATTACTCCAGTCTTCAATTTCACATGATCCTTCAGAAAGCATTCTAATATTCTAATTTGGTGCTCAAGAATCATTTCTTATTATTATCGATGTTGAAAAAAGTTGTGCTGCTGAATATTTCTATGGAGACTGTGATTTGGTTTGGAAAATGTTATTTTTTTCTCCATTGTGTATATATGTATATGCATTATTCATTACAGAGAGATGGTCTTTCTGCTGGACCTTAGGCCTGTCCTGTCGCACCTCCTACGGTGCCTGTGGTGGACTGTGCATGGCAGGGGCATCCACTTCCCTGAGGCAGGCCTAAGCCTGACCGCATACCACGTGGTTTTGCAGCAGGGTCTTCAGCTGGGGACCACCGCTCATTGACGTTTCGCCCATTAACCCAGAACGTCTCCTGGTGGCGGGGCAGTGAACAGGGACGTCTCCCTGACACCCCCTGCAGCAAAACCTAATTAGGTGTTACTCCCCACGCCTTGTCTCGTCGTTTCAGCCAGAGCCAGTGGCTTGCTTTCTCCGCTTCCTCAGAGAGCTCTTTGGTGAATCTGCTTAGTGTGGCTCCCCGTAGTCCCAGGTCCTTGAGCAGGCATGATGTTGATCTGCCCACAAAGCCTCTGGCTCCCACCTCCTCCGGGTACAACCTCACACTCCATCCACTTTCTCTGCACTCCGCGACCAGGTCTGCATACTTTGCCTTCTTTCTTTCGTGGGCAGCTTCCAGTCCCTCCTCCCATGGCACTGTCAGCTCGATCAGTATCACTGACTTCACAGCTGCAGACCACCGCACCACGTCTAGTCTTAAGGTGGTGCTGCATATCTCCTGTGGGAACTGGAGCTGCCTTCCCAGGTCTACTTCCATGTTCCACACCGTTCCTGATGTTAATAGCTTGGAAGGTGGTCTCTTGCTAGTATGCATTACGGGTTCCCCCTGCCTGAGGAAGTGGATCCTACATCGGCTCTCTAATGGACTCCGGTTGTTTGCCTTCTGCCGCCTTTTCTCCAGCACCTCTGCCAGCTTCCTGAGCACTTGGTCATGCCGACCCTGTGTCAGTGCTGTTTTGCAACCCGACAGAACATGCTGGAGTGAGGCATTGATGGTCCCGCAAAGGTAACAGAATTGCTCTATTCCAAGCCATTGGTGGAGGTTTTTAGTGCTCGGGAGGGTGTCATTTGTTGCCCTAATGAGCTGATTGCTTGGCTCGTGACACCCTCCCAAGTTGTCCACCGCCCCTGCTGCCCCTGTGCCACAGACCTCACTCTGAGCTCCTCCTGCTCAGTCCTGGTGACCTCTGCAACAACAAAGGTCCTTCCTCTCCTTCCTGCTTGCCTTGTCCCATAGGATGGGTGGCTCGCTCCATCCGAGGCCTGAGAGACCAGATGTATAAAGTCTTCCCAGGCTTCGGATGGGCTGATCCACGATGAGGAGGATGTCTTCCCCGCTGATGGTGAAGGTGACTCATTTCTCTCACCCTTTTGCAATGAGAGGCTCCTTGACTTCTGGGGCTTGAACTTCATCCTGGCCCAGGTAGCTCATCAGCCTGGATGTGCATGGGGCGGTTCGTTGCAGGCAGGTGATGTCGTCCATATAGCTCCTTAGAGGCGGGATCCTCTGACCTGCAGGCAGCCAGTCCCCATCCATCACCTGCTTTTTCCCGATCAGGATGATCTCAAACGCTGCCACGAAGAGGATGGGAGAAATGGAGCATCCCATTGCCAGCCAGTAGTGACTTTCTTCAGTGCAAAGCACATATGCATGTCCTGGAAGTAGTTCATGATCATGGTTCTGATGTTGTCTGGGATGTAGAAGAATCCCAAGGCGTGGGCTATGAGCAGGTGAGGCACTGACCATAGGCATTGGCTAGGTCTAACCATATGACGTGCAGATCTTTCTTCTCCCTCTTAGCGGTCTGGAACTGTTCCCAAATCATGGAAGCATGCTCTACACAGCCAGGGAAACCTGGAATCCCAGCTTTCTGACAGCTGGTATTGATGTAGTTGTTCTCCGTGAGGTAGGTGGTCATTCTTCTTGCCATCACGGAGAAGAAGATTTTCCCCTCCATATTCAGTAAAGCAATGCTCCTGAACTGCTCGATGGTCTTGGCGTTCTGTTGTTTGGGAATAGAGACTGCCACTGCCCTCTGCCACTCAGATGGTATGGTCTGCTTAATCCAGGTGATTCTCATCAGGGTCCATAGCAGCTTCAGCACTGATGGGCAGCTCTTATACAACTTGTACGGTATTCCGTTCGGGCCTGGTGCTGAAGCAGATCTTGCCTGCTGGATCACCTGCCTGACCTCGCTGAAATTTGGTGGTGATGCGTCAAACAGGGCTGATGGTTCTGAGGGTCTAGACACATACCCTGGCGAGTCTAGGGGTTTGTTCCTTGCTGGGTCACTTTACTGATTGCAGATGTGCTCCTGCAGTTCTTCTTTGGAGACATCCAGGATTCCACTTGTCTTCTCCTCAAGGAGCCCGCGTGCATACCGGAATGGATTCCTGAAGAAACTTGATCTTTCCTTCTCTTTCCTTTTTCTCCGTCTTCTGATGCATTCTGCCCTCCGGAGGCTAGCAAGGCGTCTTCTGATCTCATCCCAGAGAGCTTTCAGGCCCTCCTTCTCAGACTCCTCTGCCTTCCTCCAATGCTTGCGGAGCTGTCTTCTGCTTGCCACCAGGTCATCGATCTCTTTCTCCCTCCTGCCTTTTGATCTTGTTAAGGCTTCTCTGGTGGTCACCTCGCCATACCTGTTGCTGCATTCTTCATACAAGATTTCCCCAAACAGGTTTAGCTTGGCTACCACTGACCCGCGCAGAGATTTTTGCAGCAGCCCGCTCAGATGTTCGTCCAACTTTCTCCACTTCTCAGCCTCGTTGGCCTTTGGCCACTTGATCTTGTTCCTTCAGAGTGGGTTCCTCAGGTTCCTGGCCCTTTGGCTCGACTCCGTTCTTAGGGGTGCTACTTCCTCCTCCTTCCTTTCCTCCTGCTCTGCCTCTGCAACATTGAGACCGTTGGCACTGTGGTTGTCAACCCAGCCTTGGATCCCATTTGTCTGACCTGCCCATACCGGGGCAGTGCAAGGTTGCATCAGGCTACCACCACCACACTTTTTCTTTCCCATGTGGATGTGAAGTCCCCTCAAAGTTGTTGTTTTTTCCCGGCCACACCCACATTTCCTTGGGATCTTCTCTTTTGCCGATATCCTGTATATATGTATATGCGTGCATGTATGTATGTATGTATGTATATGTATATATGTATGTATATATATATATGTGTGTGTGTGTGTGTGTGTGTGTGTGTGTGTGTGTATACACATGAATAGGCTACATACATACATACATACATATACATACACTGTATATATGAGATGAAATATAAAAAGTATAATGAGCTACATGTAAAGTATTAGTGCATTCCCAAAATAATAGCAAAAGCAAGATTTGTTGCACTGAGAATTGTGATGTGTTCAAATTCATATGATATTGCACTTCATGGAAGCTATATGATGCTGCAAAATGATTTTATTTTGTCCTGCTTTTATGAACTGATAACATACCACTACCAGAGAACGTGTGTGGGTCTTGAGGGATTTGAGTAGCCTGTTCAGCAGGTTTTGAAGACAAAGTAGAAAATCAATGAAAACATTTCATTGGGTTCTTACTGATATTAACTGGTATGCAATGCAAAGGCATTGTGGCTTATTCTACACCTCTGGAGAAGGATTAACTGTGTATTTGTATTTAACTGTGTATTAATGATATCTGTACCCAGTTTCCAGTCCTGGTTTGATCATCAGTCCAGGAGTTCTGGGTCAGTGGCGTCTCAGTGACTCATGTTGCATGATGTAATTGACCTACTTCTAGTGATGTGTGTAAATGTAAAATCACTCTTCAAATATTTTGTCCACAGCACCAGGAGGAAGTCAGGCTTATATTATTTAGCTAACAAGATCAGTCAGACCAGAGCAATTACACTCTAATGTCCCTTGAGCAGGAAATAATCCTAATGATTTTAATGCTTATAGGACACTAATGGTGTTCTGGAGAGCCTGGTGGATCTGCATGGTGAATAGCCAGATAGACTGTTCATTTGTGAGGATTCACATGATGAGACATCAGGGACTGGGCTGTGTATGAGAAGAGCCCAGTTGTGGTTTAAAAGATTAACATACATTGATGTGATTTTCTTCGTAGACTGCAGGGGATTTTGTGTGTGTGCGTGTGTGTGTGTGTGTGTGTGTGTGTGTGTGTGTGTGTGTATGTGTATGTTTCATTGTTGTTCTATTTAATCTGTTTACATTAAGTTTACATTCAATGAAATGCATTTTATTTAAGAGGAAATGCATGTGTCAACCTTCTGTTGAGAAATAATAGCATTTATATTTAAAAAGTAAGCTATATTTTTTTAATTTGTTAAATTTTACTGTGTTTATATTTGTCATTAAATGATCTGAAGCAGATAATCTGACACTTACATTAATACTTTACGCGATATTGCCTCCTAGTGGTCATAGAAATCTTACCTTTTAGCTGCTGGGACTGTTAGAAAAAAAATATATATATATATATATTATTACATGGAAATTTATTTATTTATAGGTGTATTTATTTTCAAAGTCTTTTAGCAAAGAAAGACGTTACAATGTAAAATGACTGATTTATATTTTAGTACTATATGTTTTTAAAATTTAATTTATTCCTGTAATGGCAAAGCATAATTTTCAGCATCATTACTCCAGTTTTCAGTGTCACATGATTCTTCAGAAATCATTTTAATATGCTGATTTGCTGCTCTAGAAACATTTCTTAATGTCATCATCAATGATGAATAAAATTGTGAAACTGAAACTGTTTTTTTTTTTTTTTTAGGAATCTCTGATGAATAGTTGAATAGAAGAATAAAATTGTTCCGATTTTCTATTTATTTATTTAGAACCGTATAAAAACACTGTAGATATACTTATGCCAAATAATTCAATTTTTTCGCCTGGACAGTTGGTTGAACATCTGAATGAATGTGTTTTCAAACAGAAAAGTATGTAGATAACATAAGTTATCATAACTAATTTATTTTTGTTTCTTTGTTTTATGTATTAAGATGAAATTGTTGGTTGTGTTGGAAATTACACCACATCTGAGCAATATTCATACATTTTGGGAAAAAAAGAATGAATGAATGAGTGAATGAATGAATAAAAATGTATTTTGATTTATACTGTGTTTAGTTTGATTTATTTATTGTGAAGGCATTGTGTAAAAGTGTGACAAAAAGAATCTGCCAAAAATAAAGTGAATGAACGCCCATCAGTGGGCTAGGATTAAAAGGAATGTGTCTGCAGAGTGAACATTTCAAATTGTTATTTAACAGTTTCTCACTAGAGGGCGCTAAAGTAACAAAAAACAAACCATTTCGTTTTTTTTTTGTTTGTTTTTTTTTACAGAAAGCTGTTCCTGGAGTTTTCTGTTGTCTACATTTTCTCCACTCGGACTGCATATGTGAGATATGTAATATCATATGCATATGTTTTAAATAATTTAGTTTTTCTGTGGTTGTGCCTGAAATGCATTTTAAAGAGTGCCAATGAAATCTATAAAACTGCAAACTTACAAAATTTTAAGACAGTGCCCCTATATCATTTTCAGCATCATGGCAGAAATTCCGTGAAACGAACAAATGCTTGTATGAGTTTATTTGCAGGCAGCACTTGAACAAAAATCGAGTGTTTAGACTTCTTGCACTAGACTCCTCCCAGATGTTGTTGGATTGACAGCTGTTTTGAAGGCTTTGGGCTGCTTACAGAGGCTTGAGAAGGAGGTACTCCGTTTTGGAAATCACATGCTGGAGTTCTTTCACAGGCAGAAAGAAGAGGAGGAGACAGAGCTCAGAGTCCCAAGACTTCCTGTCCCAGCTCAAAGCATCCCTGATTGGCTGCCTGGCTCTTTGCTGGGGAACACAGCCCACTTCCTCCACAGCACAGCAGTTGTATTTTAACCTCTTTGGCCCTGTGCATGCTTTTTCCGCAAACCATGTGATTGGCTGAGCTTGTCTAAGCTTTGCAGCCTTGACAGGGCTCCTTTACCAGCTTGCTTGCCCACTCGTGGTGGAATAGTCTGGAATGCTGCAGCTGGATCCAGTGATAACACTCTGGTTTGGGAGCTGCACACTGCACAGTTTCCTGTGACAGCAGAGAAGACACTTGAAGAAAGCAGAGAGGGAGGGGTGGCTGTGCAGGCTACATTTTCCAACAAGACAGGTCTTGATATGTGTAAAATACCGAAGCAACTCTATTTTCAGGTGTTTTTTTTCTCTCTCTCTCTCTATTATGTTTTCTTACTAACTTTGCCACTGTGTTGTGCTCAGTAGCTGGAGATGTTTGCCGTAACTGCCTCTGTGCTCCGCAGAGGAGCTTTGAGATACCGGGACAGCCAGTGCACCATGGCAACCATTGTATCTGGAAACAAGACTGCACAGTGAGTTTGAGGGCCCCTGCAGATCAGGTGGATCAGGTGCCTTTTTAGGCCAAGGATCTCCTTTTTTGGATACAGAGAATTGTTACAAATTGTATAAATTGAGTGTTGCATTTTTATGCTCATGATATATTCATTTCATTTTTAAAATGTAATTATTAAATTATATAATAATTTATTATTAAGTCAATATATACACTACTACCTTTGAAAAGTCTGGGGTCCGTATTTTTTATATTTTTTTTGTTAAGAAATAATTTAATTCAACAAGGACGCATTAAATTGATCAAACATGACACTTTTATGATTTTTTTTTTTTTTTTTTACTTTCTGTTCATCAAAAAATCTTGAAAAAATAATTCTACCAAAAATATTTAATAGCACAATTATTTTCAACATTGATAATAATAAAATGTTTCAAATCAGTATAGAATGATTTCTGAAAGATCATATGACACTGAAGACTGGAGTAATGATTTATGAAAAATCATCTTTGCCATTAAAGGAATATATAACATTTTAAAATATATTATATACATAAATTATATTTATGTATATATTATATACATATATTTATATATTATATCATATATTGTGGCTTTAAATAAATTATAGAATTAAATAAAAATTATATATAAATTAAAAAGTTATTTTAAATTGTAAAGATATTTCATAATATTTCTTTTTACTGTCAAATAAATTTAGCCTTGGTGAGACTTAAAAAGCATTTAAAAATCTTACAGACCCCAAACTTCAGTATATAATATGTAATGATGATAATCCATTAATATAATTATTTACATACTTTATATTTACATTGCACTCCCATTGTTATTAATCATTATCTATGTATATCATATTATTTTAATTGTACTTGATACACTTTATGAGAAGGACATTAGAACATTTAGGTGAAGTTCGGCTTTAGGATAGCAACTTAATATAGTACTTTTGTTAAATACATGTGTTCATTTATTATTTGAGATCAAACAATAATTTAAAATACCCTTTAGTTAGACCCTTTAGTTAGATTTAATGCCATTCTTCACTTTATGTCCAGACAGGTGAAGGAGCGACTGAAGAAGGATGTAGCAGAGATGAAGAATCAGTTCTCAGGCTTCAGGCCCGGCTTGGTTGTCCTGCAGGTCAGTCTGGACCTCTCGCTCATTATTTTGGACCGTATAATAAACCTTGTGGTGATAGCTTGCTGTATACATTTTTTTATATCTCCTGATAATCTGACTCATCTTTCTTATTTATTATTTTTTTCTTTCATTCTACTCCAGATGGTCATTTGGTAATGTGCCATTTTCTTTTCTCTCACGGTTGTGGGTGTTGTGTTAAAATAGATAATCTCCCTATGGCTTCATGGTCATGTGTTGATAAATGCATAAGTGTGCAACGTGAAAGTAAGGTGTGTTAGTTTAAGGTCACCATGATAAGATAACATTTATATGGTTTGTGACTCGTATCTTGGACCATAATGATCTCACTGCCTGAATTGTGTTGTTGTTTTGTTGTTCTTATAAATATTTTTGCTCTGTTTTGGTCAAAACATTTTTGACCATTAAGATATTTCCATAACAAAAAGCAATATTATATATTACAAATATTTTTATAATGTGTATGTATTCGTGAGTTGTTTGCTGATTCTGTTTTTATAGGACATACAAGTGTAAAAATGTCTAAAAGTATTTAACTAAAAATATCTCATTTATACACAAGATCAATTACATTTTTTACTTTTTGTACTCTTTTCATGCACTCATATACCCTGTGTTTTGTTGTAGGTTGGGGACAGAGATGACTCAAACCTCTACATCAGCATGAAGCTCAAGGCAGCGGCTGAGGTTCAGTGAACTGATTTAATAAACAGAAATCATGTTTATCATAAACCTCTTGCTGACACTGTCTTCCTCTCCTGCATAGATTGGGATCAATGCGAACCACATTAGACTTCCCGAGACAGCCACAGAGGATGAAGTAAGAGAAACAAGCCCCAAGCAATAAGCTGGTCTTGTTTTGCATCCTTTCTCTCTTTATACGTCCATGCGGCATTACTTGCAATTCGTTATAATGAAAATTAGAGCCTTTGGACATCTTCAGTTCAAATTAATTTTGAACCATGCAGTTCATTATGATCTAGTTTTGGTCAGAGTTTGGAATAGATAAATGCATTCTGAGCTATTAAATAAATATTTTTGTGACAAAAAGGATTGGATTCTGAAGGCTGATCCCACTGATTTTCTTAAGGTGCTGCGAAGTATAGTTGCAGTGAATGAGAATCCTGCGGTCCATGGCCTCATTGTACAACTACCGCTTGACTCCATCAACACAATAAACACAGAGAAAGTAACCAATGCTGTGGCCCCAGAGAAAGATGTGGATGGGTAGGTGTTATTTGCTTGAAATGTACGTTTGAGAAGCAAGATGGCAAAAATGGGCCTGATAGTGGATTTATTCTTGATAAACTAACTAGAATAGACAGGTAGTGCATACTTTTTTCTTTACACGGTCAGGTTGTTGCATTTTACACCCTTTTTTCCCATCGTTTGATCCATTGGGCCTCTGCTAGGTCTAGTTTCCAGGTCTAATCACTATATTTGGCTCCATTATCTGTTTTTTCCACTCAAAAGTCAGAAGGCCAAAGGCCTTTTTTGTTGATGTGTGTGAATATTGGCCTTTTTTTTTTTTTTACTGATTTCAGATGAGTTATCTTAGTAAAAATAGTTTTGAGGGCAAATAGTTTTGAGTCTAAAATCTGCACAAATAAGCAATATACACCTGCAGGCTCTTGAGACATCCTATGAGAGTTTCATCAGATTTATGCAGCATACTTATGGGGAATAGATCACTTGTGTTACCGTATGTGATTTAAAATGTGTTTATTGTGATTACTGGCTGGAGCTATATTGAGCTTTTTGACTGGAAGCTGCTGGCTGTCATTTTAATAGGAAACGTTTAATAGGAAAGGTGACGCAGAAAGACTGAAATCTCCAAAACTGTCAAGATTGTTTCAAAAACATATTTCAAATCAGTAATACGATCTTGCAACAATGCTGTCAGTTTGCTTCTTTAAAGGGTTAATTCACCCAAAAATGAAGATCTGTCATTAATTACTCAGCTTTATGTTGTTCCAAACCTGTAAGACATTCACTAATTTTCAGAATACAAATTAAGATTTGTGAGAGCCGAGAGTGTTCTGACCATGCATGGACAGCAACGCAACTGACATGTTCAAGGCCCAGAAAGGTAGTAAGCAGATAGTAAAATAGTATGCCGATATATCGGTCGACCACTGGTGACATCAGTGGGTCAACCCTAATTTTATGAAGCTACAAGAATACTTTTTGTGCACAAAGAGTCAGCATCCTGCCATAGAATATCCATCTCTCTTAGTTCATTGGTTCGATTAAGTAAGGCTGGGCAAAAAATTATAAGACATCCTCTCTGTCAAAATCTTCAGACATGTTTACGAAGACTGTTTTATACACAATGTGCTTCTTCCTCTGCTTGTAAACAAGGCGCAGAGTATCCGGGTTCTACGTCAGAACACAGCAGTACCACACGCATTTGTCATGGTACTCTTGTGAATGCCTTGCAAATACTGACACCGAAGAGAAGAAATTGTTGAATAAAGTTATTTTTGTTTTATTTACACACAAAAAGTATTCTCGAAGCTTCATAAAATTAGGGTTGAACCACTGACTAGTCACATGAACTATTTTAATGCTGTCCTTACTACCTTTCAAACCTTGATTGTTTCAGTTACGTTGTTGTCTATGGAGGGTCAGTAAGCTCTCAGATGTCATCAAAAATATCTTAATTTGTGTTCAGAAGATGAATGAAGGTCTTATGTGTTTGGAATGATATGAGTGTGTGTAATGAATGACAGAATATTTGGGTGAACTAATCCTTTAACTCAAATCACACTGTAAAATTGTTTTATTTTTAATGTTGGTGCAAGAAAAAAAAAATGTTACTCCTGCTTTAGATAAAACTAAGAAACGTGCCTCTTTCCAAAAGGTTACAGTTGCCATATTAGGTGTTACAAAATGCCAAATTGTCAGAAAACCTTCCTTAATGCATAGCCAATTTTTTATTTTTTTTAAAACCTCCACAGAACACTGTAACTGTATATTATTTAATGTGTCTTCCTCTCAGCCTGACCAGTATAAATGCAGGGAAGCTGTCTCGTGGAGACCTGGGCGACTGTTTCATCCCATGCACTCCTAATGGCTGTATGGAGCTCATCAGTCAGACCGGTGGGTAGAAATCTTGTGAAGCGCTACCCATGAGCTCTAGCTCTCATCAGTCAGAATCATAGCATGATTGTCTAGGGGGCCTTCGTACAACAGCACAATCAGTGTGCAGGGTGATTGGATAGGTGTGAAATCTATATATATATACACACATACACAGACAGAGCGGTGCAGTCTGATGACTGGGTGGTGAAATGAGCCGTCACCCTAAGGAAAGAAAAGAAGGATCCAGAACATTCTTTTTTTAGCAGCACATGTATGTGCGTCAGAAAGGGCACATTGCAGAAAGATCAAGAAAAGAGCTCTGATTTAAAACCCAGAGAGTTTCTTTGCTGCCTACTGCCTACATGGAAGCATAGAAATAAATAAAAATATTTGGTACAATACCTCATTTTAATTATAGACCATATTTTATTGGTACTTTGTTTTGTATGGAAATTCTCTACTGTTTAAAAGTTGGGGTTGGTAAAATATTATTTTAAGATTTTTGTAAATCCTTCTATGCTCTCTAAGGCTGCATTTATCTGATCAAAAAATGAAGTAAAGCACAGTCATGTTGTGAAATATTATTACAGTTTAAAAAAATGTAATTTATTTCTTTGATGGCAAACTTTTTTTTTACCAGCCATTACAGTCACATGATCCTTCAGAAATGATTCTAAAGGATCTGTTAGTTTGGTGCTTAAGAAACCGTTTATCAGATTATCAATTTCAAAAACAGTTGTACTGCCTAAAAGTCTTGAGAAAACCATGATACTTTTTTTCAGGATTCTTTGATGAAATAGAACATTTTTGTAACATGATAAACATCTTGTCACTCTTGGTCAATTTAATACATCCTTGCTAAATAAAAGTATTAATGTCTAAATAAAATAAAATAACAATTAAATTAAAATAAAATAAAATGAATAAATGCATACATACCTTTTGAACAGTAGTGTATACTCTAATGTACAACCAGAATTTTTATTTTCTTTATGCTGAGCATTCTGCCTTCTTGACAAAATATACATGTGATGCTTCTTTACAATTTGGCTCAAACAAGGCAGCGCAGTTAAAATGAGACCTTTAGAACAGGCTTAGTGTCCACAGTGCACATTAAAATGCTCACTGGGTTTTGGAACGGAGCAAGTGTGATTCATGTGTGCAGGTGTGAGTGTGATGGGGAAGAATGCTGTCGTGATCGGCCGCAGTAAGATCGTTGGAGCTCCAATGCACGATCTGCTCTTATGGAATCACGCCACAGTGACCACCTGTCACTCAAAGACCCTTGACCTTGCTGAACAGGTTGGTTTCATCTGCTTCTCTCATGCTCTATTTGAAATCTCTTTTCCCAGTTTTGAACAGGAGCATTTCTTCAGCTAGATTTTACAACAAAGAAGAACTCATGATTCTGTTGTTAAATTTAATGTTTGCTTTATTGATATTGAGTACAGACCTTGACCTGGCATGCAGTCCGGTTTAACGAAGGAGTAGGTGAATGTTGGAGTAACTTTGAGCATCTTGTTTTCTTTAGGTGGGCAGAGCAGACATCTTGGTTGTGGGTGCTGGCAGAGCTGAGATGGTGAAAGGAGAGTGGGTGAAGGAGGGGGCGGTGGTCATAGACTGCGGTATCAATCATATACCAGGTCTCTCTGCTTATCTCTATCTACTTGTTTGAAACAGTAATGGAATATCAAATAGCTGCTGGTTTTAGCTCACATGTTTACCTTTGACTGTCCCACAGACCGCAGTAAAGCCAGTGGGAAACGGGTGGTGGGGGATGTGCATTACCCCTCAGCTAAAGAGCGAGCTGGATACATCACCCCAGTGCCTGGTGGAGTCGGACCCATGACGGTAGCCATGCTGATGAAGGTATCATATCAGGGAAAATACAACCCGAATTCTGGAAATGTTGGGAGGTTTTTTTAAATTTGAATAAAATGAAAACTAAAAGAATTTCAAATTACATGATCCAATATTTTATTCACAATCGAACATAGAGAACATAACAAATGTTTAATCAGAGAAATTTTACACTTTTATCCACTAAATGAGCTCATTTCAAATTTGATGCCTGCTATAGGTCTCAAAAAAGTTGGCACGGGGGCAACAAAGGGATGAAAAAGCAAGAAATTTTGAAAAGATTCAGCTGGGAGAAAATATAGCAACTAATTAAGTTAATTGACATCCGGTCTGTAACATGATTAGCTATAAAAGGGATGTCTTAAACCTGATTCAGACGGTAATTGTTTCTCATATGAACGTCTGTAAAAAAATAAATTTACATATCACCTCAGTGATAAAACTCATGGATTTGGATGGCGATTTATTCCCAATAAGAGTGAGTTCTGTGATCCTACGAACCCGGGAACACGCTGATCACGTGACCAGTCTCATGAATGTCTGCTGTAAATAAAATGAAATTTAGTTACAAATTTATTCTTATTATTGTGTAAAATGTATTTTAAAATACTTATTATTATACAAAATGTATTCTTATTATTCCAAGCATATTTTATAATATAATCCTATTTATTATTTCATTATTTTCATACACATTTTAAAATTGTATTGCATTGTATTACCTGCTGCTGCCATAATAAAGACTCATTTCGAATTTTTACGTGCTTTTCTTCTCTTTCTGCTCCCAGTCGCTGTGGTGGAGCAGATAAGAACTACTGTTCTTTTAAATACTTTCCAGCATTTCAGAAATAAATATGTAGGCTATGCAAATTACACCGACATACAACAGTTACCTTAAGCTGTTTGGGAGTGCTCAAAAAGGGTTTATACACTGAATTTTCAATCGATTTCTTCTCGTAAACTCATAGATGTGGATTCGGACGGCAATTAAATTACAACACGACCTTGGTGTTTGTCAAAAAACAGTAGGTAATTTGGCTGGGGATTTTTACGGGGGTGGTGTGAGAAAAACACCAACATCCTGGATTCGGACGGCATTCAAATGACCAATTACCCCCTGTAAATGGTGAAAATCACTTGCGTCCCCCTGAGAAACAATTACCGTCCGAATAGGGCTTTAGAGAGGCAGAGTCTCTCAGAAGTAAAAATGGGCAGAGGCTCTCCAATCTGTGAAAGAGTGTGAAAAAAGATTGTGGAATACATTAAAAACAACGTTCCTCAACGTCAAATTGCAAAGGCTTTGCAAATATCATAATCTACAGTGCATAACATCATCAAAAGATTCTGAGAAACTGGAGAAATCTCTGTGCATAACGGACAAGGCCGAAGTCCTTTGTTGGATGCCCATGGTCTTTGGGCCCTCAGAAGACACTGCATCACTCATCGGCATGATTCTGTCATGGACATTACTAAATAGGCCCAGGAATACTTCCAGAAACCACTGTTGGTAAACACAATCCACCATGCCATCTGCGGATGCCAACTAAAGCTCTATCATGCAAAAAGGAAGCCATATGTGAACATGGTCCAGAAGCACCGTCGTGTCCTGTGGGCCAAAGCTCATTTAAAATGGACTGTTTCAAAGTGGAAAAGTGTTCTATGGTCAGACAAGTCCAAATTTGACATTCTTGCTGGAAATCACAGATGCCGTGTCCTCCAGACTAAAGAGGAGGGAGACCTTCCAGCGTGTTATCAGCATTCATTTCAAAAGCCAGCATCTCTGATGGTATGGGGGTGCATACGTGTATACGGTATGGGCAGCTTGCATGTTTTGGAAGGCACTATGAATGCTGAAAGGTTTATGAAGGTTTTAGAGCAACATATGCTCCCCTCCAGACGGCGTGTATTTCTGCAGGACAATGCAAAACCACATACTGCAGCTATTACAACAGCAGTGCTTTGTAGTAGAAGAGTCCGGGTGCTGAATTGGCCTGCCTGCAGTCCAGATCTTTCACCTATAGAAAACATTTGGCGCATCATTAAATGAAATATAAGTCAAAGAAAAAACAAACTCTTCAATTTCTCAGTTTCAACATTTGTTATGTTCTCTATGTTCGATTGTGAATAAAATATTGGATCATGTGATTTGAAATTCTTTTAGTTTTAATTTTATTCAAATTTAAAAAAAACTTTTTAAAAAACTTTTAACTTTTAATTTTTTTTTTCTTTCTATTTTGTATAAATAAATGTCAAAATAAAAGACTAAAAGCAATAATTTTAAATGCTACAATTGAATTTAGGCATCATAAAATTATTTTACAGTTCAATGTTTTAGAGTCAGTACAGTACATTTTTAAAGAAATTAATACTTATATTCTGCGAGGACACATTAAATTGATCAAAAGTTACAAGAGACATTTATAATGTTAGAACATACGTGTATTTCCATTTCAAATAAATGCTGTTCTTTTGAACTTCATGTTTATCACAAAATCTGGAAAAAAAATGTACACAGAGTAATGGCTGCTGGGGTCATCATGGTGTAAATTACATTTAAAAAAAAATCATTTAATTCGAAATAATATTTTACAGTATCACTGTATTTACTGAATTTTGGCTGATAAATGAACCCTATGTGAGCATGAGAGACTTCTTTCAAACATTAAAAAAACCATGCTTATAACAATACTGTACAGTATGAAAGGGCTTTTTACAAATACTTTTGATTTCTCATTTGGATTTTGGCCAGAATACAGTAGAAAGTGCAAAGCGGTTTCTGCAGACATACACTCCAGGAAAATGGAACATAGATTACACAAAGAAGAAACCCCAAGAGCCTCAGCCGAGGTACTGTTTTGGCATGCATGCGTATATAAAGATTGGTTAATTAAAGCATATTCTGTAAAGTGACACTTTTGTGACTCTTACTGACCCATGTGAATGTCTATTGCATTTTCTCAGTGATGCTGACGTCTCCTGTTCATGTCAAAGCAAACCAATTGGTCAGCTTGCAAGAGAGGTGGGCTTGTTTTCTGAGGAAGTGGAGCCATATGGTAGGAGCAGAGCTAAGATACAACTGGATGCTCTGAAGCGCATGGAGAAACAGCCTGATGGGAAATATGTGGTTGTCACTGGGTAGGATGCATCCTGAAATATAATTATGTGCATTAGCATAATCTTATAGGGTAGTAACATTTCACAAGCGCCAAATGGGATCTTACAACACTTCATTAAGCGTGGATCACGCACTGCATTAACATCCATCTTAAGCTCTGTCATCGAGCAATTCGACAAAAAAAATCATCTTTCGTTTTGTTACTGTGACCAGAATTACTTCTACTCCATTGGGCGAGGGAAAGCGCACCACCGCTCTTGGACTGGCCCAGGCTTTGGGAGCCCACCTAAATATCAATGCTTTTGCTTGCGTAAAACAGCCTTCCCCAGGATGCTGGTTTGGTGCTAGAGGTGAGGGACAAACTTTTTTTCCCCCAGGTTTCCAAGATTATATCTATGGAAGCCAATTTCCACTAAATAAGAAAAAAATCAAAATTTAGTACATACTAAGTAATAATTACGACTTCTAAAGTCATTAAAAGTACAAAATTATAAGATGAAAAACCCTGACAAACAGTTATATAAAGTCGATAGTCATACAAAGACAGAATTATTATGATTACGATGAAATTGTGACACAAATTTAAATTATGAGATTAAAAAAAAAAATTTTGAGATGCTAAATCAGAATTATGCTATTAAATCATTGCTGATGATTTTTCATGAAGTGCAGCTTTATAGCTCACAGTGTGGCATATTTCTTAAAAATTTTATTCACAAAACTAGCAATTAGGCCTACCCATTTCATTTTAGACTGTGAGACGAAAACAGGCCTTTATAACAAGTTTATTATATGATTTGTTTTTTATTTTTCACTTGAGGTCATGGGTTCATTTTGTTCACAGGGATTGCTGTTGGAGGTGGATATTCTCAGGTTATCCCGTTGGAGGAGGTTTGTTTGAGACCCTTTTGCAACAGACATTTTAAAGTATATTTCATCAAATGGAACTTGAATATTTTCAACCACTTTGATCCCAGGTCAGCCTTCAATCTTCAGGTCAAAATGAGCTAATTTCTGCTGCCAGTAAAGTGGTGATGGACTCTATTAAAGCACATGCTCACTATGAGGCCAAGCTCTCTGAGAAGGTCAGATTTGTTAGATGTGTGTGTGTGTGTGTGTGTTTATACTCATGTGTTTGTACAGTTTGCATTTGGTATGACCTCACACATTTAAATCTTGCAGGCTTTGTTTGATCTGTTGGTTCCTCTCAGAAGGGGGCAAAGGACCTTTTCTCCAGCACAGCTCAACCGAATGAAGGTAAATCATAGAAAACACAGTCTATGGTAAGATATTCATTTCAAATCCATTGCAGAAGTATGATTACATGGTCACTGTGTCCTTCATGACCTGTAGAAACTGGGCATTGAGAAATCCGACCCCTTGACCTTCACAGGAACTGAGATAAGATGTTTTGTCCAATTAGACATTGACCCAGACACTGCAACAGTATGTATCTGTGTCATAATTTCAGTTTGACCTAGTGCCTTTTTTGATAATGTAATTGAGGGTGATTTGTTCATTTTAATGGGTGTCTGTGCTGTTCAGGATCCTGGCTCTCTGGAAAATGAGATCATGGCTATACTGTCACTCAGCAGCAGTGTGGAGGAGATGCAGCAGAAGCTGGCCAAGATAGTAGTAGCTACTAACAAATCTGGAGATGCTGTCACCACTGAGGATTTAGTCAGTATGTGTGTTCACGTGTTTGTGTGTGTCTGTATGTGTGTGATCTAATCTACACAACCTTGTCATCACAGGATGTGAGTGGTCTATTGGCCATGCTATTGAAAAATGCCCTGAAACCTGTCTTGATGCAAACTGTAGAGGTAAGATTTAATAGCGCAAAATGTTACTATGTCCACTGAAAATGCCATTGTCATTTTTTTCTGTGTAAATATTTTAGAATCACTACACACAGAATTCTTCTTATTTATTTATTTCAGCTCTGTCAGATTCTGTCTCAGCACATCTCAGTCTTTCTCTCTAGGGTACACCAGTGTTTCTTCACGCCAGCCCATTAGCTGATATTGCCCAAGGCAGTCCTTCTATTCTGGCAGACAAACTGGCTTTAAAAATGGTTGGATCCAAAGGTTTTGTAGGTGAAGAAGGAATCTAGTTCATTTATATATATGTATATAGATAGATAGATAGATAGATATAGATTAAAACATTTTCTTATAATTATGTAATGCTGTACATTCTGCATAAATACACTACTGTTCAAAAGTTTCAAAAATGAATTATTTTATTCAGCAAGGACACATTAAATGACCAAACGTGACAGTAAATATGGTTATTAATAGTGCAATTGAATTTACAACTTTGATAGTAATAAAAAATGTTCCCAGAACAACAAATCAGCATAATAGAATGATTTCCGAAGGATCATGTGACACTGAAGACTGGAGTAATGGCTGCTAAAAATTCAGATTTGCCATCACAGGAATATATTGCATTTTAAAATGTATTCAAATAGAAACCAACAAAGATTTTAAATACAATTTTAAATTTAGAATTTAAATACAATTTTTACTGTTTTTTGGGCCTTGGTGAGCAACCTTGTTGCATTGTGTTGACTTTTGAACCATAGTGTATTATCACTATATCTAGGTTTAGGTTTGTGTAATAGAAACAAAAAAATAATAAAAATAAATAAAAACAATGCACAAACTGTCTATATATTCAAACACTGTCTAATCTACTCTTTCCTGTCTTTACAGTCACTGAGTCTGGTCAGGGGGCTGACACTGGTTTGGAGAAGTTTTTCAACATTAAATGTCGCTACTCAGACCTGCGGCCAAATGTGGTAGTGATGGTGGCCACTGTTCGTACCTTGAAGATGCATGGCGGTGCCCCCCCTGTGAGTCAGACCCACAAATTTATAGACAGTTTTCATTATGTTTTCACTAGAGCCTGTAACACATCGGTTGTGCTTAAGCACTCTTGTGCTTGTTCTCACAGAGACAATATCTCACATTGTCTTTACACTTGTTTTCTTTCTTGTTTATAGGTCCAAGCTGGTTTCCCCCTTCCAAAAGAGTATTCACAGGAGGTAGTACACTCATTCAAGTTCTGTAACCATTTTATGTACAATTCTGAATGTTCATATTTGTAAGGGTTAAGCCATATTACTGTAAGAAAATTTGAATGACATTTCTGACAGTGAGTGGATGAGTTTAGTATATTTTACATGATATAATTTCTGCAAAACAGAACCTAAAGCAGCTGGAGAGAGGCTGTTGTCATCTGAAGAGACAGGTGGAAAATGCACAAGTATTTGGTTTGCCAGTGATCGTAGCTGTCAACAAATTCAGGTAGAATATCAAACAGCAAACCAAAAGTGCTGTCACATTATTATCAATGTGCATCCATCCATTTTCCGCTTTATCTTCTGCAGGGTCATGTCGGGGATTATTACCAATGTGTACAATTTTATGCTTTTTCACTCATATATCTCGAATTATAATCTAATATTTACATTTTATCCTTTGTACACTAACTGTATGCTCACGAGCCAAACTGAACCACACACAGTACTCCTACTCTGAGTGAATGTGTGTGAATATGGGCTTTGATTGTATTTGGCGTAGCTCCGACACTGACGCTGAGCTGGAGCTGGTGTGTGGCCAGGCGAGGCAAGCTGGAGCCTTTGAAGCAGTGCAGTGCACTAACTGGTCTGATGGGGGCGCTGGAGCGCTGGCTCTGGCAGAAGCTGTCCAGAGAGCTGCTAAACTGCCTGGACAGTTCAGGTTCCTCTATGACACACAGGTGAGAAGTGGCATAGTGGGTAAGATTTGCACTTGCAACTTAAAAAAATGTTGGTTTAAATCCCACTTGTATAACTGAAACCGATTCTAAAATGTACTGTACTCTGCTTTGTGTAAAAGCATCAGCTGAATAACTAGGTGGTAGAAGTGAAAGGATATTTGTTTTTGGGTCATCATTAAATTCCTTAAGTGTACAGTGGAGCGATTTTAGTTTGTTACTTTCAAAAAAAAAAAAAAAATGTATTACCCAGTGTCTTTGTGCTCTTCTTTCCCACACATATTCTGAGCTCAATTAACACTTTATATATAGAGCTGTTTCATTACCAGCCAATGACTTTATAATGCATGAAATCTTTTTAATTGACAAAGCCTAAATATAACCAGCATGAAAACTTTTCATAGCAAATTAAGAGTAGGAGAAAGTCTGTTTGTATTAAGTACAGTAAGGTTCTACTGGTGGAATAAAGCCAAAATCCATTACTCATACTAATGCATTATTAAACACAGATAAATGACTATTTTCAGATTCCAGCTGCAGATAAGTTAAGGACTGTGGCACAAAAGATGTATGGTGCAAAAGATATTGAGCTGTCTCTAAAAGCAAAAGAAAAGCTTGCACTTTATACAAAACAGGTAAGGTTAATTTTCATTATAAAGTAAGTCTGTTTAATTATATATTAATATAGCAGCCTAAGAAACAGTTATTCATAAACCTCTCAGATATTTGTTTACTTATAGAACATAACATGTGTGTTTGTTTGTCATCAAATACAGTATATACTAAAACATTAATACTTATACTCTGTTAATTGATGTGGGTTGGACTAATCAGCAGAATCAGCTAAGAGTTTTTAAATAAAACATTGTATGGAATATTGTGGATGGAAAATTTTGTGTAACAGAGTTTTGGAGGAATGAGTTTGGCTGTTTAACATGATGTGTATGCCTGTCTGTCTGAGGCAGTGTAACATTCTGTCTTATTCCACTTTTTTTTAATCATCTTTGTTTTTCCTCTTTTAAAGGGCTTTGGGAATTTGCCGGTTTGCATAGCTAAGACACACCTGTCCTTGAGTAATGACCCCATGTCGAAGGGAGTGCCTATCAACTTCATGCTGCCCATAGCTGATATCAAGGCCAATGCTGGAGCAGGTTTCCTCTGCTGTCTGACTAAACTGGTGAGCTTTATACTCCATATCTATAATATTAGAACTAGATATATTAATTCATAATAATAATATATAATTATAATTATTATACATTAATATAATTCATATATTTATAATAATTAATCACATTCTAAATTTAAGGACAGCCTAATTTATTTTAATTAGCAAGGAATTCCGGGAATGTTGGGACACTTTTTAAATTTGAATAAAATGAAAACTAAGAGACTTTCAAATCACATGAGCCAATATTTTATTCACAATTGAACATAGAGCGGAGAAGTTGTACACTTTTATCCACTAAATGAGCTCATTTCAAATTTGATGCCTGCTACAGGTCTCAAAAAAGATGGCATGGGGGCAACGAAGGGCTGAAAAAGCAAGAAATTTTGAAAAAATTCAGCTGGGAGAACATCTAGCAACTAATTAAGTTAATCGACATCAGGTCAGATGGGCAGAGGCTGACATTGACATTACTAAATGGGCCCAGGAATACTTACAGAAACCACTGTCGGTAAACACAATCCACCGTGCCATCTGCAGATGCCAACTAAAGCTCTATTATGCAAAAAGGAAGCCATATGTGAATATGGTCCAGAAGCGCCGTCATGTCCTGTAGGCCAAAGCTCATTTAAAATGGACTGTTTCAAAGTGGAAAAGTGTTCTATGGTTAGACGAGTCCAAATTTGACTTTCTTGTTGGAAATCACGGACGCCGTGTCCTCCGAGCTAAAGAGGAGGGAGACCTTCCAGTGTATTATCAGCATTCAGTTCAAAAGCCAGCATATATGATGGTATGGGGGTGCATAAGTGCAGACGGTATGGGCAGCTTGCATGTTTTGGAAGACACTATGAATGCTGAAAGGTATAAAAAGGTTTTAGAGCAACGTATGCTCCCCTCCAGATGACGTGTATTTCAGCAGGACTAGGGGTGTCCCCGACTAAGGATTTTCATAGTCGAATCGGAATTTTCGAATCTTGCCGATAATCGACTGACAGTCAAATCAAATGTTTGGGGGCGGGGTAAAATACATTACCAAGAGTCAAGTCAGACACAGACATTAACACACAGGGAAAATGTAACGGCTCGCAGATACAAACGGGGTAAATAATGTTTAATGTTTTGATTAAAAGATAAACATCAGCAAAACCCTAAGAATTCACAACATTTTATTTACAATAGTGCTCTCATTATAATGTTATGATGGTAGTTATTAATGTTATGTTCTTCTGTTTTGAGCTGTGCGCGCTGAAGATGACCAGTAGAATGAAGCTTTTGATAGCAGGTTTTTAATCAAAGGGATTTAACTCATCATTTATCATAGCCTATAGAATACACTTCTATACAACATAATGTTAATATTACGACTTATAGGCTATCTGAACGAAATAGACATGTCATGAACGTGTCTACGCGGCTCTGTATGAACTCCTTTTGTGGACGTGTTCTTCATGCATCAACGTGCAGAAACACGGCAGCTAAACTCTAAAACTTCCCAGCGTTTTATTATTATAGTGTTCTCATCATAATGTTATGTATATGACAGTCCCAGTCATAGTTATTAATATTCTGCATTCATTGTTGTTTGTCCTGCCCGCGCTGCGCGCGCTGAAGAGATAATCACTGTACTTCAATGAAGGGCTTTACTGCAGGGCAACTCAACCAAATGCATCATATACGAGATGAATAATATATACACGATATAAAAACCATCTGAAATGTTTTGAAATCGGCAAGTTGTAAAAAAATCCAGTCTTTCACTCACCTGTGTCAATTTGAGTATCGTTAAAGATTTAAATCCCTGCCGCCAAGATGCTCCTCTGTGGGTCACGGATTATGGAAAGTGAAATTTAAATCTATAGGGGTGATTGGATTTATTCAGGCATGTTAAAATATTTATTTGAAGCTTCTTTCTTTTCAGATTCTTATTTACAGCATTATTTTAATAGGCTGTATATTAACTTATTGGGAGAAAACGTAGTTTTATGTGAAATCAAAGATTTGAGCACCCCCATATTTCTAAAATGGCATGATCATAACACCCCGCGAATATTCGACTGTGAGATTGGGAGTCGAATCGGGCTCCTCCTATCAAAGCATCGAATCATCGACTATTCGGGGTCACCCCTAAGCAGGACAATGCAGACCCACATACTGCAGCTATTACAACAGCATGGGTTCGTAGTAGAAGAGTCCGGGTGCTGAATTGGCCTGACTGCAGTCCAGATCTTTCACTTATAGAGAACATTTGGCACATCATTAAACGAAAAATACGTCAAAGACGACCACAAACTCTTCAGCAGCTGGAAACCTATATCAGGCAAGAATGGGACCAAATTCCAACACCAAAACTCCAGAAACTCATAGCCTCGATGTCCAGACATCTTCAATCTGTTTTGAAAAGAAGAGGAGATGCTACACCATGGTAAACATGTCTCCGTCCCAACTATTTTGAGACCTGTAGCAGGCATCAAATTTGAAATGAGCTAATTTTGTGCATAAAATTATAAAATTTCTCAGTTTGAACATTTGTTATGTTCTCTATGTTCTATTGTGAATAAAATATTGTCTCATGTGATTTGAAATTCTTTTATTTTTCATTTTATTCAAATTTAAAAAAACACCCCAACATTTCTGGAATTCGGGTTGTAAGCTATACAACTGTTTAGTCACTGATGATAATAATAAGAAGAACTATTTCTTGAGCACTACATCAGCATATTAGAAGAATTTCTAAAGAATAATGTGACACTGAAGACTGGAATAATGACTGCTGAAAATTCAGCTTTGCAATCACAGGTATATAATACATTTTAAAGTTTATGTAAATAGCAAACAGCCAATTTAAATTGTAATCATGTTTCACAATATTACTGCTTTTACTATAGTTTTCATCAAATAAATGCAGATTTGGTCAGCATTAGAGACTTCTTTGATATGTGATATGTGTCTCTGAAACTAATTTAAACAGAACTATAAGAAACTAAACAAATTTATACTTTTAACTGGTGGTCTACATAATCAAATGAGCCCAATCACATTACATCATCTCCCCATACCTGAGGAAGGAAAAACACAATAGCAAGTGATTGTTGTTGTCAACCATTGTTAATGATTACTGGCTGAACACACTAATGGAAGATAAAATTATGAGATTACATGAACACTGAGGTGGTTGACCTCTAGTCAGAAGATGTCATTGATTCATTTCTGTCCACCTCAGTCAGTCGCTCATCGGGTGAGTCTGCAGTGCAGAAAAGAAAGAGAGAATATTTGGTCACACGTGTTGTGGGTATTTTTATCCAGACACGTTGCTAGGCTGCATGCCAGTGCTGAACATGAGCTGTTCAACAAAATCCACTGGTGGTCCAAGTGACCTTATCCAACATTTATGTTCATTACAGATTACAAATGTAAGTCAATTTATTAAACTGCTTTTCGGGGTAGCAGTCATTTTCAAATGCGGTTATAGTTAACTTGGCTCAGCATGATTTTGTTAAGATTGTTGGACTGTTTTTATTTATATTTTTCTGTTCATTGCTTCAGCTAGCTTTTCTTGTCTTAGAGCGAAAAAAAACATAATTGGGTGTATTATTATGACAGCAAAATAACTCCTCCATGATAACACCAGATTGACTAATTTCTTCAAACTCTCCAACAGACAAATACAGAAATGGATGATCCCATGTGGCCCTGTTTCCATGGCAACAACCTTTACAGTGACAGCAAGTAGCGCAATGGTTACTTGCTAAGATGGGCAAGCTGAAATTGGTTTAATTACTGGCCAATCAACTTTTAGTAAGTGGAACGTAGCAGTTTTCTTTTTTAACATGGCTAAATGATTTCTAAAACCTACAAATATTCTTAAGTCAAATAGTGGCATCAAATTCTAGCGCTGTTTGTTCAACATGCAAGGTATTTTTAAGTATTTCCATGCAACTGCTGTAAAAAGCAAAGTGTAAATTTGTAAACTGACAAATGATGTTGCTTTGTATTTTAGAAATTCACTCCAGATCTCACAGTTATTACACTGTGCTTCTTGATCCATATGATATTTTTAGCCGTGACTGAGCTTTAGCAACACAGAACCAATTGTCTGTCAGTATTTTCCCTATTATGCTAAAGTTTGCCAATATTATTGAAAGCCACATTTGATTTTATAGGTAATGTGCGAATATATGAGATAGCGTAATGTCTATATGTTTACTCTATATGCTATCTTATCTGACTCCAATAAAATCTTGGCTTACCATTTAATGAAGTTTCCAGTTGCTATAGATACTAAGCTGCCAACCTGATTGTAAACTATAATTGGATAATTGTATATTTGTCCAGCTTGTTAGTCCAGTTTATTTTTAGCCTCCTCTTCAATACACGTTACCCAGCAGCCGTTGCTGCCGTCCCATAGTCAATGATCACTGTCAATGTGTCCCTTACAGTTATCTGATGCTGTGTGGCTAGAAAAGCATTCTGTTTCTATGGGGTAAAACCATGTGTGTATACCATGCTGTGCTGATATTGAATTTGAGCTAATCAAAAATGAAACCCAATATTTCGGGGACCTGTTTTAACAAAAGATTGCTGGTTTATGTTCTAATTTGGTTTAAAATGTATTAAATTCATACGTGTTAAACACCTTTGTATCCAGGTACTTACAGAAACCCTAATATAAAAGGTGTTATCATATTTTAGGACATTGTGCTTTGTAAAATGAATGTTGTCACCATGAAAATAGAGCCATATTTGTGAAGTGGGATACTGAGTGTGCATCTGGCCTGTTTGATTCAGGGGTTAGTTCAAGACACTGCCACCAGGTTTATCATGAGGCACCCTAAACTCTGCCAGGCCTAAATACACTTATGTGGTAGCTTTGTTGAGTACTTTGTATGTTTTTTTGCTGTTCTGGTGTGGCTTTCAAGGGCATATTTTCCTCTGACCTCTGGGACCTAACGTCACTGAGCATTAGCATTGGTGGCTTTGAGCTTGAAATAACATTTCATGCATGAGATGTCAAGACTTGTGTCATATATATCCTGAGTGAAAGAAGTAATCCCTCTTCTGAACGAAGTTTAAAACATGCCTGAATGATAAAATGGCTGCTGTCTGACTAAAAGGTCCATAAGGAAATGTCTATTACTGACATAGATATAAATTAGACCCTGGATAAATAAGATGACAGGTCATATTGGCACATATGTCTTTTGCAAACATCAAGCAAGCCTCCAAATGAGAATTAATTTCTGTGTGCCATCTGCTCATCACGGACATTTCATTTAATGCCAGATTAGATTTTCAGTTGTTATGTATCATAGAATAACAGTTACACTCTTAAAAATTAAAGTTCCAAAAGGAAGTTTTTGCAGTTATGCAAAAGAAAAAGATTTTGGTTCCACAAATAACTTTTCGGTGAACAGTTATTAAAAGAACAATTTTTTTTCTTAGTGTGAAGAACATTTTAATAGTATAACCAACCTTTTTTTCCACAACCTTTTGTGGAATGGAAAGGAACCATCAATGGATGGCGTCAAGAACCTTTATTCTTTAGAGCAGTGATTTTCATTCCTGTTCCTCGGGACCCACTGCTCTGCACATTTTGCATGTCTTCCTTATCTGACACACTCATTTGAGTTCATGGAGCTCTTACCTAATGAGCTGATGATCTGAATCAGGTGTGTAAATTAGGGAGATATGCTAAATGTGCAGAGCTGTGGGTCCCCAGGAAGAAGTTTGAAAACCACTGCTTTAGAGTGGTCTACAAATTTAGCCCTTTTAGGTTAGGGTGATTATTTTTTTTATTATTATTTATTAATTTTTTTTCTCCATTGATCTCCATCACTGAAATATTTATTTATTTTTTAAATATGATTTTCTAGACAAAAACAATGATTTGTTTAGAAAATCTAAACAAAAATGTAAAGAACTGTTATGTTTTGGGGTGTTTATATACAGTGTCGTGAAAATATTTTTGCCCCCTTCCTGTTTTTTTTTTTTTTTTTTGCATATTTGTCACACTTAAAGTCCATGTAAAGTCAATTCTAAGAATTGTTTGTAAACACATTATAAATGTTAGAAATGCATTGCTGAAACATGTTATAAAGACTGTGAACTATGTAGTTCTTAATTGTGGAGTTAGACCGTTAAACAGTTTTTACCATTTTCGTGATCAGGATTTTTTGGGCAGGGCTAAATCATGACTCATTGTTACGTCCAGAGCCGTAAGGTTCTGTTTGTGTGTGTTCAGCTGTGCTGTCTCTCTTCATAGGAGAAGTGGTTCCACCTGATACAGATAATCAATGGCCTGCTGTGATTGGATGCTGGGAGTATTTAAACCGCAAACACCATCAGAGCTGTGTTGGTGGTGGTTTGACTGTGTGCAGCAGCAGCAATGAAGGACCCATCTTCAACCCCAGATCTGAGACTTTGTTGAAGCCAGTAGTGAACCGTGTATCTCTACCTTTTATTGTGTGTACTACTTGGTGAAGTAGTTTTCTTTTTAGTCTCTTTCTATTTCAATCCCTGATTGAGACTTTAAAGGCAGAAGTGAGTGTTACCTTTAATAGTTAATCATTGTTTGACTTAATGGATCATTTTCTCTTGGTTTATTTGAAGTTTGTTATTTAATTATTTATTTCTTTATTTTGTGAGGTTAGTAGGGAGGTGGGTGCCATTTATTTTGAATCATACTTTGTTTCTCCTGTTTATGCTAGCAAGGGAGTAAGCTTATTTTGTTGTACTTTGGTTTTCTTTGTTTTTAGTTTAGGTAGTATGATTAATGAGGAGTAAGATTGATTATGTTTGTTATTTTGGCTATACCCTCTTCTGAACTTGATACCTCTATTTTTCTTTTGCCTAAATTGTAAATAAAACTACTTTTTTTTGAATGAGATCACTATGTGGTTATTGTGAAACAACTCTGGGTCTGGAGACGGGGTGGCTTTATGCTGTTGCACATTCATTTCACCACCATCCACTTTTTACTGTTTCATTCCTCCCCTAGACCAATCAGGAAATCGTAACAGAAAATGGGGGCTCGTCCCTTTGTTGATTTGTAGTATCGCAAACTTGTCTTCGTGTGTGACAACTCTTTCAGGTAAGTGTTCATTCTTTTTGCATTGTTCACATTTGTTTGCCTGGCTGATTCACTTTTGATGAGGGAGGAGTAGTCTGTGTAGAATATGGAATTTGATCTAGTTTCGTTCACATTATATCCTTCTTGGGAAGTATATAATCGTTGCCGAAAAAAAGATTTAATTGAAATAGCAGATTTTTTTCATATTAATATTCCAAAAGAAGCGAGTAAACAGGTAATCAAGGAGGAATTATTTGAAGAGCTAGTTAAAGTTGGCGTTCTAGTACCACCAGGTGAGGAGGGTATTGTTGGGGTAGAGTCCGATGCTGTGGTGGAGTCTGCAGTTTCTGATTCTAATCCTAATAGGGAGCCCAAAGATCCTTATTCTGAGCCATTACTAGCCATTAAGTTAAAGGAGATTGAATTGAAGCTAAAACAAGAAGAATGTGAGGCAGAGCGTATTAAGTTACGTATGGTAGAAGTGAAAGGAGATCGTGATATCGAACTGCGTAAGTTAGAGATAGAAGCTTTAAAGCTGCAAAGGCCCATTCCATTGCCTCAATCCAGATTACCTTCTGTGTCAGTGAAAATGCCAGAAGTGGATTCTGCTCAAAACTCAAGGTATAACTCCTATGATTCCCCGTTTGACTCCCCTCCTGATTTTGATGTAGGTAAATTTATTCGTTTGGTGCCATCATTTAGAGAAACTGAGGTAGACTCATATTTTACAGCATTCGAGCGGATAGCTGCTAAGCTGCGATGGCCTAAAGACATGTGGGTTCTACTTTTGCAAAGTAATTTTGTAGGGAAGGCGCAAGAGGTCTCAGCTGCACTGCCAATTGAGCAAGCTCTCGATTACGATGTAGTTAAGACGGCGGTTTTGAGAGCATACGAATTAGTGCCTGAGGCGTATCGTCAGAAATTTCGATCACATGTGAAATCAGCCAGACAGACATATGTTGAATTTGCCAGAGAGAAGAAAACACTATTTGATAAGTGGTGTCTTTCCAGTGGGATCACAACCTTTGAGCAGCTTCAGGAGTTGATCCTGCTGGAAGATTTTAAAACGTGTGCACCAGAAAACGTTGTTGTATATCTTAACGAACAAAAAGTGCAGGTTCTAGCTGACGCTGCTATTGCAGCCGATGAATTTGTGTTAACCCATCGAAATGTGTTTTCAGGAATCCGATCGTACAAAAGCCAGTCTTCCATGGGGGGAAGCTCTGAAGTTTTCCGATCACCTAGTCGTAATACTAACACCGGTCAAGACTATAGTTCACGACGTAAATTGAGTCCTAAACGTGCAGGTGATGGGCGAGCATGTTTTTTTTGCCTTGACCCCAATCACTTAATTTCGGAATGTAAGGCGTGGAAGCAAAAAAATTCTGCTTCCAAGTCCAAAAGTGTGGCGCTTGTGCAATCTGTTCCAAAAGCATATGATGTGAATGCTACCACTTATCAGCCATTTATTTGTACTGGTACTGTCTCTCTTTCATTTGAGTCAGAGGAACGACAGTTAAGGATTCTAAGGGATACTGGGGCTGCACAGTCTTTTATTTTAGAAGACCGGCTTCCTTTTTCTGTTGAGTCGTATACAGGTACTGATGTGCTAGTTCGTGGTTTTGGAATGGTTTGTGTCAATGTTCCTCTTCATCAAGTGTATTTGAAGTCGGAACTTGTTACTGGTTTAGTGACGCTGGGGGTATGTTCACAGTTACCTGTAGATGGAGTTGATTTCATTCTAGGAAATGATCTTGCCGGTGGCAAAGTCTTTCCTCGTCCTATTGTTACTCATGAACCTGTTGCTACTGAAGTATCTGAACTTGCGACTCGATATCGATCTGTGTTCCCTGCCTGTGCTGTAACACGAGCTCAGTCACTGAAATTTGGTGATGTTTCAGATCTTTCAGATACTGTGTTGTTTTCTCAACCTGAGGATATAGAGAGGGGGACAAAAGTTACATCTAAGGTTGAGTTAGAAAACATTGAATCCCCTAAATTACCGAAAATCACATTGAAAATAGGTAAGGTGGAGTTAGCTGCTGCACAGATTACTGATCCTTCCCTGGCTACTTGCAGAGATGCTGTAGTAGACTTCACTCAAGTACCTAAAGCTAGAATAGCATATTTTTGGGAAGAGGGAATTCTGATGCGTAAGTGGAAACCTCTGCATTGTGATGCAAAGTGGCAAGAGGTTCGTCAGATTGTCTTACCCACTGATTATCAACATCATGTACTAGAGTTAGCTCATGAGAATGTTTTAGCAGGACACTTGGGAGTAACAAAAACATTCCATCGAATCAGCAGATATTTTTTTTGGCCTGGTTTGAAGTCTGCAGTTTCTACATTTGTTCGCTCATGTCATACATGCCAGTTAGTGGGGAAACCAAATCAGACCATTCCAGTAGCTCCTCTAAAACCGATTCCTGTTCTTCATGAACCGTTTGAAAGGCTGCTTGTAGATTGTGTAGGTCCCTTACCCAAGTCTAAATCTGGGCATCAGTATATTTTAACCATCATGTGCACTGCGACTCGCTATCCAGAAGCAATTCCTCTCCGCACGATAAAAGCTAAATCTGTGGTTAAAGAGATAATTCGCTTCTGTTCTCTCTTTGGTTTGCCTAAGGTTATTCAATCTGACCAGGGCTCTAATTTCACATCAAAAGTGTTTTCACAGATGTTGAGTGAATTGGGAGTTAAACATCAATTGGCGAGTGCATACCATCCAGAGTCTCAGGGTGCATTGGAAAGATTTCACCAGACTCTTAAAACTATGCTCCGGAGATTTTGTACAGAGACTGGTAGAGATTGGGTGGAAGGTCTACCTTTAATGATGTTTGCAATAAGAGAAAGTGTTCAAGAGTCACTCGGATTCAGCCCTGCAGAATTGGTGTTTGGCCATACCGTGAGAGGCCCACTAAGGTTACTGAGTGAACAGTTGCTTGCACAGTCTTCTGCACCTGTATCTGTACTTGAGTACGTGACTTCTTTCAGGGAACGTCTTCACCAAGCTTGTCAGTTAGCTCGGACTCATCTGGTGGAGTCTCAAGCGAAGATGAAAACTCGTTTTGACCACAAAAAAGTGAAGCGTGAGTTTCAGCCAGGTGAATCCGTTCTGGCCCTACTTCCTGTGCCTGGAACAGCCTTGCAAGCTAAGTTCTCTGGCCCATACATCATTGAGAGAAAACTTAGCGATACTAATTATGTTGTTTGCACTCCTGAGCGGCGACGTAAGAGCAGAGTGTGTCATGTAAACATGTTGAAAACATACACCATAAGAAATGCAAACCTAGATGTTCCTGTTAAACCTGTGTCTGCAGCAGTTCTGTTACCTATTGATTGTTTGGAGGAGGATGGATTGATAGCCAAAGATGCTCAAACTTTGTGTGCCCGCTTGCAGAATTCAGTTATTCTGAGTGATCTGCAATCCTATCTCTCCTACTTGGCAGAAAAACAGAGTAAAGCAGTTAGTAACTTAATTGTTACCTATTCTGATCTTTTCTCTGATGTTCCTTCCCAGACTACCTTGCTGTGTCACGATATTGATGTAGGAGATAGCCAGCCCATTAAGCAACATCCATATAGAATAAATCCAAAGAAACGAGTCGTCATGAAATCTGAGGTAACATATTTGTTAGAGCATGGTTTTGCAACTCGTAGTCAAAGTCCATGGAGTTCACCATGCATTCTAGTGCCGAAGCCTGACTCTACATTCAGATTCTGTACTGACTATCGTAAAGTTAATGCTGTGACCAGACCAGACTCTTTTCCTCTTCCAAGAATGGAAGATTGTGTTGACAAAGTTGGTGCTGCTCATTATGTTACTAAATTAGATCTACTAAAAGGGTACTGGCAGGTCCCGCTGACTTCTCGTGCTTCTGAAATATCTGCATTTGTCACACCTGATTCATTTCTACAATACTCGGTCATGGCTTTTGGCATGCGAAATGCACCAGCTACGTTCCAGCGGCTAATGAACAGAGTTTTGTCAGAAGTGACCAATGTTGAGGTATATTTGGATGATGTTGTGATATATTCTAACACCTGGGAGGAACACCTTGAGAAGTTAAATGTTGTTTTTGAACGGTTGAGGAGAGCATCTCTGACTCTGAATTTGGCTAAATGCGAATTTGCCAAAGCAACAGTTACTTATCTTGGTAAATGTGTTGGCCAAGGACAAGTAAGACCTATCGAAGCCAAGATAGCTGCCATTGTTGAGTTTCCCAAGCCCACTAATAAACGTGAGTTGCGCCGTTTTTTAGGAATGAGTGGCTACTACCGCAGCTTTTGCAAGAATTTTGCTGCTATTGTTTCTCCTCTCACTGATCTTTTGAGTGCATCCAGGAAGTTTGTGTGGACTTCAGAGTGCATGGATTCATTCAGTGCTGCCAAAGATCTTCTCTGTACTGCACCTGTTCTCTCTGCTCCTAATTTCTCACGGCCTTTCAAACTACAGGTGGATGCCAGCGCTGCAGGAGCCGGAGCAGTCTTGATTCAGGAGGATGGCGCAGGAATTGACCATCCTGTATCTTTTTTCTCAAAGAAATTCACTAAGTGTCAGCGAAATTACAGTGTAATTGAGAAGGAAGCTTTAGCTCTGTTACTATCCCTTCAAAATTTTGAAGTTTATCTGGGTGGAAGTGATAGCCCCATTTTGGTTTACACTGACCATAATCCATTGGTGTTCTTAACTCGCATGTCTAACACTAATCAACGTTTAATGCGGTGGTCTTTAATTGTGCAGGAATACCATCTTGACATCCGGCACAAGAAAGGAAGTGACAACATCATTGCCGATGCCCTGTCTAGAACTCATTCTTTAGACAGTTAATATGTTTTGATTAGTGAATTAGTATGTTGACTTATAACCAGTGGGTGGTTATAGTCTTTGGTGGCGGGGGTGTTACGTCCAGAGCCGTAAGGTTCTGTTTGTGTGTGTTCAGCTGTGCTGTCTCTCTTCATAGGAGAAGTGGTTCCACCTGATACAGATAATCAATGGCCTGCTGTGATTGGATGCTGGGAGTATTTAAACCGCAAACACCATCAGAGCTGTGTTGGTGGTGGTTTGACTGTGTGCAGCAGCAGCAATGAAGGACCCATCTTCAACCCCAGATCTGAGACTTTGTTGAAGCCAGTAGTGAACCGTGTATCTCTACCTTTTATTGTGTGTACTACTTGGTGAAGTAGTTTTCTTTTTAGTCTCTTTCTATTTCAATCCCTGATTGAGACTTTAAAGGCAGAAGTGAGTGTTACCTTTAATAGTTAATCATTGTTTGACTTAATGGATCATTTTCTCTTGGTTTATTTGAAGTTTGTTATTTAATTATTTATTTCTTTATTTTGTGAGGTTAGTAGGGAGGTGGGTGCCATTTATTTTGAATCATACTTTGTTTCTCCTGTTTATGCTAGCAAGGGAGTAAGCTTATTTTGTTGTACTTTGGTTTTCTTTGTTTTTAGTTTAGGTAGTATGATTAATGAGGAGTAAGATTGATTATGTTTGTTATTTTGGCTATACCCTCTTCTGAACTTGATACCTCTATTTTTCTTTTGCCTAAATTGTAAATAAAACTACTTTTTTTTGAATGAGATCACTATGTGGTTATTGTGAAACAACTCTGGGTCTGGAGACGGGGTGGCTTTATGCTGTTGCACATTCATTTCACCACCATCCACTTTTTACTGTTTCATTCCTCCCCTAGACCAATCAGGAAATCGTAACACTCATCATGACATGCAATCGCGCGGGATGGGAAACAAAATTTCTAAGAATCACGTGATTGGGATGGGACAGGAAAAAATGTCAGCGGGAGTGGGCGGGACCGGTAATAGTAATGTAATGATACCCAACTTTATACCCAAATATACCTTTTATATAAATAAACTATAAACTGTATATTTTAATTCTGAACTCAATTCTAGTTGCCCTGTCTTTTTATGCTCTCCTCCTGTTTGCTTTGGTGTGGCTGGTTAAGTGAATGACGCAGTGACAGACAGATTGTTAACGGCTGGTCTATGTGGTAATAGATTCGGGCAGGACATCCAAACGCTCACCTATCATTCATCGACCTCAAATATGTTTTTTTTTTTTCACATCTATGCTATTACATACATCTGAAAGATGTATGTAATAGCAACTTTACATGGCCGCTGTCAGTATTTTTACTGTAACTGACAGATTCCGGCCAAAAAAAACACAACACGGGAGTGGGAGTCATTCCTCCGGGATTGGAACAGGATGGAATTTCCCCCCAGTTTTTTCGTGGGATTAGGACGGGACGATATATATATATTTTTTTTGTGGGGGTGGGACAGGAGAGGTTCCACTCCCGTGTCACCCTCTACATCAAAGTACGGTGAGAGCTACAGTGAGCAGAGGCTCCTGATGCTTTCGAATCGCTCTCGCGATAGCTTGATGTCATACACTGATCGTTTTGCAGCGCTGCTTCAAGTCGAACACACCTAATAACTAGAGTGCATTAGCGTGGTTCACGGCTCAATCACGAGTTACTGTCATTACCGTTAGTTCCTACAGCCTACAGTTTGTTAGCTAGCTATGCCTTTATCGCATAAATGTATAATACCTGATTGCGATCATTTACAAAACAGTTCGGTCTTATTAAATAAGCTGCTAGACTAGAGGAAGACAGTTGAGAGAGATGGCAGCTTTTCCCCAGTGTTTGAGAGCAGAGAATACTGCTTATTTTTTCAAGATATTGATACCTTATTTTATTTAGGCTACTTGGTGTTTTTTTTAGCATTCAAATTTGACTGGGTGGTTAATAACACATTTTTCTCTGGTGTGACAAACACAGAACACACATTTAATATTGACTTTACACAGACTTTAAAAATTCAGATCATCAAACAAATTTTAATATTACACAAACATAATGCAAGTAAATACAAAATGCACTTTTTAAATTATGATTTCATTTATTAGGGGAAAAAAGCTGTCCAAACCTACCTGGCCCTACGTGAAAAATTAATTGCTCCCTCCTGTTAAATCATGAAAGAACTCTGATTAACCACAGTATTTTAGAAAGCTGAGTTAAATTTCACTAGCCAAACTCAGGCCTGATTACTGCCAAACCTGTTGAATCAAGAAATCACTTTTGCACGTAGGGCCAGGCAGGTTTGGACAGCTTTTTTCCCTTAATAAATGAACTCATTATTTCAAAACTGCATTTTATATTTACTCGGGTTATCTTTGTGTAATATTAAAATTTTGTTTGATGATCTGACATATATATATATATATATATATATATATGTGTGTGTATATATAGGATTTTCACTGCCCCACAAGATAAAAATAAATAAATATAATTAATATTTTCATTATTTAAAATGCAGTAAATAGTAAAAAAAAATCTGCTCGTTCATTCTCGTGAGTGTCTACATTCCACCACAAGCGCACGTGAGCTCAGCTTTACAGAAACTTGCTGATCAGATCACAGACACAGAACAACAACACCCGGACTCTGTTTTAATCATTCTAGGGGACTTTAATAAAGCAAATCTCTCCCGTGAACTGCCAAAATACAGACAGCATGTTACATGTCCCACCAGAGACAGTAATATACTGGATCACTGTTACACAACAATAAAGGATGCATATCACTCTGTCCCACGGGCAGCTTTAGGACTCTCTGACCACTGTTTAGTTCATCTTATTCCGACCTACAGGCAGAAATTTAAATCTGTTAAACCTGTATTAAGGCCTGTAAAGAGATGGACTAATGAGACAGAGCGGATTTTACAAGCCTGTCTCGACCTGACTGATTGGAGTGTTTTTGAAGCTGCTGCAAACGATCTGGGCGAGCTCACAGAGACTGTAATATCATATATCAGTTTCTGTGAGGATATGTGCATTCCTACCAGGACTCATCTAACGTATAACAACGACAAACCGTGGTTCATTGCAAAACTCAGACAGCTCCATCAGGCCAAAGAAGATGGTTACTGGAATAGGGACAGAGTCCTGTATAAACAGGCCAAATACACACTGGAAAAGGAGATCAAAGTGGCAAAGAGGAATTATTCCAATAAGCTAAGGATCCAATTCTCTTCCAGAGACACAGCTTCAGTGTGGAAAGGTCTGAAAGACATCACCAATTACAAGACACCATCCCCCAGCACTGTGGAGAATCAACAACTAGCAGACGATCTGAATGAGTTCTACTGCAGGTTTGAAAAAACACCCCACACCCGCGCTGAACACCTCTCCACACAACCATTAACACCTCCTGCAACCTCCCTCTCACCCACACCTGCGATTCAGATCAGTGAAGATGATGTGCACCAAGTCTTCAAAAAGAACAAGAGAAGGAAGGCACCAGGCCCAGATGGTGTGACATCAGCCTGTCTGAAATCCTGTGCTAACCAGCTGGCCCCCATCTTCACACAGACCTTCAACAAATCACTGGAGTTGTGTGAAGTCCCCTCATGCTTCAAACGCTCCACTGTCATCCGCATCCCGAAAAAACCCCAAGATTACAGGATTTAACGACTACAGACCTGTGGCTGTAACATCTGTGGTCATGAAGTCATTTGAAAAACTGGTTTTGGCTTATCTGAAGGACATCACTGGACCCCCTGCAGTTTGCCTACAGAGCAAACAGGTCTGTGGATGATGCAGTCAACATGGGACTGCATTACATACTGCAACACCTGGACAGGCCAGGGACTTATGTGAGGATCCTGTTTGTGGACTTCAGCCCGGCCTTTAACACTATCATTCCAAACCTCCTCCTGCCCAAACTAACTCAGCTCTCCATCCCCACATCTGTCTGTCAGTGGATCACCAGCTTCCTGACAGACAGGTAGCAGCTAGTGAGGCTGCGAAAATACACATACAGCACCCGTATGATCAGCACTGGAGGGCTGTGTTCTCTCCCCACTGCTCTTCTCCCTCTACACCAACGACTGCACATCTATAGAAACCTGTCTGTCAAGCTCCTGAAGTTTGCAGACGACACCACACTGATCGGCCACATCCAGGACAGTGACGAGTCCACTTACAGACAGGAGGTAAAGGAACTGGCTGTCTGATGCAGTCTCAACAACCTGGAGCTTAACACACTCAAAACTGTGGAGATGATCGCGGACTTCAGGAGAAACGCCCCTGCTCTCCCCCCCCTCACCATCATGAACAGCACTGTGACTGCAGTGGAGTCATTCAGATTCCTGGGCACCACAATTTCTCAGGACCTGTAGTGGGACATTCACATTGACTCTGTTATTAAAAAGGCCCAGCAGAGGTTGTACTTCCTTCGCCAGCTGAGGAAGCTCAACCTGCCACAGGAGCTGCTGAAACAGTTCTACTCCCCCATCATAGAATCCGTCCTCTGCACTTCATTAACTGTCTGGTTCAGCTCAGCTAACAAATCTGACCTCAGAAGACTGCAGAAGGTAGTCCGGACTGCTGAGCGAATCATTGGCACAACCCTCCCCAGTCTCCAAGAACTGTACTTATTCAGAGTGAGCAAAAGGGCTGGTAAAATCATTCTGTACCCCTCACATCCAGCACACTCCCTCTTTGAACTGTTGCCGTCTGGTCGACGCTACAGCGCTCTGAGCACCAGAACGACCAGACATAGGAACAGTTTCTTCCCTCAGGCAATCCATCTCATGAACATTTGAACTCTTAACAATAAACATGAAACACAACACTATCATACTTTTTATTTTTTTATTTAACACACTTATTATACTTATTACATTTCAAATTTGCACCTAACATACTTGTACATATTGAATTGTCTATTTTGTATATTGTGTTTGTGCTATTTTGCATATTGTCCATTTTGTATATTTGTACATTATTTTTTTATTATTTGTGTCCTGTCCTGTCCCTGTTATTCTGTTGCACTGTGGAGCTACTGTCACTAAAACAAATTCCTCCTATGTGCAAACATACCTGGCAATAAAGCAAATTCTGATTCTGAAAATGTATTTGTCATACATGGACCTGTTGTTATAAAAGCTGCAGTGTTATTAGATTTTTTTTCAATTTTGAGCTAAATCTCAAACTTGTCCTATGGTGTGACTGTCCCAAGCATGGTTCATTACAACTTTTGTAAATGAAAAAGAAAAGCATAAAAATATTAATAAATACCTCTGGCATTCATCTGGAAGCGCTTCCATCTGGAAAGCGCTTCCGTAGCCTGATGGCAAAAACTGAGAGACTTAGGAGGAGCTTCTTCCCCAGGCCATCAGGCTCCTAAACTCTAACTCTGTGTCATAACATCACATGACTCCATGTATATACCACTATATCAATAGCTATTCATAATTTTTCTCTACCTCATATTGCTGCTATTTAAATACCCTGGACAACTTTTTGCACATTCCTCTTAGTACTATTTAAGTCAACAACATACTGACCTGCACATTTATATTTATATATTTTTTATCTCTTATTTTATTTTATTCCTCTTATTTTTTCTACTTTTCTTTTTCTTAATATTTGTATTCTATATAATTGCACTGTCCTTGGAGCAGACCTGACCTACATTTCACTGCTGGTTATACTCTGTATAATTGTGTATGTGACAAATAAAAATCTTGAATCTTGAATCTTGGCATAATTGTACAAGTGTCTATTTTAGTAAATGGCAATCATTATTTTCATCCATATATTTCTGAAAGTGTAGGAACTTGATACATTTTGTCTCTGAAAACCATGTCCTATGGTGTGACACCATATCCTGATTTTAAATCGGCCAATTCCAGAGAAAACTATAATTAGTTGAAGGACTCCATTCATTGCCATGTTACTGAAGCCCCCTGTGAAGCCCATTACACGTGCACATGGTGAATTCTGTCTCAGAATTATTCAGATATTTAACTTTTTTGGAACCACTACAAAAGTGTTACATTTTGTTCTCCTTTGGTGTGACACCCCTAAATTATATTTTTTAATTAAAAACTGCATGTTAAACTACATAATCATGGACAATTATGCAAATGTGTCTTGCTTACAACTAATGACAGGTTAGCTTTGAATAGCAAGGTCATTAATTGACAGAAAAAGGCTGAAACGTCCTATGGTGTGACAGAAAATGTCCTCCGGTGTGACGCGTGTACTGTCACACCACAGGACAAAGATGTCACACCAGAGGACAAGATAAAATTTATTCAACTACTTTTTATTCTTTTAAAAACTAATAATTTTCAGTGTTCTTAAATGCAGTAATTACATTAAATAATTTTCTGATGTTTTTACAGAAAACTTGTACTGTTATAAAGTGTCATGATAGTAAGTGTCAAGTGTCATGATAGTAAGAAACAGAAAGAATTGAGGGAGAGAAATTAGTGGAAGATATATATATATCCACTAATTTAAAATGTTTGGCCCCCAAGAGTAGCTATCTTATAAATCATACAGAATAAAGTCTTTTGAAAATTTCCTGTAAGGGCTAGGTTTAGGTGTAAGGTTAATGAAAATACTGTTTGTACAGTATAAAAACAACTACGCCTGTGCAGTGTCCCCATAAAATATGGAAACAGTCTCAGGTTACGTATGTAACCCTGGCTCCCTGAAGGGAACGAGACGCTGTGTTGAAAGTCTAGGGGAACGTCTTCAGTGTGACTGCGCTCTGAATCACATGTGTAATCTGTCCAATGGAAGGGCGAGACGTCACGGGCGGGTGACATAATCGACCAGGAAGCATAAAAGCACGTGCGGTGGAACCGACATTTGCTTCTAGGAATGAAGCAACCGCCGGCAGGGATGCTGGAAATATGGCCTAGAGACGCAGCGTCTCGTTCCCTTCAGGGAACCAGGGTTACATACGTAACCTGAGACATTCCCTTCCAGGAACTCGAGCTGCATCGAAACGCTAGGGGAACGAGATGCCCACGTCACCAGACTTCCAAGTACCTGCCCTGTGTGTATCCCTCAGGAGCACAACGAGGGCGAGAGAAAAAGGGCCACGAGTGGCTAAAGTGGTCGGCCTGCATCCCAAAGGCCAACTTCTGAGAGTGAGTCTTGATCCCCAAGAAGGTGGAGAGCAGAGGACTCGAGGCTATGGAATAGCATCCTGATCCACCACATAGCATAAGCTCTCTGGCCGGAGGCCTCAGCCTCTGGAGGAGCATGTACTAGGGGGTGTCTACCCACTGAAAGGCCACCGAGAAGGGTGCGCTAGGCTGGTATAGCCGCCACGTAGACCCTCAGGGTGGAGTGGGTTAACCCTGCGGAGGCAACGGACTCGAGAACTGTACCAATCGGGCAGTTGGCTGGGTCGAGCTGGCAACCTCCGCACCATGAAGTGACACTTCACTTAGGGCAGGGGTGTCAAACTCAATTCCTAGAGGGCCACAGCCCTGCAGAGTTTAGTTCCAACCCTGCTCAAACACACATACTATGTAGTTTTCAAATAAGTCTAAAGGATTTGATTAGCTGGATCAGGTGTGTTTAATTAGGGTTGGAGCTAAACTCTATAGGGCTGTGGCCCTCTAGGAATTGAGATTGACACCCCTGACTTAGGGCATGCAGGTTCCTTTGTTGTGGAGGAAACATGTAACTAGGGATTGCCTACCCACTAAGAGGTCATCGAGAAGGGCGTGGTAGGCCAATAAAGCCGCCACGTAAACCTTCAGGGTGGAGTGGGTTACCTCTGCGGAGAAACGGGCCTGCAGGAACTCCAGCACTGTACCAATCGGGCAGTTAACTGGGTCGAGGTGGCGGTCTCCACACCATGAAGGGAAAAGTTTCCACTTCAGGGCATACAGTTTCCTCGTAGAGGGAGATCTGGATTGGAGGATGGTCTCAGCAACCTCGGTTGAGAGACCGGAAGCTATGAGCTGTGCTTCCTCAGAGGCCACACCCACAGCTTCCACAGCTCTGGGCGAGGGTGGACGATAGTGCCCCCCGCCTGTGAGAGGAGATCTCTCCTGACAGGAATCTCCCATGGAGAGCCGTCGAGGAGAGAAATCAGGTCCGAGAACCATACTCGGCCCGGGCAGAACGGCCGGGCCCCTAGCGTTTCAACGCAGCTCGAGTTCCTGGAAGGGAACCAATGTGCGTATGTGTCACAATAATCAGTTTTTACGCACATTATAATTGTCCCTCGTTTTGAAATGATTTCCATCAGGACCGGTAATCTAAACAGAAAATAAATGAACAAAACTTAGAGTGCTTGGTTACCAAGGAGACAAATTTACCAGTAATGAGATGAAATGCAGGCATTTAATGTGTGAAGGGAAAACAAGGTTGCCTAATTAAATATTCATAATTTCCAGTTAAGTTGACATGTTATCAAATATTCAAAATTATTTGAAAACGATGTACGCTAACCATTAATCGGACATTATGAACATTGTAAGTAGATAGCCTAGCCTAAATTAAACTAATGAAAGTGTGAAATGCGTGTCAGGGGCCAAAAAACTGGCTACTACTTGCCTTCTTTTTAGTGTTATTATTTTTATTTATTTATTTTATTTTTTGTATGGATAAAGGTGGGGGAAATGTAACTGTCAGGAAATTGTTTATGGCAAGTGTGTATGGTCGCCATGATGGATATCAATAATATCTTCACATTAGCAGAGCCTTCTCCGTGACCGTTCTGATTGGATGGGATTGGCACGCTCACATACACCGTCAATCAGCTGGTCGTCATGGAAACAGTTAGGCGCGTAAAGTGCTGCCTGTGAGTCGGCGCAAGTCTCTGAGCGCGGCAGATCTGTGAGGGGATTTATAAACGCTCCTTCATCGCCCCAGACAGCCGTGAAAATAGTTTACGTCGTGCTCTGTGCTTCACAGGTAGGTGTTTTAACTTATTATTAATTAGTACATTGTTGTAGGAATTTTTAAATCAAAGTTAACCTGCTGTTCTGAGTTAGGCTATATGTAATCACCATATAGATTAAGTTAAAGTAAGGACCGTTTGCGTTAGTCTCAAATTTACAGACGTCACTAACAAAACAAGGTTTTGTCGAAATAGTCTTCGAGTTTTGACTTTGCACTGAGATACATTTATTCCTGTAGCCTATCATTTAAAGAAAGTGTTGTGAGATAAAGTTATTATTTGCCCTTAATTGTATTTAGTTCACTTTTACTGTTAGCAAAACGCCTATTGAATTCTATAGGACTAGCCAAAATGATGTTTTTAAAGAGACTTTTCACTGGTGTCACACCCAGTGTGAGTTCATGTTGTTTGTGCTGTAAACATTGCACAACCGGTGTGCCATCTCTCAGTATGATCAAAATATAAACATTTCAAATTAATAATATATCAAAAAGCGTATCACTGAACACAAATCAGGCAATAGATATGTTTCAATCAACAAATGAAATACAATGTTTTGTGTTGGTTTGCAGCATCTCCACATCTTTAAACTGACAGTAAGCGGAGAAAACTTGTGTAATTGATCCAGTATTGCCTGTGTGGACTATTGTTGACTTTGGTACTGTTTGACTAACCATGTCCACACAAGAGACAGAATTACCCGACAGTCAGGAGAGGGTGGGTTTGAAGAGAAAACTGACGGGTCCACCGAGACTTTTGCTGGGGAAGTCAAAATCAAGAGAGAAACTGGAAGGTAAATCTCAGAGAAGGCAAAGACAAGCTAAAAGTTGTGATGGCACAGCGGAGAATAATGATCAAGAAAATTATGGAAATGAATCCTCACTTATTACCCACCACAGCCCAGAAAAACCCTCAGAGGAGAAGGAAGCCCAGCCAGATGCTCCAGGAGATATCTCAGGAATTCTTGTAACATTGGAGCATAGTGAAATCAAAGATGAAAATATGGAAAGTAAAACAAAAATGACCATAAGCACTTCAAAAACATCCATTAAAAGGGCGTTTTCCTCACTCCTCAGGTGTGGAAAGAGGGAGGAATCAGAGAGAACAGAAAACGGGACTTTGAATCCTCAAAATACAAAGAAAAACAGAAACAAAGCTCAACACAGTATGTGTAACTCCATGGATGAGAATCAACTGAGTGATGTAAACAAGGAAGTTCCTAATGGGAAAATTAAAACTAGGACTTTCTTTACAGTGTGGCGCCTTTTTAAGAGATCTACCACATCCAATGTCAATCTAGGAAGGGGATGTAGAGAGCAAGACAATAGCATGGTTTTTCAGGAGATAACGGCACCAAAAGGTTTGACATTTAAAAAGATCTACCGCATCTTTCCAAGAAAGAAGAAAGCATCTCATACTGATCAGTTTGAGTGTAATGCTCCCAAGGAATCCCAAAAAGAAGAAACTGATCAACTGAATCAATCACATGTGGCTGCTTTGGAGAGTTCCAGTATCGAGAAAGAAGAGAACCAAAAGGAAGAACGAGACATAAAAGCGGAAAGCGTTGCAGAGACATTTACATTCAGCGCAGAGGTGAGCGTTAACACACATATTGAGTTTGACCACATGAATGAGAAGGAAGTATGTCTTGACCAAGATGTTAGTATAAATAAAGAAGAAAACCAGGTATTAAAATCTAATGGTGTTTTGGATTCTGAGGTTCCACCATCGTGTTGCAGCGAGTTTACAGGCACATCATCAGATGGTGATCTGCTAGTCTTAACTGAGAAGCCTATTAAAAATTATGTCAAATGCAAGCCAGTGATTACTATAGAGCAAGCGTACTCATCAGAGGAAGAGAACATGAATGAAACACCTCAGTTCAATGGTCTTGCAGTGAATGGGTCCTGGCAACATTTAAGAATAAACAGCCTAACAATCAACACACTGCATCCTTCTGACCTAAATGTGCCTCCTGAACTGGACCACTGCCATTGTAATGAGAACTTACTGATTCAGACTGCAATTTCAATGGTGCAAGCAGCCATTCGTGGCGCTGTGGAGCAACTCACAATCGAGCAGCAGCACAATCAGATAAGTTTGGACCATGCGTAATCACACATATCTATATTCTTTATTCAGCAAATTTCATATTTCTCTATGATGGTATAGCTGTGTGCAACAAATGGAAAAAAGAGAAGAGGAATTGGTGTGTAAAAACAATGTTAATGTTTGTAATGATTAAATTATTGATGTCGGATTGTGGAAAAGTTTGTAATTTATGTAATTTTAATGCTGTAAGTTTGTACTTGCATGATTAACTTTTGTCATGTATTCATTAATGTTACTTTCTATTGTTCCTATTTTTTATATGGTAATGTCATTGCAGTCTAGTTTCTATAGCAATGGATATCCCACACATGACACTGAGAAGGCAACAAACCACATGCTTATGATATATTGTGTGAAACTGCCTTCCGTCAACATTTAGGGCAACGTTTTTATGAAAATATGTGGTCTGAGAACACAGGTGTGCGTATAGGATGCACTTTTCAGATTTAAATGAGGCCCTGACTGAAGCCTACAGTAAAATTGTTAGATGTTTAGTCACTGAATACTGTACATCTCATGCTTGGGAGTAACGCTTAAAGATAATGATTGCAGAGAAGTGTTGGCAGCAGAGATAATTTTTGCTTCTGTGACTACATGCTACTCTCTTGTGGCACTGAGATGTTACTGCAAGACGGCCAATTATGGAATAGTTCAGCCAAAAATGAAAATTCTGTCATGATTTACTTACCTTCATGTTGTTACAAACCTGTATGATTTTCTTTCTTCTGGGAAACAGAAAAGAGGATATTTTGAAGAATGTTTCAACACTTTTTGTCCATACTGTGAAAGTCAATGGTGACCAAAACTCCACTGACTTTCATTGTAAAGATCAAAAATATTTAAACTTGTACACAAGTTTGGAATGATGTAAGGGTGAGTAAATAATGACAGAGTTTCATTTGGGGTTAACAATCCCCAGTCAGTGCCAATGAAATCAATGACAAGTATATGACCAAAGCAGATGCATTATAAAACACAGTTTATTCAATGTGCCAATTATTAAAAAAAAAAAAAATACCCAAACACATTATCGCACAATGGCACTGAGTGCTGATGAGGAATAAAATCGAAAGGGACTGTTTAAATACACTACACAAGTCTCACAAATAACACAAATGCAAGTTTCGCTGTTTTAAAATACTCTTCACAGTACACCAGCCTCGATTTTGAGTATTCAATGAATATGACTGCAAAAAGTGGTGCTTCGACAGTTCAAATACAGCACAAAGAAACCATGTCTACCATCAGTGATGTCTTGAAATTGATAAATCATTCTAAATAAAACATTTTATCATGTCTCAGTTTTTGAAAATGACATGTCTGCTTTTGAAACATGACTGAATGTGCCATTGCTGTTTTTGTCATGAAGTGTTATATTAGACATTTACAGTGGCATTTTCCCATCTTTGTAGTTATGTCTCAGTTTACCTACGTAAAGTAAGATTGTTAGCGAACTTGGATTATAGTCTGTGTTCCATAGACAATATAATCATGAAAGTCTTTCAACATATCAAAAAGCTTTTAGAAAAGCACCAGTTGCACACATTCATTTGATAGAATATTCTGATTGTGTAGATGTCTTGGACAACTTTGTACAAATAGGCACTGTTCACTGTTAACTTGAAAAATGAAAAACAGCTGGATTTGGTTCAACTGACTGAGCAATAAATAGTTAAGTGCTTTTCTTTATAGAGATGTTTGGCAAAAATGTTCTAAGGCACTGAACCAGTTTTTATAGGAAATTCGATTTAGGGAAGAAATCATGACTCTACGCTCTGTCAGTTTCACTCATTAGGGCACAACCCAAAAATAAACAAGAAATAATAATGTTATTAGCTTAAGCTGGCCTCTTTAAAAAATATATATATATATTTTGATTGTGGTCAAATGTGGCACTTCATAGTGCTATTTGAGTTTCATGCCCATGTGCTTGTCAATCTAATACTTCCTTTAAATATATAATTGATCCAACAGTGTTCAGTCATCCAAGAGTCAGCAACATCATTATACAACAACACTACAATCATCAACACTAAGTTTTAAACATAATTATTGTATGTTTTAACACTGACAATGACTTTTGTGACAGGACAGAAGTGTTGAGGCAGAAAACACAATTAGGTAAAGGAAAATTATGGGTTTAATAAAAGTTAAGCCCAATAGACTGTATTTGAAGAATAATGTTGATTAACAAAATAATTTTGACTTGTCCACTGTTTTCTTAAAAAAGCAAAAACAGGTAATGGTAAGTCACATTGGATTTTATGTGAATGGGACCAATTTTAGAGGAATTAAAAGCAGAAACATAATACATTATTCTGTTAAAAATTAAGTATTATGTCACAAGCACTGTACGCTGTAATGTTATGTTTGCTTATGTCTTATTGAAACAGTGAGTATTTTTTTACAGATTGGCCCCATTCACTTCTACTGTAAATGCCTCACTGTAACCAAGATTTTTGCTCTTTTTTTAAGAAAATGAGGGATAGGTGGAAATTAATTTGTTGTAATCAACCTACCACAAATGCTGTCGACAGAGTTTAACTACTAAATCCAGAATATTCCTTTAACAGACATTGAGTGTTAGCATGGATATATGTCAAACACTACATCATTCCACAGTCACTGCGTCCACGCTCTCCTGAGAGACCTCAGAGTCCAGTGAGTAGCAGGAGCTGCCGTTATCCTGAGTGTCCTTGGCTGCCTCCTCTCCCGTGGCTGTGGTAATATCTGGCTGGCCCTCGCAGCCATGGAGCAGCTGCCCACAGAAGCGGCTGTAGCGATGGTATCGCAGCGGCTTGCCCACATGTGCGAACATGTGCTCTTGCAGCTGGCTCTTGTGCGTGAAACGAAGGTTGCAGACAGCACAGGCCATCTTTCGTTTTCGTGTGAAGGCTGCCAATGGGCTGCCGCTCCGTCCAGTCCCACCACCTCGCCTGAGTTCCATGGCCAGTTCATCTGCCAGGGCCTGACTCTGCCGTAAGGCCTCCTCCAGACTACCAGAGTCTATGCGCTCCTTATGAGGCCGCCTCTCCTCTAGGGACTTGTGTTCCCCGGTTTTGTCCTCTGAAGGGCCTTCCATCAGACCGTTAGGCTCGAGGGCACAGGCTGCATGGGTAAATAGGTGCTCTTGTAGGCCTTCAGGTGACAGACAGCGTTCACCGCACCGGGGGCATAATAGTGCTAGAGGGCCATCTTTGAACAGACCCGCCTGACAGGGGCTCATCTGGGCTGGGGAGAGAGAGCAAGGCTCTTTGTCGCCTTCCTGTTGTTCTTCCTCCTCTACCCTTTCCTGTTTGATCCGAGCCGAAATGTCAGAGTCGTCCCCTGAGGCCACCGAGGATGCGGCGCGGAAACTTTGAGGCTGTGGCTCAGATGTAATGCCCTCCAGCCCTACAGCGAGAGCTAAACGGCCATGTGTGCGATCGGCCCTAGTGCTGGAGCAGCCGTCCTCAGGGTCCCGTGAACCGCCAGCCTTCAGGCCCGAGTTCTCTTTACTAGCCAGCTGTGAAGAGATCTGGATGCCATACAGGTTGGACATACGGATGGGCTCAGAGGATGCATCGGGGCCGCCATCGCCTGTTTTGTGGCAGAGCTGGTACGCGTGGAGGAACTTGATGCCTTCTTGAAGTCTTCCCTGGTCTACGGGTTGTTTGGGACCCATGCCTGTGTACATGATGTGTAACAGATAGCTGAAGACATCTGGTTGAATATCTGTGGGCTGGATCTTGATGCACTCACTGAAAAAGCAGGAAAGTCATTAAAAATACAATCAGCAATTTATTATTTCTTTTAAAGTATGATTATTAAGCATTTGGTCTATATTTGGCATTCTTATTAACAACTTTTAATGTTTATCGATAAAGCTAGCTTCACTTCCTTCCCATGCTTATTTGTATAGCAGAGTACGTAAGCATGATGTGTGGCCTGTACACTTCATGATACATTTCAAAATGGAGTTTTTGCTAACCTGGACTGGTGGATGAAGATCATTTTGAAGTAGTTTGAGAAGGCAGCAAGGACTGCACGATGAGCCTTGAAGTATACGTTGCCAATGGCAACAGTGCAGTCACACAGAAAGCCAAACTCCCTTTGGACGTTCAGCTGCTGCAGGAGGAACAAACTATGGCCAGATACGTCCATCTCCACCTGTTACATAGAACATACATACATGCATAGAAAACAAATGTCAACCAAATAAAACCTTATGCATAATTTGAAAAACCTACTCTCCTGTATACTACACTGGGATTAATAATACTAGCATTTACCTTATTATTCAGAGTTGTTTTTTTTTGTTTTTTTTTCAATGTCATTGGCTATGTTCAGGTGTAATACAGCAACCTTAAGAAAATATTATTGATATTACTAAATAATGTATATTTGAATACCATAGCACATACTTTTAAGCTAGATTCATCATTTTTGTCTTCAGGCATTCTTATTTTTTCTTGTCCCAAATGTCTCTCAACATGATGGACCAGCAAGTGCCAGAACCAACCAATGAAGTGACTCTCTGAAGAGCCTTAGTTGACTGAGTAACTGGCGACCTCTATCGATCAAAATAGTCATAATATTTTAACATTTTTTGAGACAAACCAGCTGTTTACATCTGGATAGGATTGCCATTTTTTACAGTGAAACCTACTATGACAATGCTTTGGTAAATGATATTCTTACGTTCCTCATAAAAACAAATTACTCGGAAATTCTGTAAGAACTACGTTGTAACTTAAATCAACAGAATTTCACATTGCATCATTGTATGTAATTTGACTTTTCTTAATATATAAACGGAGAAACATCAACGACTGGCTTGTATTAAATTTTTACACCGCAACATTTTTAAATATTTGCATGCCGACCTGAGCAGACAATACCTGACAGCGATTTCTTAAAATCATTACACAAAAGGACATTTACAAACAGCAATGTTCGTCGCATTCGAACAAGAAAATCCCATGAATGAATGGATTATACACAAAAAATAGCGTGTATGAGCTGTTTAGTTCCTGCTTCTGTTTTATACAGGTTCTGACTCCCAGCAGATTTGTTCGCGACAGAATAATAATAATTTTCACACGTCTGGTCTACACCGATCAAGTGTTGTCGAAGAAACGGTGTACAGTTTCATGCACCTTGGCCAACAAAGCATGCATGTACCAAAGCACAGACATGATGCATTCACACGGTTCCAAAAATGCGTTCTTACCAACTATACGAGAGAAACGGATAATAATTTCGTGTTTGTTGCTGCAGGAAAATTCTCTTATGGTCTCGCGGTTCTTCCTAAGCGATTGACGGCTTAGCTTGTTATCCGTCACGTGACCGCACTGTACATTAGCTGATCCAGACGCACACATAGTAGAAACATACAAAGCAAACGCTTTGCTTGTATTTACATGCTCGTTCGATATGTTTTTGTTCTTTTGTGTCGAATGATGGCTCAGCTGCATATATATATATATATATATATATGTATATATGTATATATATATATAGACTATAGCAGTTATATCTAGTGAGGAAAGGCCTAAACGATATGTGAAGTATGACAACTTGCATAGACGAAAGCGCAAAGCCAGTCTTGCAAAAGGGTCTCTGACAGACTTGAAGCACTCGTGAAATTGTTTGTGTAACACACATATATTGGAACACCTCTAACAATTTAAACACTGGACCAATTATACGGCTTTAAACTCTGTCTTATAACATTTAGCCTATCACATAGGGATGCTACAATAAAGATCTAATCAGATGGATTTTGGTAATGTGCCATTAGTTATGGTGTGGATTTACGATTAGTGTTTGTGTGGTAATGGCTTGTGATGATGTTTACTATGTAAATAATTATTGGACAAAATTTAGCACTGACTTTGAATGTATATAATATATATATATATATATATATATATATATATATATATATATATATAGGCTATATATATATATTTAACTTGTATATGAGAATTGCAATTGTATCAAATTTTACATTTTAAACATGTTTGTTAATGGCCTATGTGACAATGTAGTAAAATATTGTACAAAAATAGTGATATTTATGATGTTTACATCAGAAATTAGACTTCCCATTCCATAAAAACTAACTTGTTTGTGTGTGCAGATATTCAGTTCTCTAAAGTGCTTAGCATGATGGTAATGACAGCAATACAGAGGAAAGCGAAGAAATGTGTAGGCTAATGTATACACACACACACACACACACAAAATAATAATAATCATTTGAAAGTAGTTAAGGTGCGAAATGTAAGCTATATAATACCATTCTATTTCGTTTCCAGAACGAATGTCACCGCAAGGGTTCGTCCTGAAGAGCATATTTTCATACATGGTTTGGTTGCATTTTCACTGTGCTGCGCGTGCTGGGGCGGGCTGGATTTGCGTGAGCGGGGCCGGATCTCAGTGCGGTGATAGAGCTCGCAGAGCGGCTGTGCGGAAGTTCTTTCATCCGCGCTGCACAGAAGGGGCTTCGCCCTCGAGATTAGCTATTCTCGTCCCAAGTTTTCGCTTGGACGAAGGCAAAAGAGGTGGAACTTCTTCGCTCTGTGTTTTAACTTGAATTCTGTCGTTCGCTACAAGTTAGCGCCCATTACCGTCGGTGAGTATTTTCAGTGTGTTTTGCGTGTAAACACGAGCTGCAGTAATGTGAAGCTCATAGCGTATGTGCGGGAAGCTGCGCGGGGGTGGCACTGCGTGCTTGCGTGAGAGATCTCCCTACGACAATGGTCAGATATATTCGGTAATGCCGTCTTATAAGTAACAGAGCCTTTAAAACTTTATGTTGTCACTAAGGATAATTGTATGGTCAGATCTGTAGCGTGTTGTCCAAGTAGTGTAATTTTACTTTTAAGTGCGGTATGATTGACAGCCACAACGCCCGCATGATTCTGTCTCCAAAATAGGCCAATGAGAACGTGGGGGCGGGATGTAAACCTCTGTTTGGCTTGTGATGGAGCTGAACGACGGAAACAAGTATTATTTAAACCAGTTCTTACTAAGCCTATTAATTATACGAACACAGTTTCTCTCTTCTGCTGTCATCTGGTTTTTATGATTTTATTCTGAATAGTAAAACCGTATTTTACAAGTTTGCAAAGAATCTGAACATTCTACTAGACTCCGTTAATTATTATAACGCGATCAGTTATTGACCAAGTTTGCCCTTAGAAGGAATTTTACCTGGTGGGTTGCTCAGATGGTTACAAATCTTCAAATTCTTTTCTTTTGAACTTTTATTCATCAAAGTACCATAGCTTCCACAAAAAAATATTAAGCAGCACAACTGTATTTACCATGGATAATAATAAGAAACATTTCTTGAACACCAAATCAGCACTGAAAACTGGAATAATTTAGCTTTGCCATCACATGAATAAATTACATTTTAAAATATATTAAAAAACAAAACAGTTATTTTAATTGAAATAATAGTTCACAATATTACTGTTTTTTTATCGTGCTTTTAATTAAATAAATGTGACTATGGTGAGCATAAGAGACTTCTTTCAAAATCGTAAAAAGCTTAGTGGCCCCAAATTTTTGAACAGCAGTCTTATTTAATTTGGATATTTTTGCTTGAATTAGCATACTGTACTTTAGTTCTTAGAAATTTGGTATGATAATCCCTCTCAGAAGTAAAAAAAAAACTTTTTAAGCTACAGCCATACACATTCACACATCTTTGGGTGTTTTTGGATGTCCTGTCATTAGTGTTGTGCTTTTTAGGCAACATGTCAAGTTAAAAATAGTCAAACTTTTAAAAGTGCATCTTGAGATCTGTGCACTCACGTTTCCATTCCACAGTTAGATTGCAAATCAATACACGAGTCATGATGTTATCATGATAGGGGGCCCGTGAGAGGGAAAAAGATTCCTCAAACCCGGGTCTTGCTGATGTATCACATTTTTCTTTATGATTCTTCACAGGGTAATGGCAAGGCCGAGCCACAGTGAGCATGTCCTGCAGCAGCTCAACAACCAAAGGGAGTGGGGTTTCCTCTGTGATTGCTGCATTGCTATAGGGGACATTTATTTCAGGGCCCACAAGGCCGTGTTGGCGGCCTGCAGCTCTTACTTCAGAATGATGTTCATCCGGGATCAGCAGGGAACCACACGGTTTGATCTCAGCAACATGAAGATCAGCGCAGAGTGCTTCGATCTCATTTTGCAGCTCATGTACCTTGGCCGAATTGTCGTGGATCACTATGAATTTGAAGAGCTGAAATCATCTATGGCCTACCTACAAATGTACTACATCCCTGACTCACTGGAGGACCTCCGAGACATCCGAACATCCAATCTAACACCCTCGTCCTCTGCATCGTCCTCTTCGTCATCCAGCTCCTCGTCCTCATCCAGCGTGGTGGGAAGCAAGATGATGTTTGGCGTTCGAATGTTTGAGCAGCAGCGACCAAGCCCTTTTGAGAATGAACAAGCACCAAAAGCCTCAACCACAACTGCTCGTCAGACCATTAACATCTCAACTGTCAGGCCTGCTGAAGATGTGGTTATACCTCACCCTCCACCACACTCAGAGACCGTTGTAGACCAGCCATGTGACTTGAGGAAGAGAACGTCAGGCCGAAGCTCTGCCATGAAAGAACGTCCTCGATTTGGTCGTACATACACTTGCGACGATTGCGGTTTTGTGTTCAGCTGTGAAAAGCTGCTCATCGAACACATCCTCACATGTACCAATCGCAAAGCTTTCCAGACACCAAAAGTCAGCAAGGAGGTTTACGGCGATGCTGGAAAAGCCGAGAGTTCGACCTCAGAGGGTACAGATGAGCACAGAACGGTTTGCAAGGGCGAAGAGGACTGGCCAGACCACAAGCCAGACACAGAGACTGTGATCAGGTCCGTCGCCACCGGCTTGGATGGTGAAGCTGCCTTCTCCAGGAATATTACCATTAAAGTGGAGCGAGATGACGATTCTGAGACCGAATTGGAAACTATAAAATTCGTAAAGGTAGGGAACCATAACGTAGGGAGCTGTAAAGTTCGTACCAGAGTGTACAAAGACAATCTTGCAGACCAGATGAAGTTTGACAGTGAGGAAGAGGCTGGAGTATCAGCCATGGATGCTTTGGAGGGCCAAAGCACAGGGTTAGACACGGATCCCAAGGTGCACCGGATCAAAGAGGAAAAGCAAGATGGCGCGTGCATTCCATGCGAGTTGTGTGGAGCCCTGTTGACGGAGGAGGATCAGTCCGCTCATTACATCTCCAGCCACATGGGACATATCTGCGCCTGTGGAAGGTGCGGCCAAGTGCTCATTAAAGGCAGGCAGCTGCAGGAGCACGCCGAGCGTTGTGGTGAACCCCAAGGGGCCGAGACGGACTCCCCAGGTGAGGATTCGCTTCTACTTGAAGATGCAGAGGCTATGGAAGAAAGCTTGCTGGAAGGAGCCGACCTGGGCTTTCGCTGTCCACTCTGTGGGCTGATATTTGAAAGCGAAAGTCTTGCGGTGGAGCACACGTTGACTTGTCCGGAGCAGGAGTCGCTCCGGCCCGTTCTGTTGGAGCCGGACCATCGGCGCAAGCATTTCTGCGCAATTTGCGGCAAAGGCTTTTACCAAAGGTGTCATCTACGGGAGCACTACACTGTGCATACCAAGGAAAAGCAGTTCACCTGTCAGACCTGCGGGAAACAGTTTCTGCGTGAGCGACAGCTGCGGTTGCACACTGACATGCACAAGGGAATGGCACGGTATGTCTGCCCCGTGTGTGATCAGGGTACGTTCCTCAAACACGATCACGTGCGACACATGATCTCTCATCTGTCTGCCGGAGAGACTATCTGCCAGGTGTGTTTCCAGATTTTCCCCAGCGGCGAACATCTTGAGAAGCACATGGATGTGCATCTGTACATCTGTGGGGTTTGCGGAGAGAAGTTCCGTCTCCGCAAAGACATGCGGAGCCACTACAACTCCAAGCACACCAAGAGACAATGAGAGGTCTCTCTGCAACCCTTGAATCTTTGAAATAAGCCATACTGTAAATGTGAGAACAAATCTATGCACTTAGACACCAATTGTAACCTTTACAACTGCACTTTCTATGTGTATGCAAATTCTGGATGTGTTGCTCAATGTTTTTGGTGGGACATAGTGCCTCAAGCTTTTGTCTTCATTTTCTTATGCTTCAAGATGGATATCCAGACACTGGTTAAGTCTAGATATTGACTAAATCACACTATCAGTGGTGTTTCAGTTGAAAATGCTAAATAGTTCTGTAGTTATGAAACTGGCTCATGGCTCATAGTTTTACATCCAAAAAATAATATCTGTTCATTAAGCTTTAACGGTGGGGCACATCAACATTTTAACTTTCGTATTTAAGAGGACTTTTGTCAAAAGGGTCATTTGTTTTTATTGGTGGTGCTTTATTAGTGAACATAAGCATATACTGCTTCCATTTTCTCATTATTTCAAGTAGCTCTGTTGTCGTTACCTGTCATAATATTCCATGTTCAATTGCCCTGACAGGGATAGTTCACCTTGACAAATTCTGTCATCATTTACTCACCCTTACTGTATGTTATTCTGAACCTTTATGACTGACTCTCTTCTGTTGAGATTTAGAAAAATATCTGATTTTTACATACGGGTTTTGTCCATAAAATGAACGTTAGTGGGGTCCAATGTTGTTTTGGACAAAAACTGTTCAAACATTGTTCAAAATATATTTTCTTCTGTTCCGCAGAAGAAAGCAAGCCATGTTTGGAATGACATTAGGGTGAGAAAATGATGATAATTTTTTGGCTAACTATCCCTTTAAAGCACAGAGATAATAAAGGAGAATAGATTGCTAATAGTATGTGGGCACTTTTCCCTCCTTGCACCAGAACACTAAAAATACTGTATTTTATAAAAAGCAAAGAAAAACACTTTTGTTGATGCCTTTCGGCTAGCTGTATTTGCTAAATAGTCACTTGTACAAAACCCAGGAATCTATGCAAACTGTTGTAAATTCAACCCTAATTTAGTGTGCGTTCACAGAGTTGACGTGAACAGAGTTTCATGGAGTAACATTTATTTTGTAGTTATTTCAATATCCCAAAGATATTCATGTCATATAAACAGATTTATAAAATCTTTCGGTTTGTACACAAGCTATCTGTTTCTAATAAGGATTACGTGATATACAATACTTATCAGCCTACGCTGTTTTTGTTCAGAGCAATCAAACTATATGCTTTTGTTTAGGGTCCATCTAAAGCTTAAATGGGCTTATAAGAGGTCTTAACATTTCAAATATTTCACACCTTGTAAAATTATTGTGGCTTGATGTGAAGTATGCCATATAATGCTTGCACAAGGGTGTAGGGTAAATTATTACATGTTTGTATTAATAAGTACTTCAGCAATTGTTATCTTATCCTGTGAAATAGCTAATTTTTTGGTTTTGTGTTTTTCAAGTTTAATCACATGACGTTCATACAGGCTAGAGAGCAGATTTTTGGAGCTGTGATCCATGAACCATCAACGGGGCCAAGAGATCATACAGATTAATCTAGACAGTTAATGATTGGATTAAGAGCAGGCAGTCTGGCTAAATTTGTGGCAGTTGGTGCTCCACGCTTATGTTTAAAATACATTGTCACATTCAAGTAAACTGACCTATTCAGGCTTACATAGCTTAATATCTTAATCTATGGATTGTATAAAAAGTATATCAGAACTGTTACAGTGGGGTTTATGCAGCTCACTTGTATTCTTCATCGGAAGTTACATTTGTGATGGGTTTTTAAACAAAAAGGACCAAAGCAAGCAAGTAATTTTAATTTACAGACAAACAGCTCAGACATTTGCACTGGCTGTTCTGCGGGGTGTTTGGGTTGTGTTGTGATCTAAACCTAGTGAAAATATATATTTTTTGTGTGTGTGGTAGAAATATTGCAAGGAATATAAGCAAATATTGTTTTTTGATCACATTTTAAAAATTTCCTTCAGTGTTTCATACGTTCTTGGATTTAAGAAAGAAAATAAAAGTTTAAAAATTGGTGATTTGTGTGATGTACTTGATACGAAATTAATTAATCATTAAAATTCACAAACAAGAATGCAAAACATCTTATAAGGTGTGTTTACCGTTTTATCTGACAATGATTAATTTATCATATAAAGTATTTTCTCTAGACAGACTACAGGCTGCTGGCTGAATTATATTACATCCTTCTGGTTGTCAGATAATGGCAGCGTTAATATTTGCCATGCAAATGACCATTCCAAACCTATCAGGGATATTTTATCCCTATATTTAACCGACCATATCAAACACAATAGCTTCAATCCCCTGCAAATGAATAACAATCATTTTTAAGTAATTAGTGAAAGCTTTACTTTTATAGTATGCCTGTGCTATGTCAAATTTATCAAAAATTATACTACTGATTTTTTTTTATGGTAATTTGGTGCATCGTTTTCTGTAGTTTTATTTAACTTGTCTACAAATAAACAGTAGCTTGTGAAAATATAGCAAGGAAGATTAATTTGTCAAACTGAACATCATTCTTCTGTGTGTGACAATGCATTGCTTACAGGGTTCTTTAGCCTGCGTTACCATGATAAATGCTGTGGCTTTTTGATGTATTATTGCTGATGTTCAGTAGCTGCACTGATAATAATCATCATACATGTACCCTCTAGCAGTATTTTGAAATTGAGCTGCAAAGTCAGAACAGGGAACGATCTCTGTAGGTCTGTAGGAAAGCAGAAACATAGCGAACTAATCAAACACATAGGCCAAATTGAACTAACATTAACAGTGTTTGTTTGTTTGCAGGATAGTGCCATCACTAACCTCTAGATGGTGATATTTCTCTCATATGATTTGACCCAAAGTTCTAGAGGACCTTTTTACGTATGTACCACTCTCTGAGAAACAGGTTAGGTGTAGGGTAGACGGTTTTAGGGATTTATACAAAAGGCAAATGTTGTTTGGCCACCTCAATGCTAAGCTCTAAACATCAGCACAAAAACATCCCTCCCGTACATAGCCTGTATTTTGCTATATTTACTTAAAATGCCTAAACAGGCTCTATCTGAGGCTCTCAAATGAGTTTATGGCTGGTTAAAAGCCTGCCTATATGTTCCCCTAACAGCTCGACTGCCTTTGCAGCCAGTGAGCTTGTGGTTTTGGAAACCATCTCTAGATGCCTGAAAACATCTTGTGGCGCTCAGTGACGCATACAAACGCTGTATTTGTCCAACCAAATTAGTTTAGCATGGAAGGAACTTTTCGTTCTCAATGGGTAAATACATGAGACGTCTAAGCTGTTTAATAAAAACATCCTTGATTAGAACCAAAGAATTCTTCTCATGAAGCAAAAAGTTGGCCCTACTTTAAATATTACACACGTTAATTTTTTTACACACGTTTAAAAAAAATCTAGATTTTTTTCGGCTTGTTTACCAGATGGGCAAAGCTCATATCTGACAGCTCTTGTTTATGTTATTCTTTGATTATCCACTTGGTGGCGCTGTTTTATGTTTATACATAATCCACATTATGAACAGGTCTCACGTGTGCATTTGAGAAGCTTAATATGTATGCTTGGCTGACAAAATGCACTCTACTACTGAATAAGTAACAGTTTACATTGTGTGTTCTCAGATTATTATACATTGTGAGTTAAAGCCAGTCCAGCATTTCTAGTCTTTCAAGAAAACAGATCTACTAGAAGACATCTGACATTTTTGTTTCCCACAATGAATTTTAGTTTAATATCCAACTTATCCAACGCTCTCGTTTTTTTATCATCAAGCATCCCATTACTATTTCGAAGTGCCGCTGCAAAAACGACTCAGTACGTGAATGAACCGTTCGAATGAATCAAACTGAATCGCGAACCTTTCGCAACCCGTTTGACCGAATCGTTGGTTGGCATAGTTCTCATTCTAAACATGTGTTAGAAAAACACAAGATGATTGATTGCTGAAATATACTATCAGGGAAAATTATTCTCTGATAGTATATTTACATTATACATTAATCTCTCAAACATCAGACAAGAATTTAGATGTAGCCTAGTATTACGGTTTAAGACCGAAACTAGAATGTAAAAATAGCGCTGCTTTCTCTACATTGCCGCAAGGGAAATATTTATTTTCTTTTTTGCCGCAAGGATTGAGATTTAGGTAAAGTACTGTCATGGCGGAGCAACAGGTCGAAGACAATATTGCTGAGCTAGTATGTTTATTGCAACTTGACTAAGTGATTTTTAGATTAGAATTGATTTAGAGAATGGCCTAGGTTTAAATGGCAGATGCAAATGATAACTGGTTTGTAATCACATACTTGCGTAAAGTAGCCAAGCCTAAAGTATACACAAAAGTTTTTGTTTTAAATTTACTAAAAAAAAAAGAAATTTTTAGAATGTCTTTCTTATGTTTTAACATTAATGGTTTGTTAACAAAACCAACAATTGCTTAAGCTACTTTTTTTTTCCTCGAAAAAAATGGCCTTATCTTTGACATCTAACTAAGCTACTGTCTGTTTCCGTTACACCCTGCTAAATTAATTTCTTCTCCATTATCCCTAATTATATGTTCCAAATCAACAGAGTTCTGCCTTGGATCACAGACCCACAGTGCCCATCTCTCGTGCCCCTCTGATTTAGTTTGGTTTACATGATGTCCTTTTAAGGCAGGTCTGTTTGTCACGACTGTGGGTGTCTGGTCCTCATGGGAGCTGGTCACGCCGACTTCAGTAATGGAGAGTCTTTCCATAACACATCATCCACCCACTCCAGTCATATGTTTACAGGCACGGTCCCCTTGAAGGTCCACTTTACAGCACTTCCCAGCCACCTGCTCCTTTTGTAGTTGCTTCATTACATGTCATTTAGCACAGGCTTTGGCTCTTAGCCTTCTTGAAAATATTAACCTTTCAAGAGCACTGTATCCTGTAAGCTCAAATAAACCTAAGGACAATTCTAGCATTTTGTCAGTTTTTATCAGCCATTTAACAGATGCCTTCATCCAGAGCGATTTAAGATTGAACTCTGATGAGTTCACCTGTCGTCTGTTCTAAAATAATTTGGTCTGGACTGACCTTATGTAATCTTTAATTTTCTTGCTGACTCATTATTCCAAACCACCCACACTCTAATGCATGAAGAAAGACGCAATATAATAAGTATTATTATTATTATTATTTTGAAATTTGCATATGATTCTAGAAAACGCCAGAATAAGTTCACACATTTTATTTGGCTTTTCCCACTTTCTCCTTATTTGTTACTCCCACCATCTGTCCTCTCACACCAGAGGCAGTTCAAAATAATGTGTAAACAATCTTAGAATGAAGGGCTGTGACTTGACTCATGGACTCTAAAGCCTTCAGCTAAAATCAAACAAAAATATTTTATTGAATATATATATATATATATATTATTGAAATATATAACCTAACATAAGCATAATTCTTCTGAACATAAAAATCATGCATGAATTGTCCCTTTTGAATGTTCACAGACAGTCTATGCTATGTGAGATACAGCTTTTAGAGCCTTTTGCCTTAAAAGGACATAAACCATTCTTGAAATATTTCAAAACGGCAACTGACACATGCCATCTGTTTATGCCATAATGCAAAGTCACTTACATATGCATGCTGGCTAAAAATGTGACTGACATTATAAGCCAAGAACCTCAGATGCTGGAGAAAAAAATTTTAATTATGAAATGAGTCTGATGTGGGGTGGGGGCAACACATGTTGATTGTTGGCAGTGTATTTAATGACATCTTTACGATGATTCTCTGACATCAGAGGAGTGAATTAAAGTCATCCGCATCAATCTTTGACAGAAGAAAAAATATCAAATAGGTAATCTATTTTGGCCCACATGATGAGTGTAGAAATGAATCAAGGATGGCTCTTAAAGGTATTTGATAAGATTATACATGTGCGTCACCAAATCCATTTGCTCCACTTTGTGAATAACCTGGGCGAAAAATTGTTAACACAATTACTTTTGGTCACCAAATTCAGGTTGTACAGTTCTGTTTCCATAATTTTCAATCACTGTATGATTTAAGGTCAGATTAGGACACTAGTTCCCAAATGTTTTAAAACCTTTCAGTGTTAAGGTGGACGTATTTTGTTTCTGTAAACAAATTTAAAAAGATGTATCCAACTGGGTCCTTTAAGGTGAAATATGTCAGTCATTCTAGTTCTGTGGGTGATATGCAGATACTTTCTTCTGAGGGCATCTGCTCCCCCATAGTTTCTATATCCCATGGTATGTGTGTGGTTTGTCCTGTGAGGACCCCTGCAAAATGTCAGGCAATAGAAACCACAAACATTAGCAGACAGAATCTCCTCAGGAACTTCAGTCCACAAAGGCAACGAGAGGCCATTCGAGGTGAACTAGGGTACATACTCATGAAACATGCCACATTCAATTTTAAAAAGTGATTCAAAAGACAATACGTTGCATAAGATTTTAATCTTTGGATGGACAGAATGATGCTGCAGGTGTAATCACTCTACCATTCACAGTGACGTTGATTGACTGATGCCACAGGAGATTTCATAAGCATTGTCACCCCATCCAAAGGCTTACATGCCTTACAGGAGTATCTAAATTAAAATGGAAACTCTCTCAGAAGAATTATACTTCTGTTTAAAAGTTTGAGTTTATCAGTATTTAGTAATGTTTTTGAAAGAAGTGTTTTATGCTCACCAAGGCTGCATTTATTTGGTCAAAAACTACAGTAAAACCGAAATATAATTACAGTATAAAATAACCATTTTCTGTTTAATATATTTTAAAATGTATTACATTCCTGTGATGGCAAAGCTGAATTTTCAGCAGCCATACTCCACTCTTTAGTGTCACATTATTCTTCAGAAAGTTTAAAATAAGATCAGTTAATTGAAATTGAAATCTTCAGTAACATTATAAATGTCACCTTTGATCAATCAGTTTCCTTTGCTAAATAAAAGTAATAATTTCAAAAACATTTAACTGATTTTTGAATGGTGGTGCATGTCAACCTTGTCAGATCTGTACATTATATTTGAATGGCTTGTATGTCTGTGTACTTGCAAAAACAATTTTACAAACTATTCTTAAAGGGATAGTCCACCCAAAAATGAAAATTCTCTCCTCATTTACTCACTGACATGGCCTTACAAAAAAATCTGACTTACTTTTATCTGTGTAACACAAAAGAAGACATTTTGAAGAATGTTGGTAACTGAAAAATTTAGGTTCCGATTGACTTCATGGGAACTAAATGTTCCTGAAAATTTTTTCCAATTAATCAAATTTTCCTTTCCACATTTCCTTCACTACAACCATCAGAATGCCATTAATGGGTTCAGTCTATAGCATTATGTTTCCATTTATAAAGAGTGTCACCAGCACTGTCTTAAAATATACAGAGAATGTCCAGCTCCTTATATTTTAAATTGGGCTAAGAGGTAGAAAGAATAAGGTAGCATTTTATGTTGCTATTTCTATGACGTAAACAGTCTTTGCTCATCTGAAGCTAATGGGAATCTGCTGAGGGACAGTGCTATTTTTTTGGTTGAATGGAATGCTGAGGCTTAATGTGATGAAGAAGTCCCCATGGATATTAAACATCAGTTGATGGCTGGATTACACAGTGTGAGAGACAAACTTAGGCTGAGGGATACTTCAGGTCTCTTTAAAACCATTGAGTCATACAATTTCCAGTATCACTGGTATGGATTGTCCAGCAGGAATTCAACTATTTTTATTGTTGCTAGATATTTGGTTTACTGGACTAGTTTGGTTTACGAGGCCAAATATATAGTTGAAAGGGTTGTAAAAGTCTGTGTTAATTAAGCAAATGATTCCCTTTAGACAGCACTCTACTGATTAAATGTGTCATCTCCCTAATGCAGTGTCCCATAAAACATAAATTTACCATTTGTGTGACATCTTACTATGCACTAATTTGTATTGTTTGACGTATATAAGCATATAAAATGAACTGAGACTCATTTCATGCATTCTAACAGAGATTGATGATTCAGAGATGGGAATAAGTGTCTACTTGTGCAGACATCTGGTTACTGTCACTGTCCTTCTGCTATCTTATTAAAGTGCTTTGAAAAGTATGGTTCATAATATAATTTATGTGTCTGACATTTCTCAGAGAATCCAGCCAACATTACATATTATATCATTAGAAGCTAATAATCTAATTAAGAAAACAAAAATGCCAAGAAACTGCTTTGGCAAGACATTTTTCATTAACAAATTCATTTGCGGCACAAAAGAATGATTACGCTTGTTGTACATATAAAATATAAATATACAAATATGGATATAAACATGAACCAAAAATCTATATAATAAATTATTTAATTCTTTGTACTTTTATTCATTTGATGCCTCTTTTATTCAGACTCATTAAAAATCAATATTCATGGAATTTTCAAAGTGAAAGGATGGCTTTGTATAATAATTCCCAAATATGTGCCCATTTTTAAACAGTCATAATCAATCCACTTCATAAAACGGCTTTACATTAGAGATATATAACTAATAAATACTATCTGGTGTTTAGGACACCTTTCTTTCTAGTATAAGCAATCACTTTATAGCTCATAAGGTGAACACATTTCTGGTTTAATAATCATTGCACTGAATGAAAAATATTTGTTTATTCATACATCATATTTCAGTTATTATATATCTTGCTCATCCCACGCTGGTTTATAAAAGACACAGTTAAAATGTCAACATGGGTGAGTTTGCACAGTGAATTTTTCCTACTTGCCAGGTATTCTGCATTCAGACAGATATTCCATTCCTGAGCATTCCTGAACTCTATAGGCAAAGTGTTTTAAGCTGCTTTAAACAGTGTTTAACTTGCTCACAATTACTACACAATGAAATAAACGCTACTGAAGGATGTTTGTCCATCATTAGCGACGTGAATGGCTCATTTTCCTGTTCTCAAGAACCATGATCCTATCGCTTAACCACAATCCTTATCAATCCATTATCATTATCGTATACTCCATTAAACATCAGTTAGTTTTTGTCCTTGATTTGATTTGCCAAGAAGTGTTCCAAGACTTTAAATTTAGAATAACGGCGCTGTGTTTTAACATTTTGTAGTTTTAACTTTTTGTATCACCCCACTTAGATAAACAGGAGTGAATGTGGAACGGAGTCCATTTACTACTTCATTAAATTTGACTTCTTTTGGAACTACTATCATTGGAAAGATATCTACACACTAAAATGTCTGAAATGTAAGTTGTTATATATTAATTGCAGGTTGATAGAACTGTTGTATAAAAGCTAGATCACATAATTGTTCTGTTATTCTGAATATGAGCGTGGCTATGATTCACTGCAAATGAATAATGCCACAGTGCCCGCCCATTTTTCAGCAGCTTTGGTTCCGGAAGTATTTTTCCCATTCATTTTTCCCATTGAAATTTTTTAAAAGTCTTCGTCAATGACTTATAAGCCATGAACCAAATCAACCAGCCATGAGGTGAATCACATCATTACAAACATGATTTGAAGCAAAAAATCCATCAAAAGGGGTACAAGACTGTATACTTAAGAGTTTTAGTGGATAGAAGCATTGCAAATTACATCACTTCAAAATTATGAGAAAATATGTGCTTCATGGGAGTGATTGGATGCTTGGGGGCAATTTGCTTGATGCGATTCTCTGATTGGTGGAGATTTCTCTTCAGAATCGTGGGTAATTTAGTTTTACACCAGGAATTCTGCTGATAAACAATTATTTAAAAAATAAGTTGAAAAAGTGCAGTTTGATGCTTTTTAAAAAAGCATGTAACATCAATTAACAACCTTGTAGCTCACAGTAGGTCTGTTTTAAAATCTTGTAAGTTATTGTTCAAAATAAATTCCTCAGTCGAGAAAATGATAGGGAGTTTTACTATCGGAACCCATCTATTGCACTCTTTAATGTAACAACTTTTAAATGAGCTTTTTAAAAGCAGGTAGGTCAACACCGTTTCTGTCCTTTAAACAGAAAGAAAATCAGTGTGAACTGTACGACTCTCACATTCGCAGTTGTTATTTCTCTCGCTGCACAGTCATCACTGTTCATGTCATATAATTACGTGCCACACAAATAATCTGGTGTCACACTCCACTTGCTGCATTCTCCGTGTCCTTGGTAACCAACTCCTCTTGCAACGGAGACGAGCCCTCCATTAATTCCAGACCACGTTCTGTCAAAGAGGAGACGTCAGGTGTCGCACTATAGCTTGTCCAAGATGCTTGGTCAGCTGTGGGAGAGGCTGAATCCCACATGTTTGGCTGATCCTCAGTGGCACCGACCCCAGAACCGCCGTTTTGTTTAGTAGAAGATGTGGCTCCATAGGCCAAAGGAGGTTCACTTGATGCACCTGCTACAAGAACACTAGTTTCCGACACATGGCTAACTTCTACTGTACTAAAGCGTCGTGCTTTTTCATGAATGTGCACTGAGTCAAATGTTCCTCTTTGGTCAGTATTCTTTGTTTTTGTTGTGGGGATATTGAGAAGGCCTTCATTATCTTTATTATCACCCCAGTTTTGCTGTCTATGTGAAGAAGTGGAGTGAGCATACGTGGGGGTCTCTGTCGATCTCAGGGTGACCGGTGGTGTATTATTCATCTTGTTCGTGGTTGGTACATCACTTGTTGTGATGTTATTTGTGTTTATGGGCAAAATTGCAGCCGTCACCAAAACATCTGACCGTCCAGACACTGATGCAAACGTCGGTTTCCATATCAAACTGTAATAAATTGCCAGTATTATAGCAGCCAAAGACACCGTCAAGACATATGCAAATACAGTTGCCAGTCTCACCCACTTTTTATTGGTTTTAGCAGCCATTTTAGCTTTTTTGTCTCCCGTGTATGTGGCCGGTTTGCCCCGTTCCATGTTTGGCATGAAGTCCCGTTCCCTCATGTTCGCGCGGATTCTCCCTCTGTGCTCCTGCACGCCGTCCGTCTTGAACGCTTGTTATTGACAGATTATTCAAGAAAACTGCTCACGGTTTGATACACAGCGTTTGTCGATGTGTTTTTATTCATTCATCATTCCTACAATCTCGCAAATCCACAATAGCGATCCGTTTCCAGCATGACAGTCGCGTGTGGACGTTATTCCATGCAGAGACGTTTCCTGAGCGCTTATAGATGACCGGATCTCACCCCGTCTGAAACAGAACCAGTGCTGAGATGTGATTCATCTGCTGAATGACAGGAGAACGGACATACAGACAGCCTCAGTATTATGCAGTGAGGGAACCGTGTGCTATAGAGAGAAGATGAAGGGAGGCGGGTCTCACTAGTGCGCACTAACTAGTCGAATCCCCCTGACTGTGTTTGGGTAGTGGACAAATAAGGTGGTCATGAGCATGTTTAAATTTAAAGGGAACATGTATCACATTCTGTTCTAATTCTGGTTTAACGTTTTAAATGCCTGCACTGCTATTGTCACAAATGTCAACCACCCATTTCTTGTTATTTCACTAACTTTATAAATGATTGGACAACTATACACAAATAGAAAGACGTTTTGACAAATTTCGTGTCACAACGTTTAATAGTTTCGTTTAATAGTTTTCAGTATTCTGCAGTTTAGTTTCATAAACCCTGGCAAAGAAGAGGTGTTTTCATATATTACACACAATTTTTTTCCGGCAATTTAAATGTGATTTGTCGAAATTTCAGACGCACGTTTCCATCTTTATTTAAATTAATTTAGGCCTATCAACTTAAACAATGTCAGATATAACAACAAAATGTTATAGGTAGCATCATATATCTGGAATATTATTAATCGTGGAGGGAAAAAAAAAACAAAAAGTCAAAAATTTACCGCAGGCACAAATTTTGCCTGGTTTAAAAATAATGATTTTGCTCATTTGTGCTTTTGTTTTGACACAAGTGCTTGGATGCCACCAGCTGGACAAACTGCTACACTGCACTATGACTGAAATAATAGCCAACCTGAGATTATAGTGCATTAAATAATAGTTAAATGAATATCAGTATGTTTACAATCGAATACCATACTATTATAACTGTAACCATTTATCATATTAAAAGTCTTTGGATGGTTAAGTGATTGGTTATACTAGGTGCAATAGCCTATTTTCATTGGTTATTGTGATTAAAAACTGACGATCTGAAAGGCAAAATTTGAAGATGTTTGGAGATTAGAGAGTTGATGTGTCTTATTGTGTGTACTTCTCGTTTTCACTCGTTGTCTGTTTAACACCTCTCAACTGGTTTTTCCACACAGATGATTTTGTTTAGTAACCAGAGACAAATTCTGAGGAAGTGTTGCACTAGATTGCCTGACTTTTGGCAATGCAGGACAGGAACAGACTATGTTTTTGGTTTAGTGGTGTAAGTATTCAGGACTTCAACCTCTGAAACCTAATGGGCTATACAAATGAATTGGGGTTTTCATGTAAGCAAATGGCACACATGATCAATGATCAAATGAAAGCTTCTTGCATAGTATTGAAATGGCATGTAGTGTGGTTCTCTATTCTTTTACATTTTATACATCAGTTAGTTGTATCAAAATGAAAATGCCAGAAGTATTACATTTATACAAACATAGCTTTGTGTATATGGCAATTATACAGAAAGTGCATGAATATCAATAATTATAAAAAATAATAGACCTACAGAAAACACAGAAATCAACTATGATTATATTAATCATTATTTTAAACAATATTTAGGACTTTTTGTAATTATTTAGGTTATAAATAAATAAATTTGCTATTAAACATCAGTGTCCAAAATAAACTAATCAGACCAAAGGGTTCAGTCTTATTTAAAAAAAACAAAAACAAATCACGGGTTCACTTTTTGAGGCAAACAGATTACACAGTCTGAGGACGTTATGTCAAAAGACAATGTGTGTATATATAAGACTGTGGGAACTGAGAGCAAAACCTCTTACTAAAGGAGAAAAAATGACTTTGTTCTTGTGCATATGTCTTGGATTGCTGTTCAACTTGATTGAGTGTTCAACTGTTGATTTTAATGCAGGTAATGGAGAAAAATGGCAGTCATGACTGGATAGTTTTCATAACTAATATAATATATTTCATAATATATATATATATATATATATATATATATATATACATATATATTAAGTTGGCAGGTAAGTAACTTCAAGGATATTTGTGCTCAGGAGACTTATGGATTTACTTATGAATAATGAATGCTAACTATAATGAGAAAATATCTCAGACTGAGTTGTTTGTTGCTACTAGATAGATGGTATTTTCTGTTTAGGTAGTCATTTTTACACATTTGTCATGCATATTTAAAAGAGGTTTTTATGGTTGTCCCCTTTTTGATCTATAATAATTCTTATTTTTAATGTAAAGGTTATGTTTATGCTGATATTGTAGAAGAAAAAGAAGTCTTCCTTGGAGGGCATGTGAGTATGCCGTGTCTTAATCTGGTGGCACAGACAGACTGCAGTAAAGTTACATGGCTGTCTAATGATAATCCTGCCATGGAGTTGGTCACCCTTGGTAAACTCAAACCAGACAAGTCAGAGAGAAAAGGCAGAGTGAGTCTGGTGATGTCTGACTGCTCTCTGCACATCCGTGAAATCAGAGCTGGAGATAATGGATGCTACACCTGCCGTCAATATTCAGGTGTGCATGAAAGCAGAATTGAAGAGGATGCCAGAATTTGCTTGATTGTTAATAAAAGTAAGCTATTATCTTAACTTTATCTTACTGCAATTGCATGATTTATCAGTTTCGCTTCCATTGTGTCCTTCTCTTTTAGAAAACAATGATAATTTGTGTAAACTTTTAAATGAATTTAAAAGTATATTTACATTTTATATTAATAGAATTTAACATTAATCATAGATTTCTACCAGTATCGTTTTTCTTGTTGTAACTGTCTTTGCCTGCTGTATGCTGCTGTTGAAGATTAGTCAGGACTCAGGTCAGTAGTTAAAGTTTTGATTCTAGAAGGATATTGTCTTATACATACATATATATATATATATATATATATATATATATATATATATATATATATATATATATATATATATATATATATAATATATATATATATATATATATATATATATATATATATATATATATAATATATATATATATACAGTGCCCTCCAAATGTGTTGGAACTGTAAAGACAAAATTGCTCTGTTGGCTGTGGAGTCCAGACATTTACAAATATGATTAAAACATGAATATGAGACAAAACTACAGAATGCTACATTTTATTATTGGGTGATTAAACACAGATGTTTTACCAGCTAAGAAGTTCTTTTAGAGTTTCATCCCTCTATCTGATGTGAGCATAAGTATTGGAACAGTTGCCTCACAGGTCTTTCTAAGTGATCTGTGTCCTGTTGCATTAATTCTTCAGATATTAAAAGCAGGGAATGTGTCGTATCCATTATGCGTTATATCCATTACTTCTGTATTCTGAATCTTGCATTCGATGATGACACACACAAACCAGGATGAAGACGAGGGAGCTGACTTTGAGAGAAAAGCAAGCAGTTTGGATGCTAAAAGAAAAGAGGAAGTCAATTAAAAACAAAGAGCATGGAGAAATCAAGAGTTTGGAAAACACCAGTGACCCCAGCAACCAAAAACGACCTGATCAGCTGAGAAAACAACAGTAGTTGATGACAGACAAATCATAAAAGCTGTGGAAATGAATCCTAAAAGATATGTCTGTAAAATCACCAACAACTTCCAGAAAGCTGGGGTGATGCTCTGACAATCTACTGTCCTCAGGAGACTTTGACACAGAATTACTGATGCTACACAGCAAGATGCAAACCTCTGACCAGCACCAAAAATAGAAAGGCAAGATTAGAGTTTGCAAAAAAGCACAAAGGTGAGCCAGAAGAGTTTTGGAACTGTGTTTATGGACCGATGAGACAAAGATTAACCTTTATCTAAGTGATGGGAAAGCAAAAATGTGGAGAAAAAAAGGGAACTGCAAATGATCCCAAGCATGCAGCCTCATCTGTAAAGCATGGTGGAGGTAGTGTCATGGCATGAGCATGCATGGCTGTCTCTGGAACAGGCCCTCTCAACTTTACTGATGACTTAATGTATGATGACAGCAGCAGAATGAATTTGGAAGGGTACAAAACCATCTTGCCTACTAATATTCAAGAAAATGCCACCAGATTCATTGGGAAGTGCTTCATATTGCATCAGGACAATGACCCAAAACACCCTGCCAGTTCAGTCAAGGAATTTATAAGGGCAAAGAAATGGAAAGTCTTAGATTGCCCAAGTCAATCTCCAGATTTAAATCCGATTGAACATGAATTTCACCAGCTGAAGAGGAGAGTAAAGGCAGAAACTCCCCAAAACAAGAAACGATCGGAATTGGCTGCATTAAAGGCTGGGAAAAGCATTTCAAAGGATGAGACCAAGAGTCTGGTGATGTCTATGGGTCACAGACTCACTGCTGTGATTGTGCACAAGGGATCTGCAACTAAATAATAGCTTTTAATCTTTTATATCTGCCTTATGTTCAACTGTCCCAATACTTATGCTCACATCAATGAGTGGGATGAACTCTAAAAGTGCTGTTCTTTTTATTTGGTAAAACATGTATATGTTGAAACGGCTAATAATACATTTACATTTATTCATTTAGCTGACGCTTTTATCCAAAGCGACTTACAATTGCTATATATGTCAGAGGTCGCACGCCTCTGGAGCAACTAGGGGTTAAGTGTCTTGCTCAGGGACACATTGGTGTCTCACAGTGGATTCGAACCCGGGTCTCTCACACCAAAGGCATGTGTCTTATCCACTGCACCATCACCACCACCACCATTTAATAATAAAATGTGACATTCTGTAGTTTTGTCTCATATTAATCTTTTAATCATATTTGCAAATGTCTTGACTCCACAGCCAACATAGCAATTTTGTCTTTACTGTTCCAATACTTCTGGAGGGCACTGTATATATATATATATATATATATACAGGGTTTGAAATTAACACCCGCCAAATGCGGGTAAAAATCAGCTGTGGCGGGTAACGCTGTCAAATCACTAGCCAATTTGGCGGGTTACTGTTCGTAAGTTATGTTCACTCATTAATTTCTTGGGGAAGTTCATGCAAGCAAAATCTGCGCAGGTTTAGTATACTGATGTTTAGTACTGATGTCTCAGTATTTAGTATTAATACTGAGACATCATGACCAGGGATTGAAATGAACTTTTTCACTCACCAGCCAATTTGGCTACTAAATTTTTAAGTTTAAAATCTAAATGCCACTTCATATGCATCTTCTGTAAAGATTAATTTTATTGATACTGATTTCATTTGTTTAGTAACAGCCTAAATGTATTATTATAATTGACTGATTAAATGTAAGAATTTGACTCAAAAGATGATGCACACTTTTAGAAAAAAAAGGTTTTATCAAGGTAAAAATGGCCATAAAAGGTAAAAATAAATTTAAACTTATTGGAAAAGATTAATTTTTATCACTGCTGTGAACTGACCACCCAGAATATGAAGAATATCAAAAGCTTTAGGAGCCAGCTATCCACGGCAGTCCTTAAGATACCAACACAATAACACACTCAGCAAAATTATCTTTATCAATAAAATCCCAGAAAATGTTGAGATTATTTTTTTTGTTAGTATTGCACATCTCTAGTACTGACGCAAAATTATTTGCAACGGTCGCTTTGTCACTTCCAGTGTAGACAGCCTCAAGCTGTTGTTGTTGTTGTTTTGTTTTTTTTTGGCTAGTAGAAGTTATGAATGGCCAGTAACTTAAAAATGTAGTAGCCAAATTGGCTGGTGAGTGAAAACGTTAATTTCAATTCCTGTATTCCTGTATATATATATATATATGTGTGTGTGTATATTAGGGATGCACTGATACCACTTTTTCCAGTAAAAAAAAAAACTCGCCTGATACCGATATTTTTATTTTTGATACTTGCCGATACCGAGTACCGATACTGATATTTTCATTGCATTTGCACATTTTTTAAATATTGGGTACAGAAACCAAAAGAGTATGTATAATGTTAATTGGTTAACTTAATTTATCAATAAATACAGTCAAACCAAAATTTATTCAAACACCTTTAAAATTTCTCACATTATCACGGTTTATTTGCTATAGTTTAGAAAATGCTAATAAAATATGACAAGAACTCAGAGTAAAACTGTCTGATCAAATTCAGCTTGATAATGTCAGATAACTTTGATAGAAAGGTACATAATGGATTACAATCAACCAAAAATTATTCAGACAGCTGTTAGTATGACAATATTTACACAACTATCAATACTCTGTCGGGCCACCCTTAGTCTCCTGGGCATGCTGTAAACCAGGTTCATGCAAACCTGAGCTTCAGTTTTTTTCTCAGACTCGGTCTGAATAATTTTTTGTCCCAAATTTGTATCAATTTTACTGGTAGTCCACTGTATGAAGATTTTTTTTTGGTTATAATATGTCAGTTTAATTTATTTTGATTTGACTGTATAATATCTTCGGTTATTTTCACACTTAATTATGCCCATTAAAATGTATTTTACAAGTTTTTGTTACTTTCACTGTTCATTTTTTATTTTTTTTTGCTCTATGGTACATCATCTTTAATTTAATAGCATTAGAGCGGCTCAGTACTGTAATTACGCGTTTTGCTGTAATAATGCAGGGAACCACTGGTTATAAATCTCCTAACTGTGATATTTTCAGAAATAAAAGTTGCTTTTTTTCATCTGAAACGTGCTGCAATTTATATTCCAAAGCCACTCATATAATGCATAATCAATCATGAAGCAAGCAAAACACGCGCACGTATTTGTACTGGTCCAGTGATGTCTGTGAGAAAGGGATATTCACTCGACGAGCTCGCGCATCTGCGCCGCCGCGCGCTCAATCCACGCAGCGTGCTTTGCTTAGCCCATCAGCTCGCGCACATCAGTTATACAGGCGTCAATACTGAATGTTTAACATTAATTTCATTGCATGCATATACTTCGTAGGCATCCTTAATCTCTAATAACTCAATTCTGCTGTCTGTTGTCTGTATTTCTTTGTCTGACAATGGCACTTATCACATGCTGTGTGGTATCTGCGTTTGGTATCGGGGCATTTTAACGAGTACGAGTACAGGAGCTCAGTATCGGGTCCACATCCCTAATATATATATATAAACTCATCATGCCAGCAATCCTAACAACATTTTTGCCTTATCTATATTGCCTTATATCTTTTTTTCTCTCTCCAGCTGCTACGTCCATGGAAATTAATGACAGCACCGAAGGTTACTTATCTACCTCTAATTATTTCCATGAATTTTATTTTCATGATTGAGAATTGTATACAGTACAGCGATCTTATTTTTGTATCCCATGTTGTTCTGTTTAAATCAGTAGGTAAACATGAGTAGATAGGGCTAAAACAGATGGATTAACACATGGTGTATTGGTCGAAAAACCTAAAAATAATAAGCCTTTGAATTTTAATTGCATTATCTTCTTTCTTGGGGAAGTCGTGGCCTAATGGTTAGAGAGTCGGACTCGTAATCGAAAGGTTGCGAGTTCGAGCCCCCGGCCGGCAGGAATTGTAGGTGGGGGGAGGGAATGTCCAGCGCTCTCTCCACCCTCAATACCACGACTGAGGTGCCCTTGAGCAAGGCACCGAACCCCCAATTGCTCCCCGGGCGCTGCAGCATGGCTGCCCACTGCTCCGGGTGTGTGTTCACGGTGTGTGTGTGTGTGTGTGTGGATTTGTTCACTACTCACTGCTGTGTGTGTGCACTTGGATGGGTTAAACGCAGAGCACCAATTTCGAGTATGGGTCACCATACTTGACAATACGTCACGACTTTACTTTACTTTCTTATAGAACAGCATACTACTGTCAAAACATTATAGTGTATAGAAACACAAATACCTTTTATCTATGGAACACCATTGTTAACTAATGTTGTTTTTTTCTTCTTCTTTTAAAGAACTAATGATAATAATCCCATCAGTGCTCAGTTTCAGTGCTTTGTCAGTGACTGCACTCATCATTTGGCTCAGATATCACAGGAGAGCACAAAGTGAGTCACAGTCACCTTATAGTCTCATTCTCTACAACTGTGTCACCAAATCTAAAAACCCTACAAATGTGCACTTTCTTCCTTTTAGTGGGAACATCAGCTGAAAATCAAAACATATTAAAACTTGAAACCAAAACTACTGAACATAAACACAAGGATGTGGGTAAAATGCCAATTGGATATAACAAACATATCTGATTTAATGGTGTGTTCCTTTACTCATTTTACAGAATTCTGTTCTTATTACTTGAACAGGGTGAAGACGTGAACTACACTGAGTTAAACTACAATGTAATGAAACCAAGGAAAGTGGACATGGACAAAGTGGACATAGACCAAAAAACTGAATATGCTGTCATAAAACTTTCCTAATTCCTGTAAATATGTTATGCTATAAATAACTCAGTTGTTCAGCATAAAATATGCTGATTTCATCAAGTGCATATGTGTAATCAATTATTTTTTCACCACAGGGTGTGATGTTCACATGAGCTCACTGTGCTTTTGGTCACTGGATACTCACAAGTCACAAGTTAATTTAATCTCTCTCTCTCTCTCTCTCTCTCTCTTTCTCTCTCTGTCTTTTTATTTTTATTTATTTATTTATTAAATAATTAGGACTGTATACAACTAAAAGGTGTTCTAAAAGTGTAAGACTGTAAAGGCAATGTGTTTAAAATAATCATTCTAGAAATATGTGTTAATTTTAGCAGAAACTAAAGAAATCATAACTTGTGTATATCTTTTGTCCCAATTATTTTTCATTTGTTTGTTTCTTTGTTCTTTTGGCTTTATGCTCTTCATCAAATTAAGATGACATCTTTTCTGGCTCATTATAAGCTTCTGTAAAAGAACCGGATTTGCAAACATCACAATCCCACAATGTAACAGTCAAATTAATTCAAATAATTTTCTTTTTACATCTTGACTGGCACAAACTCGACAAGAAACAGAGGAACAAAACCCAATAAAAGACATGGATTTGTAAGAGAAAAAAAAAACAGAAACAGGGGAAAGAAACACTACACATTGATGAGTGTTTGATGTTGTAGGTAAGGGTTATTGATGGGGGAAAATTAAATGCTTGTAAAGCTGCAAACCACAATCAGTGGGGTCAAATCTGAAGACAGACAAATGTCACTGTGGCTCATCATCCACATTTCAGTTAGAAACTACACTCATGTAACCACAACCATGAAACTTGACACATAAGCAGTTTGTCATACAGTACTTCCCAGAACCAATCAATCACAATGTCTGGGTTCCTAAATTTAGATTCCCTGTGAATTTTTAGGGTTTTAATACACACACACATTACAAATAAGGTCTATGGTTTAAAGGATCTTTCACATTATCTATTCATATCTTAAATGTGATTTTTGACTTTTTTCATGTAAATTGCTTGCAAGTTGTTTTATAAGGACTACAGCGGTTATCCAATTCCTTAAGTATAAATTCACATCCTTGAGCTAGTCGTAGTCCTTATTTGGCAAGTGTGCGTTATTTTCATATTTAGGGTGAAGTTGAAGTTAAACCACAATTCTGTGAAATCATGAGAAATGAACAATACATACACCAAAAATTTCATAAAACCTTTCTAAGTGATATGAAAACATTCACAAACTTTTAATTCCACACACAATAAATATGTGCTTCAGTTTCATGGATTAAAACTATTTTAATTTTATGTATAATTTATAAGTGTGATAAACCCCCATTACAGGAAATAATAATCTCAGTGAAGACTATATGTGTGTGTTAAAGACACTGAGCCAACATATATAAACATCCATGTAAAAACAATAAAACTGATGTGATGACAACAATAAAAAAAAGATGGCATAGGATTTTTTTAAATGTATATTTAATTGACCCAGCATGCAATATATCAAATGGCTCATTTAAACATATATTATTGTACAAAACATTCTTAAAAAAAATACATGATAAATAAAAATATGGGGGAAAAAAAATTGAATTAATAAATAAAATAAGGAAAAGTGTCATCGGAAATGTGTTTCCTTATCTCTGTACACCTTTAGTTTGTATTTGGTGGTTAATGATATGAAGTACTGTTTAAAAGCAAACTCTGGCTAGCAGAACCCATGTTGAGGCTACCCAATAGGTGTCAAGGGCTTGCGCTTGACAGTGCCTGAGTACACACTGCCAAGCTCAAGAACAAAAGGTTGCAAGACTCTCCTTGTCTGTGTCCCACAGATTTTTGACGACCCCCCTCAAACCCCCAACATACACAACCCAGCACATACATACAACCTCAGCATGTGGCAGACTACCGGAGCCGACCCAACGTTGCCCCATTTGCATTTTAAGCACAGGATGGGAAGAGAACACTTGAGGTGTTTTAGCTCACAACGGCTCATTAACATTTCAGATCCACATTTTAGTAACAATGTCTGTTATCAAACTTATCAAACTGCAGTACACTCCAGAAAGAAAGGTATTTTTATTGACGTTGATGATTCCACAAAGAACTTTTAACATCCATGGAAACTTTTCATTGCACAAAAGGTTCTTTATAATGAAGGAAGCTTCTTCAAATGAATACAGTATACTTCACACACCAAAAAATGGTAATTTCAAGAAACCCCCCCTTGTTTGGAACCTTTATTTCTAAGAGGCTCCTCACAGGCCAGATTACGAACATGTTGGTTGACTTTTAAGTTTATTTGAGTTGCAATCTTTGGACTGGCCATTTAAGACAGTTGATAATAAAAATGTATTTTTAGACATAAGCATTAATATAAAAAAGTTATAGTAAAATTTCAGTATTGTTTTAAGCCTGGCACCAGGTTGTCTCCATTGAAAAAACTGGACTGCAGATTCAGGAGGAGAGATGCAAATCAGGCCGGTGGAGGGGGTGTGTGGCTGAAACAGTAGAAACAAAAGGTTCTGTGAAAAGCCTGCAAAAGGTGGGCAGGCAGAGGTGTTAAAAGTGATACCCTGAAGAAACAAGAGGCAGATATGCACCTTCCCAGATCTGTCTCTCTCTCTGCCATTTGCACACACTGTCTGCTATAGCACAACTCCAATAAACAAAAGTGTGTTTGACCTTGTGCGGCCTGCTGGTCTGACTTGTTTTTTAGTGAGATGAGCACACATACAGCAGGTAAAGGTTTGAGCAAATAGCATACCTGCTGGATTTACTGAACCTTGAGAATGATAAATGTTGTGTTCGGGGGGTTGGGGGGCTGCTAAAATGGAAAATAAGGCCCTGCTAATCCATTAAAAGAGAGAACTACTCTAAACATATCCAGGTATACAGAAAAAAAAAATCCATCTACATCTGATTGAAACTGGACCCCAGGCTTTGGCATGGAAAGAAAACACTTCAAAGCCATTGTCTGAGGGAGTTCACTTTGAGCTATGAAAATGGAAATTTCCAGCATTCCTCAATGATAATTGGCCGACTCCAAAAGTGCAGTGAAGCTTAACTTTAATTACCAAGGAAGCTATGGACTCTATTCAAACTTTGTTGTCTATTTAAAATCTTTTCATTTTTGTAAAGTAATTGCCAACATTTAAGGCCAAACTATGCAACAAACTTACAATTCAAACTTCTGTCTAGAGAGACTGTTCATTTCCAATACAGTCCTATTCCAATAGTACAGATTAAAGTAAAAATGAATACACACAAAAATAGTTAACACAATTGCCAGCTATGCCATAATATTATACATTTCCAGTGATTATCCATATATTTTTAATATAAAAGGCTTTCACATCATTCGTGGTCTTCTCTGATAATGCTAAATATAAAAAGACGACCTTTGTTTATACTTGAAACTGAAAATGACACGAGGCCTCTGTACAGGTTTCTTCATATTAGTGATGGACAAATTATTTGGAAAATACCTTAACAGTTATCATGAAATATCTCAAAACGTGTTTTGTGAGGTGGTCCTCGCTATTTAAAAGGCTCATAAATGAGTCAAATTGTGTTTTTCACTACTATTAAGAGTTTGTGATGCTTAGATGTAAGGGTAGAGTATAAGCATTATCTTTATTTAGTATAACACCATTGTGTTTCCACAGATAGTCTATAGGTGTGTGCGTGTGTGTGTAGGGGTTCAACACAACTCAGTGATTGACAATTTCCTGGAGGGAGGGCCCCCCTTATCATGTGAAATTTCTACTGCTTGGGATCAGATTGCGCTCGTTGTTTCACCTCAGATGAGCTCGCTGTCCACCCCACACAATGGATTAAACTTGGAGTTGTGAGTAGATCACGGTTTGCCATTCCTGACTACTTTACAAAGTTTATTTAAATCTCAAGGGAGGGAAACGCAAAAACAAGGTGAGGTATTTGTATATAATTGTGTTCGTTTGAATATAGTTCACTCTGCACGGTACTGTTTGTTTTTATTCGGAATAATTCAGTGTTAATATGAGAACAGTTTTGTGCTCTTAGGTGTATTTTCTTGTTATTTTGATTTGTTAAGTCCACTTAATTGGCGTTTCCAAAGGAAATTAACAAAAATATTAATTCATAACCGTACACGATAAAAAAGTAAGTTGTCGTATGACTGAATTGTTTTTATTTTTTTATTTTATTTTTTTCGTGTGTGCAACGGAGACTGTTTGCTGGTGCATTTGGACTTCGTTGTCATCCCCATTAATGGAAATGTATCTGTAACTGACCCCTTCATCTAATGCTGTACCGTTTAATTGTTTCCGTTTAATAAATTCCGTTTAATTTCCAAAAAGGGTTCAGACAAGTCAGTGGTAGTATGCGAATCTGCAAAAAAGAATCAGCAAAATGCTATATTTGCAACCAAAAAAATATGGTTGCAGATATAGTAACCATTTAATACTTATTTTACCAGACAAATGTGGGGAAATTGATTGATAAACCAAGAACAAATGCTTATTTACTTTTTCCTTTCTATAGCATAATTTAATGCTTCTTTTTCTGCACCTTCAGCACCTTTCAAAGGAGCAAACTGGAATTAAATGACTGTAAAAAATGCTAACATGAAATCAAGACAATCTTACACTTCTTGTGTGTGTGTGTGTGTATATATATATATATATATATAACTTTTTTTTTTATTTATTATTATTATTAGTTATAGTATATTTATTGCACATAGTTGTCAACTCTATGTAAAATGCACATGTAATTATTTTAGACTCTTGTTGTTTTTTTCTGGTCACAAAAATAGGGTTAATGGTTAAATTTGTGTATGGATTTGCAGCAGAAATAATCACTTTACTCGTCTTTACAAAGGAGCATTTTCATTTTACATTAATCAGCATTATTCTTATCACTTTGTAGTGCACAAAATTTTTTGAAATTAATTCATTTCATACAAAAGTTTCATTTTTTTTCCTTTCATCCCTTCTGCTTAAGTAGCGATATCTTAAAAGATATTTTACATTTGTCAGTAAAACAAAATTAATGCATTTTTGCAATTGCTCTGTATATAAATGTATTAAGGCTAATCCTCTTGTTTCTTCCTGTTTTTTTACATAGGCATGTTTCAGAGGACAGAGGTGGTGCTCTCGGTCTTGGGGGACCTGCAGGAGGCCACAGAGTGTGTGGGTCTTGATGCCCTCACTAAAGTTGCTGTGGAGATGGAGCAGGTTCTGGCCCCTTTCCATCTTCCTACAGCACTCTGCTCTGAGATCTCTTCATGGCTGGGCATTGACGCAGTAGCTCACAGACTGTACCCAGGAGACGCACCAACGGGTTTACTTCCTCTGGTCTGCAAAGGAGAAGGAAACATGCTGTTTGATGCAGCTAGCATGCTTCTGGTGGGCTCTACGAGCCTGAGTCTGGAGCTGCAGGTCAGAACTGTGGTGGAGATGCTGCTGTGGAAGCGATACTACCTGTGTGGTATGATTGACTCAAAGGTCATGCTGCAGGCAGTTAGGTTTTCCCTCTGCACTGAGGAGTCTCAGGACATGCTCAATCTGCCGATTCAAGTGCTGGAAGCCATCTTCGATGCTGATGTCAAGGCCTCCTGCTTTCCCGGTTCGTTTGCGAACATGTGGCACGTGTATGCGCTGGCGTCTGTCCTGCAGTGCAACATCTATTCGGTTTATCCCATGTACAATTTAAAAATTCGGCCCTACTTCAATCGAGTCATTCGCCCGAGGACGTGGCCAAAAGACGTTGAGCCCTTGACCCTTCATATCATGTGGTCGGGCGACTTGGAGGCAGGCTCTGTTTTCAAATCCCACAACTTTGTGGCCTTGATTCATGCGAGCGACCTAAAAATTGGAAGTCCCAACAGCGAGCAGCGAATGCCCTCGGTGAAGTCCCTGGATCTCCTGAATCAGGACTCTCAGCTGTCTTACTCCAACCTCAAAGACAAGTTCAACATCACCAAGAGTACATTTTACCGCTGGAAGAGGCAAAGCATCGAGTATCACAAGAAATCGGTTGCTAGGTATGAGGCCAAACACTTCTTCCTGACATCCTACAAGCAAGGGAAGCTTATTCCCCTCAGCCAGTTCAAACAGCTTTTCCCAGAAATTCCAAGATCCACTTACTACGCGTGGAAGCAAGAGCTTGTGTCCACTTGCAGTGTCTCGGGCAGTTCCACGGGGGAGCTGAGTCCCGCAGACAGCACTGAACAGGACTACTGGTCCTCACCAGATGTCAAGAAGAAGCCCAGCCAAGTGAGCTTTACTAGCATGTTGGCCTTCAAATGTGAGAAACTGGAAGGAGAGCGTGCTCAAAACGTGGCTTTGATGCAGGAGGCAAAGAAGAGCTTGCAGAACTGTATTGTTGCAAACACGTCGTTCCCCTACAGAATTTTCAAAAGAAGGTTTCCGGGCATCTCCAGATCCACATACTACAATTGGAGGAGGGAAGCCATGCTGTTTACGCCTTTCAAAGAGCTCTCGGGTAGCAGCGAGGAAAGCTCAGATGCTGATAAAACCCAGAGTCCCAGAAATCAAGTGTCCTCTGCTAAGTTTGACAGACAAAAACTGTCACCAAGAGTGAAGATCTCCAGACGCAAGCAAAGAAGCCTGAGGCTGGTGTACCACCAGAGGAAAATGTTAAGGGAAGAAGCCAAAATGCATGTCCGGAGGTCAAAGATGTCCTTCATCAAATTCAAGCTCAAGTTCCCTTCGGTTTCCTCCTCTTTCTACTGGCTCTGGAGAGATTATTTGAACAGGAAAGCCAAGAAGCCGGTCATGATGTCTGAGACGGAGAAATCCCAGAGCTTGGTTGTCTTGCCAGACGTCTTCGAAAAGATAAAAACTCAAAGAATGTTTTCTTTTGATGGGAACATCGATTGCCTGAATGGACAGACAGTTAGTCCCTCTGAATTCACACTGCCTGAATACTCTCTGCCTGACCAGTCCAGTAATGAACAGATGTTTGTGATGGATGTCGTGGCACTGGCCAATTTCAAGGCCAAAGCAAAGCTGTTCTTGCAACAACGTTTTGAAGAGAAGTCTTTTCCCACATTCAAAGAATTCCGGTCTTACTTTCCTCTTACTCCCCGTTCCACCTACTACATGTGGAAAAGGGCTCTGCATCACGGGGTGCCATTAATTCATAGCTGAATGCTCTGTTATATTCCTCACCGCTGTAAAGTCCTGTAAGTCCAAATCGGACACTATTGATTTTTATAGTTCGCAATGCAATGTTCCTTTGAGTCTGACTGTTTGTGTTTTGAGTCACCCACATAATTGCAGTTCATGCATCTTAATTATTTGTCCCTTTCCTTTATTTGACCACTTGGTTCTAGCTAAAGGACATTTGCGTGTGTGTGAAATCAGACAGTCTTTGTGTCCACCTACAGTAAGTGCTGATGGCCCCTAGGCAAAAGGCAGTTCAAAGACATTATCAGGTTTTCAAATGGCTCTCTTTTGACCCCCACCCCCCAAATATTTACAATTTAAATGAGTTCTAAGTTCTGATTAGGTTCATTTTATTTCTTGTTTATTTCTTTTCAATTGTTTTTGACTTGTTTTAAATTTTTGCAATTTTTGTTTTATTGAGTTTAAACAATGAAATTACAGCTGAAGATTTCTCTTGAACAAAAAATTTTATAGTATTTTAATTTGTACCCTGGAGTCTTCTTTATTTCTTCTTTTTTTATATACACATATAGGCCTATATTTTTTATACTGACAATTGAATGTTATCTGTGCTTGGGAAATGTGGCAACTTTGAAATGGATTCCTCCTACTTGAATGTTTTTTGCACATTGTTTTTGATCATGTTTCAGTTCACATGTTTACCTTTTTGCTGCTAATGGTGTAAATATTTGGTAATCTCTGACTTGATAAGTGTTTTCTAAAGTTATTGTGTTTAACTACCTGACTTTTTCAGCTTCAGGGTTATGTTCTGTAACTCTCGGTTAAACTTGTCTAAAAAAAAATGACACTAGTTCCCAATGTGCTCCTTGGATCATTTTGATGAATTTGATAAGCACAAAGCTAATTTTGTTAATTTCATCATGTATGAGGTCAACTGCTCTGTGCAATAAAACCTGGTTTATACCCTCTGTTCACTCTGTAGGTGTTTATGCAATTTCAGAAACTTTAACTACGTATTTCTTAATAAAGTTCTGTGTTAGTTACAGTGGTGGTCAGTAACGAAGTAAAACTTCTTCGTAACTGTACTTAAGTAAATTGTTCAAGTATCTGTACTGGAGTAGTTTTATTTTGAGTAACTTTTACTTTTACTTCACTACATTCCAAAGCATAAGATCGTACTTTTTACTTCACTACATTTCATAAAACATATCGTTACTCCTTATAATCTTTTCAATGATTATAATATTATAATATTCTTTTGAATGAACCAATTTTTCAGTGAAATTGAATGATCCGATTGCAGCTGTTCTCGAGTCGACAACTCACTGCTTCAAACGATCCGTTTAGAGCGAGTCTCCAGTGAACTGAACTCACTGATTCAAATGATCCATTTAGAGCGAGTCCCCAGTGAACTGAACTCACTGATTCAAATGATCCGTTTAGAGCGAGTCCCCAGTGAACTGAATTCACTGATTCAAATGATCCGTTTAGAGCGAGTCCCCAGTGAACTGAACTCACTGATTCAAATGATCCGTTTAGAGTGAGTCTCCAGTGAACTGAACTCACTGATTCAAATGATCCGTTTAGAGCGAGTCCCCAGTGAACTGAACTCACTGATTCAAATGATCCGTTTAGAGCGAGTCCCCAGTGAACTGAACTCACTGATTCAAATGATCCGTTTAGAGCGAGTCTCCAGTGAACTGAACTCACAAGTAAACACTGGAGATCTTGTGAGCGCCCGCGCGCGCAACTGATGCTGCTAAAAGTAAGTTACTAATGTCGAATTTTAGGATTAATTATTGTAACTGAAAATCATATTTAAGTCAAAACTGTCAGTTGTTTGGGAACTAAATCTGCTGTAAAGTGTGATCTATTTAAGCCCACTGAAATGCTTGAATGCACACAGATCAATGTCAGTGTCTCTGTTTTAGGTCAAAAAAACAAAACATTAAAATAACACAGATTAAATAAAATAACTCATGCACGTTCATATTCCCCGCTGCTGTAAAGTTAGCAGTTTTATTAAATTGCTATGCATTTAGCCCTATGTGACATCTGTTTTTATATTGTTTATCAACAGTACAAATTTTTATATTGTTTAGATCATCGAGCCGAGCAGACAGATATGAATCTTTATTCATAACCATACTGAAAATAAGTAAATATTGTTAGCTAATGCTAATTGTCTAGCTAACAAGCTTGCTGGTGCAAATTGAGGAAATCTTTTTTGATATAAAGTCCAAATATTTTTATTCAGCCACCTAGATAGATTCCATCTGATGTAAAAAGAAAGGATGTGATGTTCAGAACACAGTAGCTATAGTAATTATCAAAGTGTGAAGTGATGCCCTCTTGGGTCATTTGGCCAGGGGTGTTTTTACACCACAGACAAGGTTTGAGAAGAAAAAAATCATGAAAATATAATTATATTTTCCTTAAAATGTTCTTCCTAACTCCAGGCCCAATTCTCATATATATAACTGACTTATATAACTGTCATATATATAACTGACGTATATAACTGTCATATATATAACTGACGTTCTGCAAAACAAGAAGCTTTAAAACACTTTTTTTCTTACTGGGGAAAATTAGACGGTCAAATCTGTTTTCTCTCGGGTACATCACAGTGTAAGCTTCACAGTGAACATCACTACATCACTCTTATCAACTTAGTCCATATCAACAACAAATATATATATCTTGACTCCATATAGTGGTCATTTTGGGAAAATTACAGGTATTTTGGGCAGTAGGATTATAAAAATGTGCTAATATAAAATTAAATTAAGTAGTCTACATACAATTGCAAAATAAATCTATCAGTACTTTTTTACGTAAGTACATAAAAAAATTTGAACTTTTGTACTTTCACTCGAGTAAAATTTAAAAAGCAGTACTTTGACTTTTACTGGAGTAATATTTTATTATACGTATCTGTACTTTTAGTCAAGTACTTGATCTGTGTACTTTGTCCACCACTGGTTAGTTGTACTCTTTTTGAGAACATGCTCTCAGGCAAATGCTTGAGAATAAATGTATTGAATATTTCAGTTTGTGCAGATCCAGTAGCATTTGGGACAACATTTGTTTTTGTTTAAATTAGCCCAATATTGGCCTAACAGTTTTATTTTTTATTCCAAGGTGTGACTGGTTCTAAAAATGGCAAATAAGGTATTCTGAGACTTGCTTTACCTCATCAAAACTGTGATGACTGTCTTATATTTTTGGAGCACTTCTCAGACAGAGATTTTACACAGCTTCGGTAAGCGTTTACCTCACAAAAGCATGAAAATAACTGTCAGGAGGGTCAAGCCTTCAAGGATGAGCACCATGATAAATGAGCTGTTTATGGGTGCTAGAAAGCCACAGAAATAGGCCTATGTCTCTTTGTGTCAGTTTTTTTTAAATTGCACCTTTTTAATGGACAGATGAGAATCCTCAATGAGGACAGAATCTAGACAATTAAGAGATGGAGCAAAAGCCTTTTAAATCTTGGATTCTCCCTCTTACGGTTTCTTTCGATGGTTTAAAAAGTATAAATCCATACATAAATTATGCATCTGTGAACCTTTTTTTTTTTTTTAGATGTTGCACATCATGAAAAAATCCAAAAGAAGAGTACTTGGATATAAATGCACTAGATGGCAGTGGAGGGCTTTCTGTGGAGCATCTTTCTCTCTGCAATGGCTTGCTAAGATTTCCCTTATAGCCAGTATTTTACAAATTAATATAACAAAATAACTAATCCAAAATACACTGTGTTAACGTCATATATAGTTTTTAGAAAATCAAAAAGCAAAACCAAAGGTTATAACTTAAATGATTAAATTCTTAAATGTAGTCATTAATTATGACTAGTTGCTTAATTTTATCTTTGTTGAAGTTAGAAAAGGTGAACTAAAGCTTATAATAGCTTTTGCTTCAACAAGGCCTAAACCTTTATTTGTGGAGATGTTCAAAGCATTTCCAGCTTGTGGCCGAAACGTTTATTACATTAAAATTTTTTAGAGATAAATAATCATTCAACAGTATAATTATATAAGGTAATTACTTTCTTTTAATTTCCGGGGAAATGGTTTGCAAAGTTTGATAATTAAATTGACCAAAATGTGACCTGAACATATCCAAGTAACAGTAAGTTTATAAGGGTGTTTTGTAAAAGTAAACACTTGTCATTCATTGTAAGCATAATTATATTGCCTGTTTTTGTGTTATTATGTGTACAGGCCAGGGTATATTTGAAGTTTAATTAGCGTTCTTAACTTCGTACCTGTTAGCAACAAGTGCTTTCTTTTATGGTTGTGAATTAGTTGAGTGCTTTCAGAAGAGGCATGTCTTTGGCTCTATTTTATTAAACTAGTAAAGGTGCACTCAGTCATATGATAGTTTTCTTTATACTGTCAAGTTACTGATGTTACTGTATGAATTTATGAGGCGCTGTACAAAGCATAAACATAAAAGTACGAAAATAGACCATCACCAGTGGATTAAGAACCAACTAATCATCAACCAAAGCATACTGAATGCTCTGAAAAAAACGAGATGGTCCTCACTGCAGAACACAAGATCCAGGGGACAAGGTTGGATCCAAATCCAACTCCTCCCACCCTAAACCTACCTGTCTCCACCCCCTGATCCCTAGACCTAAATCTCCACCCTAAACCTAATAATCTCCACCCCCTAGATGTGGATCCAACCCCGCCCCTTGGATCTTTGTTCTGCAGTGAGGGGCTACTGAAAAAAAACTGTTATAAAATTGAGAAGGGGAATGGACTGATCCTGAACTGTTGATAATCCTGGTCCATATCTTTTATCAGATGAATGGTATCCCTACATCCCAACGTAGATGGTCTTAATTTACCAGATAAACGTGAATAATACTGTCAGCTGGACATATTTTTTTCACTGCATGCAAACAGAAGGACTGGAGATTGTGTTAACTGTGTGTTATACAATTGTTTAATTTGTCTGAGGTGATCAGTCAGCTCTGACTAATTGTACATACTTTTGCTAGATTAGATATGGCGCTTTGCTCCTGCTCATTTTGAGTAATTTGTTGTACTGCTCACAATGCGTGACGTGCATATATGTAAGAAAACCCAGACAGATGCCCTGAAAGATTTCCAGAAGCATTGACAAACTTTTGTGCACAAATTTGTCTCATTTCTACACTTGTTATTTTTCATCACTAAGGTGTCTAATTAACTCATTTGATAGTCAATTTGCTCTCAACTTTCATTTATGCCATTCAGAGGCACTTATGCTGAAATCTACACTGGCAGCAGCTGAATTTACCATTCATTTACCATTGCAATAATAGTTTGCCTTCTGTGCAGAGCTGTAAATATTGCATATGTGATGTTTTATGGCGTTAAAAGGATTTTTCCATCAGAGAAATGTGATGGCACCCTTCTGAGATTGCTTTGGGGCTACATGGGTTGTCTTAGCAGGATAAACCTGAAAGAAGGAGAGAAAGAAAGAGATTGGCAAACATCAGTGCCATCCATAGCATGCTAATAATGCCTCGTGTCTCTTCTGTAATAAAACCACCTCATTAGTAAACCCAAATCTCTCATTTAACCTCATCCCTGATAATGACCAAATGACTTCCATTGTGTAATCCTGCTCACCGCTGCACCTCCCTAATGGCCTCTCTCCTCTGTGATTAAGAGACAAACAGCCTCAGACACAAGCCATGTCGACTTTTGTCTGTTGTAGAGGAGGTGAACGAGTGGGACAAAGGATAATTGTGGTTTTGTTTAAGCAATAGCAAGAGAACCTTAACAGGGTATAATGAAAACGTGCAATGCAAATGTGTTATTATTATAAATACATTTCAGGACAAGAATAAGGACAGTGTGGAGGCCATTAGAGAGTTTTGGGCTAAAATTCTCAGTTGATGAAGCTGTCACTTGCTGCATTGGGCCAGTGCATTTTTTAAACACATGCATTTATGTCTTGCAAACTTTTTTTCTTCTGGTATTTAGTTGTGAATTCTGCTTGCAAATGTTTTAATATTGTCAGCTTGGTAACATTATATAATTTGCTGTCATCATGTGAAGTTTTTGTTTTGGTAACATCAATTGCATACCAATTACTTATAATTTAGCATGCACGACATGCATTTTTCTGTATAATTATATTAAGTGTATTGCTTTTCTTTCATTATTGGTCTTAAACTGCAAATTATAGTCTCAACAGGAAGCTTGTGAAGGTCGTCCTCTCTAGTGGTGATAATTTGAGTTTTGAGTCATCTTTCTGCTTTTTAATGTGACCTTGTTGTCTACCTAAGGTAGTTTTAGCCCTTTAATTCAATTTTGAATGGGTAATGTTTTTTATTTATATAATTATTTATTTATTTTAAAGGTATATGAGGTCCACTTTTAACCAACCATTTAATTTGAGATCCTTTTTTATGGGATCCTTATTTAATTTTTTTAAATGTTTCCTTTCTGCTCATTTTGTTCGGTCTATATGGGTACATTTTGAGAGAGTTGTTGTATGTTTTGTGAGCAACATTTCCTACTCAAAGTATCCGAGGCAAAACTTGCACTCTACAGTGGGGGCTTTTTGTCAGTATCCCTGTCAGTGTCTGCTGGTTTTGATTTATAATTAACTCTGACTGTTTTCGGATCGATTCATTCCTCTAAGGAGAGCCAACCTGGTAAGCACTCACTAAGAAAGGGGTCAGTGTATCGCTGGCAGGTATTTCACACAACACGGCATTTATGAGCAATTTATGGAGCAGAAATTCGTTAAATTGGATAAATTTTCAATGTTGGCACATCTTCACTGGCCCCAGAGCCAAAAGTTACGTAAACGGGGGCAATCCCAGTTTAAATAATGATGTATTAGCATCATTTTTGGCCACTGAAACAGATGGATAGACTGTTTTTCTATGCTGAATGTCTATCTTTTATATGCTCCCATCTAAAGAGAGTGGCTGGAGGGAAGGACTGTATTAAACAAAAACAAAAAGGTGTTATTTTTGTTTTTGTTTAATGCCATACTCCCTTACAGTGGATAAATTCAGTATGGCACATCCTCCTGTTTAATGCCTATTTTTAAACTATTGGTCTGTAACACTATGCTCACTGCTTTAATAAAACAGATTAGGTCTTAATAATGACACAGTTGTTAAAGTGCCATTTGGTTATTCTTGAAGCTTTAAATACTTGATGATATATCATATGTTGCGTGGACCTAGGTGTGACATGCTACTACATTTCTGCTCCATGACTACATGACTGGGAATCACCAGTGGTGATTTGAAATGACTATTAAATTCGATTTTTTTTAGCTGGTAGCTATGGTAATGATTAAGGCCACAGTCAGTAAATTGGCCATGACTGAAGTCCATTATTCAACTTTCACCTCTATTATTCACTCACATCAGTTGACTTATTTTACAAGCCGCTCGAACGCTAATGGTCTCAAAGTAGCTTTACTGACATTGTGACCCAGCAAACGTGAAAGTCTTTTATAAATGCATCAGTTATAGAAGGAGTAAATGAAGTCTCAGTTGTTCGTTAGCCTCACATTATGCATTCGACACTGTCAAACTGTGCCTTTAGCATGCAGTGTAGTGGACTAGGACTCAGATTTGTTTCTGCATTGAGCATAAGGTAAATACAGGATTGCTCAATGTCCTTGGTGAATTATTACCTTGTCACTTCCCTTTCCACCTGTCATATTTCATAGTGTACAGCCACATGTTAAATCTGTTTGTTGCCAAACTAGTTGGCACTCTGTGTGCTTGTACTTTCTGTCAAGGGAATTACATGGCCTTCTTTGTAACAATTTATAAGCTCAAAAGGGAATTGTATATAAATAATTACGATTAATTATGATTAATTTACAATTATTTATATCGGCTGACAGTAATAACTGTCGCAGAATTAAATTGCCATCAACTGATCTGTCCGTCCAGCGAACATTCAGTGTAAGTTTGTATCAACTCTAAGAAAAGGTATTTCCTTGGCCACAGAAAATACTTTCCTATTAATGCATTAGAGCATTGTAGCAAGGGTCAAAATTGTAAAGGGACATTAATTTGCAAAGCAGATCCAGAAACTCATGTAATTTGTGCACACAACTTTTATTAACTAAACAATAACGCAAACTAGTCTAACAAACAAACAAACAAACATACGTACAATCGCTCATACATGGGAAAGGCTAAATGATAGTTGATGGATGAAGCCATCAGGAAAACCAGAGAATGCAGTTATGGAGAAAGTCATTTAACCACCTGAGTAAAACCATCAGCGCCGTTTATAACGGGGTCTATAACTTATACTAAACCTCTGTTTCGTTTAGTTAAATGTTATACTTGCACTGCCTTTGGTCGGGCCGAGTGTCCGGAATGCAGTCTCCGATGAAAGTCTTAATGGTTTCAAAGTTTTGGACTCCCGATCACATTCTTCTGGGTTGAAGAGTGATGAATTCTAAAAATGTTCTCAGGTAGAAATGTTCTTCCAACTTTTGAATGGAAAAGAGCTAAGAAAGAGATCATGCGGAGGTCCAAGGAGCTTGGTTGAATGGAAAGGCCTGGCACAAAAACTTTAGAGGGTCAGAAAAAGTTCTAGCTCACATCCTTTTAGGATCTAACAAAACCGCAGACTGCTTGCATCTCTGAAGTGGGAGCTTTATCTGTGCTATGTCTGTGACCATTTGTTAATCTAATAACTAATTGATTTGTTAAATCAAATGCAAAATTGTGTGTCTGATTGGTCAAAATGCTACATCTTGAAGTCTTGTAACTTTTGATTTGAACTTTCACTTTGCTTTTCAGTGGAAGGGTAACTTAAGAGACCAAAGCAATGCCATGAAATGTTCTCAATGTTACCATCAGAGGTTCTGTGACTCATTTCAATCCGTGGCTTTATTTACAGCGACAGATTCCACCAAGGCTGTTTAATTTGAATTTAAATTAATTATCACCCATTATCTCATCAAGTAATTTCTGGAAATAGTATTTTAGCATTTTTTATCCTCAGAGTTTCTTATTTCAGTTCTCATTCTGCTGATTGTAAAACTGGCAGTCAATGGGCCACTGGGATTTTGTCTAACAGAATCCAATTTCAGTGGCAGAAGTAAGGTGAACTGTTGCATCTCATGCGTATGCCTCTATATATACCCACCCAGACTTTGAGTTAATTCCTCTTCAGGCACCATCATAACTGCTGACCCTCTTTTTCCATTGCCGGTTATTGTGGAGGGGCTGTACTGGAGTTTATCAGCTTTCAATTTGCCATGTTTGAGCTCTAGGGGTCACAGTGCAGTCACACTCCTCTCCCTGGGTTTACGGCTTTTTAATCAACTTCTACAACCTCTCCTATCTATGTGCTGCTAGCCTGAGGGAGCAGGGGATGTGGGAGGATATAGAACTGTATCTTAAAAAATACTGAGTGCAGCAAAACGGTCACGGTGGTATCTAAATGAGCCTTTAGCTTCTTAAAGCATCAAAGCCCTTTGCTGAATCTGTAATGTTTATAAAACTGTGGAGTATTTTCAGTGAAGTAAATGACAAGGTACATTTATTACAGCTTATTGAATGTCTGAGAGATAGTTGCAGTTGCTTTTTGTTTTGTATTTTGTTCTTTTTTGTTTCAAATTCATAAATATTAGTTCACAAATCCATTTCATTGCCAGACCATTTAGATGGCAGCAACCTTCTGACTATCACTCAACTATATTACAGCATTTATTTAAAAATAGAAACATTATAAATGTCTTTACTGTGACAGTGTCACTTTTGATAACTTTAATGCTGCTGCTTTCCTTTTTGAATATATAAATATCATTTTTAAAAAATTGTAAATATATTATTTCTCTGATTAAGATGATTATGAGCTTTTGTTTTGAGATCAATCAGATATATACGAAATATAAATGTAATATTACAACATTTTCACAGACTAAAAAATGTTTGTGCATTCCTATTTTTTTGTCAAAATTTTTTTTTTTTGCCTGTCCCTCTCTGTTATCATTGCCAAAAGTGTTTTTTCATCAGTAGTAACCGAGATGCCATTTTTGTCGGTAGAGCTCCTTAAGCTCTAACAGTGAGATGGCTACACTCTGGGAAAAGTCAAGTTTAAATATCGACAAGCACAGCACTGGTGTATTTGTTAGCACTGAAGATTTTAACTTTAAAGTGCAGGTTCAACAAAAACCCAAAGGCACGAATAAAGCGGAATGAAAGACTAAGTGTCAGCACTGAGCCTTGCACAACTTTGGGTCACACTCAACTCTCAGATCAATATGAGCTGTTACAATTTCACAGTTGGTCATGCTTCACTGTTTGACACTTGCTCCTTTAGCGCAGGTTGGGAGAGTTTCTGAATGTGTGGGGCACAACAGAGAGAAAGGAGAGAGGCCTGTCACCATATGGGAGCGAACATTGACACCTCCAATGCACAACTCCACTTGGCATGCAGTCGACAGTGTCCACTGAAGAGTAGCTGCAAATGAGTCCAGTCTATCTCGCAGTTCCCCAGGCGGCAAAACTTCCCCTTTCCTCACCTCCATCAGAGCATTATAGAGACCCTCAGGTGGTGATATACAAACCTTAACCTGGCTCAATGGGGGACATCATGTATAATTGAATGGATCATATATACAAATGCCCTCTTCCACAATTTTATTCTTACAGAGAGTGAGTGGGATGGCAGAGTACTACAGAGTCAAATGTCTGTTTACTTCAGTACAGTACTTGATTGAAACTGTTTGCTTTTGCTAAGAATATGTTTTTCAGAATAGGTCCTCATGCTATTCTATGCTTAAAAAATATGTATGCCCAATATCAGTACCATATTACAGTCGTTCTTAATCAGGGGGCCTGAGCAAAAGTTCAGTGATGACTTAAGACAAAACAAGCTTTAAAATAAGCCTAAACAACTGAAAAATCAGGATGGTTTTCATTTTAATATAGGCCTAACTCATTCGACAACTATTTTTTTCTTTAAAGAATCTTGGTTCCAACTCTCTCTAAAAAAATGATGACGTCACCTAACTTTGTGACATTATTATAACGATTTTGTGACAAGTCTAGTGATTTCTAGACCTAAGTTAAATACTGTAAATTAATATAATCATATAATGTTCAGCTCTAAAATGTTATCTTTTATTTTCCATTTTATTTTATCGGGTAGAAATTGTGAGAAAAAAATAGATACAATTCCTAATCGTTTTTAGGGAACCTGTTTGAAAATACAGTTTTGCAATTTTGTTTGGTGATGCTAGTGGCTCAGAAATGACAGACTTCTTCATCTTTAAGGCTCATTGCTGGGTCAATTAACACCAGAATCACGCCATGAGCCATCAACCTTATGCCTTTGAGCAAAGCACTGCACACTGTGTTCGAGGGTGGCTATCTCTGTGATAAATGAAAGCCAATTTGCCTATCCCTGGTTGTGTGGCAATAACTAAAGATTCTAGATTTTATTCTCAAGCATGTAGACTGACCCCTCGGGGCTGGATCAACAGGTTCTCTTGAAGGACTAACTCCCCTGCAGCATGGCACCTTGATAATCTGTCTCTAATGTGGCACAAGCCCATTGGCTGTTTACTCCTCATTTTACCAAAGTTATTCAGCAGCACATCTGTCACCAAGGTAAGGTGCTGTTTCCCCCGGGCAGTGAGTTGAAGATTTACTGCTACACACTGATGACTGTTGGTGTGCTTCCAGTCATCTCTGGGAAGAAAGTTAGTACTTAGCCTTGTGCTTTTTTCCTGCATTGTGTTTGAGAGTTCAGCACAGAATAAGGTCAGAAACTACTGTGCAGTGAAATGACTTCCCACAAGGATGTGTACACTCATGCATTATGCTTTGTGGAACCAGCTTTTGTACATGCCTGAGAGAGAGCAACCAAGGATATTCTCTGAAACAATAAGTCATTTATCTTGTAGCATGATGCCCAGTGAGGTGGTGTCTCAGTGAGAGGAAGCACAAAAATACGGTGGATTCTTCACAATCTGGTGTCTATCATGGCTTGTTTGTCCTCTATGGGATTTTAAATGCGCAATGAAGGTAAGACAAAACAAATGTCTCTCTTCAATTGTTTGCCTTCTCTTCTAAGCGAGGCCATTTCTCTCTACTTCCTGTGCCCAGAAAGCAGCAGGGCTCTGAATCAGCCATGCTGAGATCAATAGAGAGGCGGGAAGAGAAAATTACTTCCCTCTCCTGCTGGAACATAGATTGGCTTTTCACATCTTCATTTGGAGCTTTGCAGTAGGGTTTCAATGGCTGGCAGCACTGGCAGGCGACACAGCATCTGATTCGTGGGCATGAATTGCACATTTCAGCGGGAGTAATTTCTGTTGGGAGGAAGGCAGGGTGCACTACACATCTGAGGAAAGGCCATTGTGGACGTGGGTAGCTATCAGG